>NW_006399872.1:3375651-3379282 GCF_000299155.1 Elephantulus edwardii
GAGTCAGCTATGAGTCAATTTCAACTCAACGGCAGACAACAACAAAAACTGGTAGTTAGTGGTAGGTATGGCACTACAATCCCAAAGGAACTTGGTTTGAATCCACCGGTTGCTAGCAAGAGAAAGATGGGCAATCTTCTCTCGTTTGGTTTATTGCCTCTGAAAACCCACTGGGGGGGGGTCAATGAAGCATAGATTCTGACTCCATAAAACACAACGGTGCCATCTAAAAATACTTCTTTTCTTCCTACTTCCTAGGGCTTTCTAGATAAAATTATTTGCTTACTCATTTTCAACATGACTTATTGGCCATGTTTTCCTACTATAAGAGAAATAATACATTTTCAAGTTCAAATCTGAATGTGGCCATGACTTAGATTCCTTGTGCAAGTTACTCTGCTTTTTAGAGCCTCAGCATTAGGACAAGTGTAAAAAGGACATTTTATGGGCTGGAAACATACTTAAAATGCAATTGATGGTACTAACTCCACCATATGTCTGCTACGTTGTTGTATTGTTGTACCTCGTATATTGTTCTGTATCTAATATTTCAAATACAACAGGGTCATCCATGTTGGACAGGTTTCAGCGGATCATCCAGACCAAGAGAGGCTGAGAAGCAAGACTTGTCATCCACTCCACTTCCAAAATAATAGTTCTTATAAAAGAAAAAAAAAATCTATGAATAGTAGCAGAATGTTGTCTGATTCAGTGCAGAAAGATGAACTTCTTAGATCGGAAGACATACAAATTCTGAGGAAGAATTACTTCCTCATTTAGGAAACTTCCATTGCCATTGAGTCAGAATGAACTCATAACTATCCTTCCATTGAGTCTCTGATGCTGTAAATCTTACAAAAAGGAGATTGCCCAACTTCATCCCATGGAGCCACTGGTGGATTTGAACATTCAGAGAGAAACAGCCTTCGGGCTAGAAGTGCAATTCTCTATGGACTATACCACCAGAGCTCCTTCTACCTAAATGACAGAAGAAGTAAAGTTTTCACCAGATGCAGTTAAGACTTAAAATGAGGAAAAATAGCTGCAGATATTCATTGACACAGAGATTGTAATAATGGGCTTGAGTATGCAGTGATTCTGAGGGTGGCACAGGATAGAGCAAAGATTCCATCTGTTGTTGATGAGGTCTCTGTGAGTTATAATCAACCTGATGGCATCTAACAACAAAAAGGTACTTAATAAAGTAGTTCTAATTTCCTTTTATTTTTATAATTAAAGCACAGTAGTTTTATTTTCAGTTGAAATACCTACAGACACATTTCATTTCATATCAATCTTCTAGGTTTCATTAATATACCCTTAAAAGTTCCCTCTTCCAAGGTAACTTGACTAACATGAACAAGTTAATAAGCTCCCACGCCTTCTGGCTGGATTTTGATGAAGGAGCCAGTTAAGGAATCAATGGGAGGAGAAGAATAATCTCTCAGCATATAAATTAAATAGGTATGGAGAAAGAATACAACCCTGATGCACATATTTACTAATTTTAAACCATTCGGTATTCCCTTGCTCTGGTCACACAATCACCTATTGATCTAGGTATAGGTTTAACACCAGCACAAAGAAATGTTCTGGAATGCCCTTTCTTCTCAATGTTAGCCATAATTTGTTATGATCCAAAGTTAAATGTTTTTGCTTAGTTAATAAAGCACAAATAGAATTCTTTGGGTATTGTTTGCTTTCAACCAGATTCCATCTGACATCAGCAATGACATCCTTCGTGGTATAGCATCTTCTTAACCCAGCTTTAATGCCTGGCAGTTCTCTGTCTATGCATTCTTCTATTTTTTGTTGGGTTCTTTTTTTATGTTCTGTTTTTTAATGATCCTCAGCATCATTTTACTTGCGTGTCATTTTAATGATATTGTTCAATAATTTACACATTCTGTTCGATCAACTTTCTTGGGAATGGAAACAAACATCGTCTCTTGCATTCAGTCAGCCAAGCAGCTGTCCTCCAAATCTCCTGGCATGTACCGATGAGCTCGTTCAAGGTTGTATGTGTCATTTGAAACATTTCAATTGTTATCCCATTGATTCCTGAGGCTTTATTTTTGCCAGAGCTTTCACTGCAGCTTGAATTTCTCCCTTTGTTACCATTGGCTTTTGAGCATATGCTATTTCCCAAAATATTTCAGTGTAATACAATTATTTCTATAAAATTTAATTAGTTTCATCTACTAATTCCTTTAATATATGTTTCATTCATATACATTGTGTTTTATACAATCTTTCACTTATGTTTCAAACATTCATATACATCCTCTTTTACATTCTTTTTTTATTGGTTTGCTTACCAATATTATATATGTCGTGTTTCACATTATTCTTCATTTACATTGTGTTTCATACAATCATTCTCATGAACTATGTTTTGTAAAATTAATAACCTTTGGACCTTGCCCATCATTACCCTGTCTTTTCACCCAGATCCTTCCTATTTTCTTCCCCTCTTCCTCTACCCACGTCCAATTATTATTGATGCAGTGACACTCTGTATTCCTTCCATCTCCTTTTGGTGTTTCCTGGATCATTCAAGATTTTACCCATAACATTCCTAAGTATTGCAACTCAAAGCTTGAATTTGTCTTTCAGTTCTTTCAATTTGACAAATGCTAAAGATTCTCACCACTGGGCCAATTGGCAGAATAGGTGAAGAGACAGATAGTTAACAGTCAGCACGTAGCAGCAGCCACAAAATCAAGAGATGAACTGCATTGGGAAAGTCAGCTGTGAGGGACCTCTCAAGAGTACTGAAGAGCAACGATGTCAGGCTGGAGACTAAGGTGTGTTTGATTCAGGCTATAGTCTTCACAATTACGTGCTATGCATCAGAGAGTTAGACAGTGACTAAGGATAATGGCAAGAGAATTGATGCCTTTGAGCTGCGGTGCTGGAGCAGAGTGTTGAATATACCATGGACTGCTAGGAGAACAAACAAGTTTGTCCTAGAGAAGGTGAGGCCAGAATGCTCCTTGGAGTCAAGGATTCTGAAGCTTTATCTGACCGACTTTGGGCATGTTGCAAGGAGGGACTGGTCCTTCGAGAGGGGCATCATGTTTGGGAGAGTGGAGGGACAGCGCAGGAGAGGAAGACCCTTGATGAGATGGATCAATTCTGTGACTGGAGTGGTGGGAATGAGTGTGTTTGAGACGGCAAGGTTAGCACAGGATAGAACAGCATTTACGGCTCTTGTCGCTATGAGTCACAAGCGACTTGATAGCACATAACAACAACAATCATTATGAAAAGAGATTGCCCATCTTTCTTCCTCCAAGCAGCTGGAGGATTCAAACCGACCTTTCTGTTAGTTGAAGCATGTAATGCACTACATCGCTCTCACTTTGATGAAGAGGAATTGAAGAGACCTCTGGTTGCTAGTCACTCCGTTGTGTTGAATGTTGAGTTTCACCAGTGAAGGTTAACTATTGTAGAATGATCCAATTTATTAGAAGTTCCTTATTGAAAGTGTTATGCATCAAGCAACAAATGCTGGCGAGGTTGTGGAGAAACTGGAACCCTGATTCACTGTTGGTGGGAGTGTAAAATGGTGCAACCCCTGTGCAAAGCAGTATGGCGCTTTCTCAAAAAGTTGCAAATAGAGATACCA
>NW_006399872.1:3380372-3416468 GCF_000299155.1 Elephantulus edwardii
TTTTTTTTTTTCTTGAGAACCCATAGTCGCAGCAGGAAGAGCTCTGGTGGTGCAGCTCATAGGCTATTAAGCTGCTAACAAATAGTAAATCTGCTAATTTGAATCCTTGAGGACCTAGATCCTCAGGAGAAAGACAGGCAAGCTCCTCCCTTATTGTTTATTTACAGCCTCAGAATCCCTTAGGGTATTGAGTCAGGTGGTAAAGAAGGGCAAAGAGAGACAGAGTTAGAAAGAAAAAGACAGCAAGAGAGAGCGCCACAGCAGTTTCTGCCTTCAAAGTATCCACCAGTCCAGCTCCTTTCTGCCTTAGCTCAATGGCGCAGGGAGATCTTTTTGCAGCATGTTGCTACCACCTAGTGGTAAACACAGCACTTGAACCCGACAACTCAGAAATCCAACCCACTGTTGTCACTTAGCCTATGATCTGAATCCAGTCCTGCTACAGTTACCTTTCCAACCCATCCCACTGAGGGGTATTCCTTTCTTTCAGTGACGCTCTACCCTAACAAACATGATATCCCTTTCCAAGGAAAACTCTGAAAAATTGAAGAACACGGAAATAGTATTAGAGTTAGATCCCAGATTGGAAGTATCATTATTTTAATTAGTACAGCACTTATCTATCAGTACAGGATAAGACAGGGTTCAGATTTGCTCATAGCATCACTATAAGTTGTACTCAACTCAATGGCATCTAACAACACAACTATACGGGGGAGAAAGATGTGGTAGTTTGTTTCTGTAAATATCACAGACTTGGAAAACCTAGGTGTAAATTCTACTCTGTAGGAGTAGGAAGGCTATGAGTCAAAATTACTTTATGGCAATGTTGTTGATGGCTGTCAAGTCGAGCACAACTTATGCGACCCTATGAACAAAAAGCCTGAAGCCTTTCTTTAACTATAATCATTTACAAAGTTCATAGAGTTTGCGGAGGCATGTTGTTAGGAAGTGGATGTGCCACGATGTCAATTTGAAGATTCAAGTGTGCCTAATTCCAGCTAACATCATTTCAATCACTTTCTGTGCATCTGGGAGCTAGGCAATGAGAGTGACATGTAGTGAGGAGAGACCGGTCCTTGGAGAGGGACATCATGCTTGGGAGGGTGGAGGGACGGCGCAGGAGAGGAAGGCCCTCTATGAGGTGGATTGATTCAGTGACTGGGATAATTGGGATGGGAGTGTCAGAGACAGTGCGATTGGCACAGGACAGAGCGGAGTTTAGGGCTGTTGTACACAGGGTCGCTATGAGTCGCAGGCGACTCGACGGCACATAACAACAACAACAACATTTTTCTCACACATGTAAGCACTCACTTGTGTTTTATTGATTATGCAAAAGCATTTGATTGTGCATCATAAAAATTATGGTTAATATTGAAAGTAATGAGAACCCCAGAATAGTTAATTGTGCTTATGGGAAGCCTATAGACCAAGAAAGTGTTTCCCAAACAGAACAAAGAAATACTACAAGGGTTAAATTAGAGAAAGTGTGTGTCAGTATTGTATCTTTTCTCCATACTGATTCAATCTGTCACCAATTATTATTAATGCACCTTGATTGTATGTTTGATCAGTTTTGGACTGCAAAGTTGGTAGTAATCCTCAGTTGACTTCTCTTTGGCTTTAGCTATTGGTCCATATAGTGGACCATGATAGTGGTCTTAACAGGTCTGCCTCATATGCACATGGATATTGTCCTATCACTCATAGCACCGTATTTCAGGGTAGATCTTCAACTGGTCTTTTAAAGACCATTCTTCTTGTTCTTTAATTGTCTAGTTGGTCACACTCTCCTTCAATTTTTCATTCCAAGAATAGTAAATCCTTGGAAATATTTTCCTTGAAGTGGCCTTGTAATCAACAATTAAGAAATCACAAGATGTGTAGCATTGAGAATGTGTGCTGTCAGGGACCTTTCCAACACACTGAGGAGCAACGATGTCAATTTGAAGATTCAAGTGTGCCTAATTCCAGCTAACATCATTGCAATCACTTTCTGTGCATCTGGGAGCTAGGCAATGAGAGTGACAATAGAAAAATTAATGCCTTCTAACTGTGGTGTTAGAGAAGAATACTTACTATTCCATGAACTGCCAAAAGAATGAATAAATATGTTCGGATAAAGTGCATCAGGGTGTTCCTTAGAGGCAAGGATGGCCAAGTGTCATCTCACACACTTGAGGCATGCTGCTAGGTAACGCTATTCCTTGGAAACAACAATCCCAGTAGGAGAATGGATTTTTCAAAACTAGTACATGTAAATATATAATATATAAGATTGAAATTTAATAACAAGAAAAATGAGAAATTGATTTAATGTATTTATTCATTACTAAAATTTAAAATTTCTCTTCTTCAGACATGTTTGTTCTAGTTAAGCTTAAACATTTATACACACACAAGTGTCTTCTGTCTTCAGAAAAGTGTTTCATGTGCATAAGATACATCTTCAACTCTAGCAAATAGCTCCTTAGTTACCAAGTATTTATAGTTCACAAGTTTGGAAGTATTATTTTGTCTTATATTTTAACTCAGTGGGGTCTAGTTGAAAAAAAAAAAACACCTACAGTTACTACTCAAAAGAAAACAGACTATGACATGCAGAGTTTCTTATTTTTGTGGTTAATGAAACATATTATAAAAAATGGTTTTCCTGAAGAGAAGAAAATATAAGAAATCTGAAGTAATGAAGAATGATTTTCAGAGTGTGTGGGGTGGGGAAGCCTTAAACTCAACCTTATTTCATCTTATATTCTACTTTCTAAAATAAAGAAGTAACTCCAAAACAAACAGAAAAATTCAGAAAACAACATCAGACAGTTTATCTTTTCCCAAATTAATGAAAAGAATACATCTGAAAAACTACCTGCTCTATAATTAATTATCTGTCATGTTGGTAAGACATTAATTGCTGAACTTATGTAACGTCTTAGCTAATCACCCCTGGAAAACAAAGTGAAAATACTTAAAGACCAGCTTGTATGTTCATTTTCAAATTTACTATGTAAAAATCACCCCATAAGGATACAGACAATGAAATGGAAGAGGAGGGAAAGCTACTAATTCTGTCATGCCTACCAAAGGTTATTACTAAAAATATTAATCCTAAAAGTAAAAATTCTTTTATAAGTAGAAAAAAAAAGCTATTCCTTGGAAAGGGAAATATCCTTGGCAATGTGTATGGTCAGTAAAAGGGAGGAAGACCCTCAATGAGTTTGATTGACACAGTGATTGCTGCAATGGGCTCTAGCATGTCAGAAATAATGAGAATGGTACAGGATAGGACAGGATTTAGATCTGTTGTTCATAGAGTCGCTATGAGTCGTACTCAACTGAAGAACACATAACAACGATAATGATTCAATCAGCATACTGAGTACAGCATTTAAAAAGCTGGAGTATGTAAAGACCAATGTACTGTCGTAATTAGAGTCAGACTCAGCAACAATCTTGCTCACAAACAGTAAAAAAGATTTGAAACACTTACTGAAGAAGATCAGAGTACAGCTCTCAATAAGGATTACATTTCAACATCAAGAAAACAAAAATTCCCACTGAACCAATAAGCAGCTTCATGATAGATGGAAAAAGATTGAAGCAGTCAAGGGTTTCATTTTACTTGTATCCACAATTACACTAATAGAAGCAGCAGTCAATAAGTCAGAAGATGTGTTACATTAGGAAAATCTGCTGTTGAGGACCTCTTTAAAAAGCTAAAGAAAAAGGATATCAGTTTAAAGACTAAGGTGCACCTGATTCATACTATGATATTCAATTGTCTCCTATGCAATTGAAATGCATTGTCCTGAAAGTTGGACAATGAATAACAAAGACCAGAAAGAATCAATGCCTTTGAATTGTGGTGTTAGTGAAGAGTATTCCATGGCCTACCGAATGAATAAACAAATCTATCCTGGAGGGAGTGCAATCAGAGTGTTCCTTGAGAGGCAAAGATGGTGAAATTTAGTCTTCAGCCATGTTATCAGAAAGGGCCAGTCTTTGGAAAAAAGACATTAAGCTGAGAAAGGTAGCAGATCAGTGGAAGAGAAGATGACCATCAACAAGATGAACTGACATGGTCACTGCCTGGTGACCATGGTGGAGATCATGAGGATGACTCAGGATGGAGTAAGAGGATTCAGATATGTTGTTCATAAGGTCTCTGTGGGTCATAGTTGACTTGATGACACCTTTTTACAATAACATTTTTATCACAATAGTGTTTCCCACATACATGCACCTTTTCTTTCTATTTACACCCTGTAGTATTTTTTTCTTAAATAAAATTATTTTAAAGCTGATGAACACTATCAGCTTGATCCTTCAATATCTTTGTAATTTCTAATATGGTTATGCTATTTTAAACTTTATTTTTTTAATTAACACTTAAAAAATACAGCACTTTTTCCAATCACGGGACTACCTCTGCACTGGGCCGAAACAATGCAGAAGAATTCCATTTTAAGTAACTGCCACCTTTAGGGGAATTGTTTGGCAGGAATTGCATGAGTTAGATCCACAAGCTAGAGAAAAGAAATGTATTGTTTATACTTTCTGTTCTACTAGTTGATATTTAAAATAAGATTAAATGATCAGCTAACTGAAAGGTTAGTGGTAAAAACCCATCCAGAGATGCCTTAGAAGAAATACTTGGAAATCTGCTTTCAAAAGTCACAGATATTGAAGACTATCACAATTCTACTCAGCAAATATGGGTTTACGACGAGTCAGAATCAACTTGATAACCACTGGTTTTGTTTTTCTTAAATTTCTGTAAAGAAACTCATTGTATATATGAACTGATGGTTCCAATTTCTCAATTCTTCTAAACATGAGACCACTTCACCCATACGCTCTTTTTGTAAACCTATGGAACTCATGCATGTTTTCTAAGCCTTTATTGTAAACACCAAAACTAGCTAAGAAATTAAGATTACTTTCAACTTCCTCTCTCTCTCACTCTCTCTCTGTCTCACTCTCTCCCTCGCTCCCTCCCTCCCTCTCCCGCTCTCCCTTCTCCCGACCTCCTGTCTCCCCTCTCCCCTCTCTCTCCTCTTTTTCTTTCATACACACAGAGACTCACACTCACTAAATAGCTTGTCAGATTATTTAACATGAAAGTTCTTGGCCCTAACTCCACCTTGTACTGGATTGTATGTTGTTGTTATATGCTGTTGACTCGACTCGATTATGACTCATAACAATGCTATAAACAATAGCTCTGAATCTTGCCCTATTCTGAGCCAACTTCGCCATCTAGGCACACCTGTCCCCTTTGCCATAGTCATTGTATTAGTCCATCTCATCTAGGAACTTCTTTTCTTTTATTGACTCTATCCTTCCAAGCATGATGTCCTTTCTCCAAGGACTGGTTCCTCCTGATAACAACATGCCCAAAGTATGTGAGACAGAATTTCAAAATCCTTGTATTCAAAGAGCAATCTGGCTTCATTCTTTCCAAGGAAGGCCTATATTGTATGTAGCCCTATAAATAATACATCCATACATTAGTCTCCAGAACTTATCAATGTTACCTTATTTAGACAAAGGTATTTGCTGAGATGAGATCATTCTAGATTATCTGTGCAAAATAGAAATCTAATGACTAGTGTTCTTTTGAGTGCACACAGAAAAGAAAAATAAAAAGGGAATAAAAATAAATGGGGAAGCACAGGTTTGTGTTAAGTAACCACAAGTCAAGGAATGCCTACATCATCATCAAAGAAGCAAAGAAGAATTCTTTACTAGATCCTATGTGGAAACACAGGTCTTAAGACACCATAATTTCAGACTTTTGGCCTCTAGAACTCTGAAAGAATAAGTATATGCAGCTGTAAGCCACAAAGTTTATAATTTGCGATTACAGCCACAGAAAAGGAATAAAATATACCCTTAATTTTTCTAAGCTGCTTCTGACCCCAGTAAATAAATAATTGGGGAAGTGTACAGAAAATATTTGAGACCAATTCTGTGAAACTCTTCTAAAACATAATAAAGGAAGGAATAAACCCTAACATCTTATGAAGTCAGCATCATCCTGATACCAAAGCCAAAAATGCATACTTAAGAAAAGTACAGATTATCCCTCATGAATATAGACGCAGAAAATATAAAATAAAATTCTAGTCAATAAGATTTAACAGCATATCAGAAGACTCATACATTATGATGAGATTCATACCAGAAATGCAAAGGTACTCACTATTAGAAAACCATCAGTGTAATTTACCATATAAGTGAGTCAAAGGACAAGAATCAAAAGATCAATTAATACAGAAAAGACATTTACTAAAACCTAATACTTTTCCTAATAAAACCTCTCAGCAAAATAGTATGGAAAGGAAATTCCTCAGCATAAGTTAGGGACTATACAGAAAACAAAATTCTATAATATTCTCACTGGGGAAAGGCTGAGAGTTTTTCTCTTGAGAACAGGAATGAGACAAGGAAGCCTTTTATTAACACCCTTATTCAATACTCAATGGCACATAACAACAACATTCAATACTATATTAGAAATCCTATTGGTTTTGTTTCATTGACTATGAAAGGCATTTGACTGTGTGGATCACAACAAATTGTGGCTAACCTTGAGGAAAATGGGAATCCCAAAACACTTGATTGTATTTATGTGAAACCTATACTTGGACCATGAAGGAGTCCTCAGAACAGAGAAAGGAAACACTGCATGGTTCAAAGTCAGGAAAGGTGTGTGTCAGGGATGATCCTGTCTCCATACTTATTCAATCTATATGCAGAACAGATCATTCGGGAAGAAAGGCTTTATGAGGAGGAATGTGGCATCAGGATTGGTGGAAGATTCATCAACAACCTGTGATATGCAGATGACACAACCTTTCTTGCTGAAACTGAGACCTGAAGTGCTCGCTGTAAAACGTCAAGGACTGTAGTCTTCAATATGGATTGAAGTTCAACATCAAGAAGACAAAGGTTGTCACCACAGGGCAAATTGGGAGCACCATGATAGATGGAGAAGAGATTGAGGTTAACAATGACAGCTGGCTCGGCTCCACAATCAACACTCTTAACACCAGCAGTCAGGAAATCAAAAGACGAATTGCATTGGGAAAATCTGCTGTCAGGGACCTCTCCAGAGTACTTATTGAAAAGCAACAATTCCAGTCTAGAGATGAAGGTGTGCCTAACCCAGGCCAAGGTCTTCACAATTACTTGTTATGCTTCAAAGATTTGTACAATGACTAAGGATGACAGAAAAAGAAACAATGTCTTCCAATTGTGGTGCTGGAGAAGAGTCTTGAGCATACCATGCCAAGAAAGCAAATAAGTCTATCTTTGGAGAGGTTGAGGCTAGGATTTTGAAGCTCAGTCTCATATATTTTGGGCATGTCTCCAAGAGAGACCAGTCCTTGGAGAAGGACATCATGCTTGGAAGAGTGGTGGGAAAGTGCAAGAAAGGTAGACCCGAAATGAGATGGATTGATGTAGTGACTGGAGCTATGGGGGTTGGTGTGTCGGAATTGATGTGAAACTGGCTCAAGACAGAGCAGGCTTCAGAGCTGTTATACATAGGGTTGCTATGCGTCACAGGCGACACAACGGCACATAACAAGAACAACGTTGTTATGTACTGTTGAGTCAGAATTGACCCTCAGGTGCGTTTTCAGAGGCAGTTAATCACATGGGAGATTGCCTGTCCTTCTCTCACAGAGCAGCTGGTGGATTCAACTGCATGCTTTAGGAATTGCAGTGCAGTTTCTTATCACAAGGCCACCAGTAGCCATAACATTTGCAGTAGCCCCCAAAAGAATGAAATATCTAGGACTAAACCTAACCAAAAATATATATGACACTCTAGTGGCATAGTTCATATAAAGAGTTGCACTGCTAGCCCAAAGGCCTCTAGTCTCTATAGATTCAAAGCCACCAGCACCTCTAAGGGGGAAAGAAAAGCTAGAAGGAGGTTTTCTATGAGTAAAAACCAATGCAGTGGCTGTGAATTTGAGTTAAAGGGAGCTCTGGTGGCTTAGTCCATAGCAAGTTGTGCTACTAACCTAGAAGTCTCACGTCTCAACTGATTTTTAACTCACCAGCTTCTCTGTGGAAAAAAGATGAGCAGTCTCCACTTAGAAAACCTGAGTAAAGGTCACTACGAGTCATAACCTTGGTGAGAATGAGTCTGATTTTTTTTACATTTTTTAAAATTAATTTAAATGAAAGCTTACAGAGACTTAGGGTTTCCAGTCATTCGTTGTTGCACTTTTCTCCCTGCCCATCCCCCCCCAGAATGAGTCTTATTATTTCTAATACACACATGTTGTCTCTTGCTGTGCATCATTGAGTAGGAACTGACCAATAGCTGACCATCCCATGGGTTTTCAGAGGTAGTTATCGCACAGGAGGAAATTGCCCATCTTTCTCCTGCATAACAGCTGGTGGCCTCAAACTACATGCCTTCAGGATTGCAGAGCAGCTTCTTGCCACTAGACCAACAGAGCTCTCTAATATACTCAAAGACCAATGAAATTAAATTGAGAAGCCAAAAATAAATCTAGTAGCTGGTGGATTCCAAATGCCAGAAAGGAGGCACCTGTGAGTTGACAGTGAGCCTATTTTCTACAAGGTATCAAAATCAATTCAATTAAAAAGAAACATTCTCTTTTACAAGTGTTGCTGGTAAAACTGAATATTTGTTTGCAGAAAAGCAAAACAAGATCCATGTCTCGCATCATACAACACAATTAACTTTAATTGCTTAAAAATCAGTTAAAAATAAGACTATAAAGTTTATAGAGCTAATATAGAGACAAACCTATGAAATTCGGTTTGGGTGTCTTTTTTCAGAAATAGATTATCAAATGCAGCTCAAAATGCATGAATAACTACAACAAAAATCAACAAAAAACCCAAACTATTGCCATTGAGTCTAATTGACTCCTTGTGACCTTCTATTTAGGTTGCGCAATTTTTTGTGTGTGGTCTAGTTGTTGTTTGTTTGGAGCTGTTTTTTTTTTTAAGTTTTTTTTTTCAATTTTTTAGAGAATAATTCTTTATAGGAAGGGGCTACTTGTAATTCTCCCACGAAATGGCTAGTGGATTTGAACCACTGAACTTTTGGTTAGGAGCCCTATATGGTACACTCTATACCACCATAGCTCTGGTGACCTAGTGATTAAGGAGTTATAATGTCAACTTAAAAGGCAAGCACTTCAAATCCTCCCGCAGCTCAATGGAAGAAAAGTGAGCAAGCTCTTCCATGAGATCTGCAGCCTTTGAAAACCCACTAGAAAGTCAGCTATGAGTTAGTTCTAATTCAATAGTAACAAGAGAGATGCCACCAGAGCTATTTAATGCATGAGATAGCTGTAACTTGCTAAAATTGAATATGTATGCTGAGCGAAAGAATTTATAAAAGACTAAAAAGAGAATACAGCCTTACTTATTCAAAGTGAATTCGACACACTTATTGAACAAGATTAAAGATTATAATCTTCACTATAAATTACATCCCAAACAAAGAAAAACAAAACCTTCTCAATAGGACCAGTGGACAACACAAATGATAAATTGGGAAAATATTCGAAGTTGGCACGGATTTAGTTTTACTTGAATCCTCAAACAATATCTATCAAAAAGTAGTCAAGAAATCAAATGACAACACATATCAGGTGGAAGCCCCATGACATTACTGAATATACTCTTATAGTCATTATAAAAATAATCTTCAGCAATATTTTGCTTTCAGAGGAAGAGGAAAGATAGTTGACCTGAGTGTCATTAGGAGCTCACCACCTCACAACCAGCCTTCAGACAACCTTAGTTTGAGTTCTTGTTCTACTGCCTTTATTATTTCTCAGCTTTGAGTAAGTCTATTCACCCCTCTGGAAGCCCCTTCTCCATTTGTGGAAAGGGAAAGCAATAATACATACTTTGAATTACTATTAGACTACTTGGTGGAGAGGAAGAGGCAACGATGTCAGTGTTAAAGGAGAAGTGCTGTCTCCAGCCATGGTCCCTAGTAAGGCACAAGGTCCAGACCACAAAAGAGCTTTGGGATTCTGGGGGAGAGCAGCCTGGCCCCTGGGAAGAGCCACTTGGCAGGAGAGAGCCACTTGACCACTGGGGAGGTGTGTATGAGGAACTTTATCTATGACAGTTTCCTCCATCTCTTCTTCCAGTACACCTGTAAGTAACACCTCCAAAGCCCTTTCCTTTGTAACTCAGAAGTTTGTTCTCTCTAGGTTTCTTCCCTTTTCTATTGGTAACCTGAACCCTGAGCGCAGTTCCAGAGAGAAAAGGGAAATATAACTGCCAGCTAAGGAAGTAAAAATGAATGGACCCTCAAAATACAGCCAGCCACTCTCATTGGATTCACCCATGCAAACACCTGGCAGTTCAGAGGGCAGGAAATGTCATGAAAATATCTTGTAACTGAACAATAAGTCATGCAACTTCAAGTCAAGGCCACCAGTAAAGTGTTAAAGTGGGTTTCCCTTCATCTCAATGTCCCTGTTCAACATATAGCAACCAGAGAATCTATGCTCTTGTTCCCAAATGTGAAGCCCACAAATAAAAAGAATCTTTGTTTAAAAAAAAATCACCATTGAACTATGCCCTCCATTACCCTATCTTTTCCGGTCCCCACCAGAATTTTCTCATTCCCTTCACTTACTCCATCCACCCACCAAATTGTGCAATCCTGTGATTTAATCCCTATCCATCCTCACCCTTCTGCTCCTACCCCTTACCTCTTGGATCCCCATACATGTTTTGCTAGTTATCCTTCTATCTCTACAAAAAAAAAATCAAATGGCATATTATTTGAGGCAAATCTGTTGCTGATAACCTCTTTAAAGTACTAAAGATCAAGGATGTTAGTTTAAAAATGAAGGTGTGCCTGACCCAAGCCATTGCTTTATTGTTGTTGTTCTGTGCTATTAAGTTACCTGTAACTTATAGCAACCCTATGTACAACAGCTCTGAATCCTACCCTATTCTGAGCCAGCATCACTGATTCCAACACACCTACCTCCTTTACCCCAATCACTTTACCAATCCAGTTTATCCAAGGTCTTCCTCTCCTGTGCTGTTTGTCCACCCTTCAAAGCATGATGTCCATCTCCAATGACCTGTCAGTCTCTCCTGGCCATGTGCACAAAGTATGTGAGACAGAGCTTCATATGAATTTAAAATAGAATAATGTCTTTTAATTGTAATGTTGGGAAATAATATTGGACATACCATGAACTCTTAAAACAACAAAACAAATGTGTCTTGGAAGAAATGCAGTGGGAGTGTTTCTTAGAGATGAGGATAATGAGATTTTTTATCACATACTTTGGACATATTGTCAAGAAGGGCCAACCACCAACCACTGGAGAAGGAGATTGAGTTTAAAAAGTGGAGAGTATCGAATCCACCAGATGCTTTGCTGGAGAAGGAGGGATAATCTTCTTGTGTACTAGTCAGATCTGATTTGACGGTACACACGCACAAAAATAATAAAATAAAAAAATTTTTAAAAATAATTTTTTTTAAAGCGGAGAGTAAGTGTAGAAGAGGAAGACTTTCAGAGGTGGATTTGAAGTGACTGCAACAGCAGGTATGAGCACAGCAGAAAGTCTGAGGGTGATGCAGGATTTGGTAGGTTGTGTTGTGTTCTATTGTACATTGGGTTGTTGGAGCCAATTTCATGGCACCTAACAAGAAAAACAACAGCAGTTTGGGGGGGGGATATTTTGGAAATGAAATATTAGATTAGGACATAATATTAAAGCAGAAAACTTCAACAATACAAAACAAAAAGACAATACAATGGGAAAAAAGATAATTCTCCATGTAGAACATTCAAGCAGTAAACAAATCTATAAAAGAAAAAGCTTGCAATCATTAGCTATTAGAACTAAAAACTAATATATACAATGAAATACTATCTACCACTTTGAAAAATTAATACTGATCAAAGAGCAAAACAAATGGAAATCAATCAAACAAAAAATAATCCAGGAAAACAACAAATGCTAATTAGAGTATTAGAAACATTAGAATTCTTGTTCTAACTGTTGCTGGGATTGTAAAATGGCATAACAACTATGGGGAAATGGTATTGTGATTTTTCAAAACCTGGAATTAGAAATACTTTCTGATCCCACAAAATTAATTAAATGTGCAAAGAACTGGAGTTGGAAAACCGGAAAGAAAAAAAGAAAGGACACGCTTGACATTTCTCAAGTGGAAAGAAATGAAGGGGGAAAAAAACACCCTTCTTGAGTCGCACCAGTGTGGTGTTAGTCTAGAACTTGGCTTTTGTTAGTCATTACAGTTATCCTCCTCTGGTCTCCAGTTACCTTAACTGCAGACACATTGTCTCTCAAATGAGCATGATCTTGCAAATTATAAACAGCTGTAGAACTATTATGAGAGAAAGAGTACCTCCCACACTGGCCAGTAAGATTTGAGTTGAGCAAAATTTCTTCTGGTGACAAGACTTGAGGGAGACTGGAGCAAGACCTTGGTGAAAGTGAGACCTTAGTGATTAATGTCTGTTTGACCCAAGGCCTGGTATTCTACAGTTGACACTGGATAGGACAGGTTTCAGATATGTTCATATGCATGTGAAAATTGTACAACGACTAAGGAAGATAGAAGAATTGATGCCTTTGTCTTGTATTGCCTTTTGCCTTTGGCAAAAAAATACTGAATATACCATGAACTGCCAAAAAAAGAACAAAGTCTTTGTTGGGAAAAAAAAGAGAGAGAGAGAGGGAAGAAAAAAAAAAAAGAAGTGTAAAAAAAGAAGTGTAAACAGAATGCTCTTTAGAAATGAGATTTTAAATTCTTAGGGGGAAAAATATTTCCATACTTAAACTGGACCAGTAGGGTGCTCTGGACCACTCGTGACGTAGTAGTGAGGAGATGTATTGCCAAATTAAAAGTATGTGGTTTGACCTCTCATTGAGGAGGGGGAAATGGACAGTATCTTCTCATGCTATTTGTTGTTGTTACGTGCCTTTGAGTAGAGTATGACTCATATTGACCCTATGAACAACAGATCTGATCCATATCCTATTCTGTGCCAACCTCACAGTCCTCTAATCCACTCGAGCTCATTGCTGCAGTCACTGTGTCAGTCCTCCTGATTGAGTATTCTCCTTTGCCAGCCCCCTCCATCCTTCCAAGTATGATGTCCAAGGAATAATTTATCCAAGCAACATACCCAAAGTATGTGAGATGAAGCTTCACCATTCTTGCTTTGAAGGAGCATACTGGCTGTACCTTCAAGACATGTATGTCTTTGGGCAATTCATGAGATATTCAGTACTCTTCTCCAACAACATAGCTCAAAGGTGTCAATTCTTTTGTCATCCTTATCCATCATCCTGTTCTAAGCAGCATAGTAAGTGGTGAAAAGACCATGATCTGAATCAAGTGCAGCTTAATCCTCAAAGTAACTTTATTATTCCTCGATAATTTGGAGAGGTCCCTGACAACAGATTTTCCTAGTCCAATACGTCTCCTGGTACCAAAGGTATTGATTGTGTATCCAAGAAATATAAAGTCATTGACAGTTTAAATCTGTTCCCCTCGCCAGAGTACTGAAGAGCAACGATGTCACTCTAGAAATTAAGGTATGCCTCATACAGGCCATAGTCTTTGCAATTACTTGCTATGGATCAGAAAGCTGGACAATGACTAGGGATGATACAGAATTGATGCCTTTGAGCTGTGATGCTGGAGAAGAGTATTGAGAATACCATGGACTGCCAGGAAAACAGATTTGTCCTAGAGAGGGTAAAAACGTGCTGTTCCTTGGAGGCAAGGATTCTGAGGCTTCATATCTGACACATTTTGTGCATGTTGCAAGGAGGGACTAGTCCTTGGAGAGGGACATCATGTTTGGAAGCATAGAGGGACAGTGAAAGAGAGGAAGATCTTTGATGAGATAGATTGATTCAATGATTGGGATAATAAGGGTAGATGTGTCAGAGACAATTGTCACAGGATAGAGTAGGTTTCAGACTGCTGTACATAAGGTCTCTTTGAGTCACAAACGACTCTATAGTGAATAACAACAACAACATCATGATGTTGCCTATTAGTCCAGTGTTGAGGATTTTTGTTTTCTTGACATTGATATGCAATCCAAATTTAAATCCCACATGATTTAGTGCCTCTGAAAACCCACTGGAGGTCCAGCTATGAGTCGGTAGCAATTCCACAGTACATAACAACACTGAAGTCTATCACTTACTCACTGCTCTCAAGTTAAAACAAATTCATAGCTCGCCTTTTATTGGATTTCCCAGACTGTAAATTGCAGGACAGGAGATTGTCCATCTTTCTTCTACAGAGTTGCTGTTGGATTTAAACTCCAACATAATTAATGTAACTGATGGTATTAAAGAAAACACATGGGCTAGATGTAGTTGGAAGAATCTAAGAGCTGAGAGGCCAGGGATCCCACCACCAACAAACCCAGAGGAGCTGCTGCCACCACCACTGCCACAGCAGTGCCACACAGCTTCCATGGCAGCCTCCAAGGATTCTCATGAGGATCACGACACCGTTGAGAGTGCAACGAGTCCAACCATGACTCCCAGTTCGAACCAATCATTTCCCTTCCTAAACAAGAAATTTAAACAAAGATGAATAGGAACTTTATAAAATGCAGGCAAGTTACACTGCTTCGTCTCCAAAAATGATCTCCCCCAGTGGAAGGAATCGGGCACTGGTGACATGGAGCTCCTAAAGTGTAAGTAGGGGAGCCTCTGTCTGTTCCAGAGCTGGGGCAGGACCCTGAAGCTCTGTTCCACCCATAGCCCTACGCCACTGACGGAGCTGAAGCTGAGACGGAGTGCAGGTCGCTTCTGAGCCTGGGCCTCGAACACTCAACACTGGCTTCGCCAATCCAGAGCTGCCTGTCATCTGTTTCCCAGATGCTGAAAACAGGAGTGCAGGAAAGAGACTGAAGAAAGAGAAAAGAAAGGGTTAGGAAGAATGATAACGCTGAAAACGTGACAGAAAAGCTCCGGGCTCTTTTGGTGAAGGACAGCAAGGAGGCTCCTGGGACCAAGGTGTCCGAAGGTGAAGAGGCTGAGAAGGCTGAAGAGAAGGAGTAAATGGTCTTCAGTCACTTTTTTTTCCCTTTCCTTTTTTGTAGAATTCTTTTTCTTTTTTAATCTCATGCCTTTATAGATATTTTTATTTCTTTTTTTATGTTTTGTTTACAAGGAACTTTATATAAAGCAATTTGAACTCCAAAAAAATTTTAAAAAGAAAGAAAATATATTAAAAAGTTGGAATCTTCAGGGAAAGTGCTTGTTGCTTTTAATTTCCAAATGTGTGTGCATTTCCCAGCTTTTGTCAAACTGTGGATTATTTACTTCTGGAATTCTTTCAAGTGAGGAAGAATATATTTTTGTTTTGCTTAAAATACTGTTATTTCTAGTTATTAGCTGTGTATTGTAAATTTGTAACTGATACAAGGTATAGAATTAAAATGTCAAAATGTCATTGAAAATCATCTTAATCATCCCAAGTACAGTGAGATAATGTATCCTCTGATAGTGGTGTCCAGAGGCACAGTCATAAATTGACATAAATGTGACATAAATCACATGGAGAGGTTAAGCCATTAATGCTTGGGGTCAATCAAGAAATGAAACTACGGGGTGGGGTGAGGGTGGGGAAGAAATGAGACTAAATTAGGCTCTATTGTTAAATTGTGTGGAATTAGTATTTGATTTTCAGTTCTTTGCATTCATTTCAGTGATTTTAATTTGGAAATTAAGACTAATGTATGCTCTAATATGAAAAATATTGGAAGCATGAGCAGATAACTCTTCATGATATTTATATATGCTGACGAAATTGCTGTGTATATGGTTAACATCATTTTTCACTATTTCATTACTTCCTATTAGGAGCTTTGTGGCTCATTAAAGTACTTAGTTGATAACCTCAAGGTTAGAGGTTTTAACCCCCACTCAACCATTCTGTGGAAAAAAGACCTGATTATTTGTTCTCAAAAGGATTATTGCCTAGAAAACCCTGCAGCAGTTCTACTCTGTCATCTGATAGCTTCAATGAGCTGAAATTGATTTGCTGGCACCCACTAAAAGGTTTTGGTCCTAACTAGTATATATTCTTTGGGCATAGTTGTGGGAATAATTTCCAACACACTACAAATTGTTCTTTGTTTAGTCTTTCTTCTTTCTCTCCTGCTGCATTTGAAGCAATTATATGCCAAAAATTAAGAAATTCACTTGCTGCCATGTGATTTAGTCAAGCAGTGAGTGACTGAAACTCTGAGAACAATGACAGGCAAAGAAGTTCTAGAACTCAGCTTCCAAAGGAATGTTACCATGTTGCTAAGCTCCATAGCATATCTTAACAAACAAGAAGCTTTCTCATGGGCTTCTTGGAGTAAGAGTGAGCGAAACTACAGGGAACTGGCATATTCTTTTGGAAGCATTAGACTGTCTCCACCAATTAAAAATTCCCAGATCAAGTGCCAAGATCTAAGAAAATCAAAGGAAACTCTGTCTAAACCCATCACAAGGTCAGGAAGATGTCAACAAATTTTGGTTCCAGTTAACCAAACGATCTGTTTTTAAAACTGTTCTCAGGTATACTTTTAAATTAATTATTAAAATAACTTGGAAAATTTAGGTATGGATTAGTGAATGGATCACAAATTCATGTTTTTTTCAAGATTAAGTGAAAGGAACTCATAAGCCTATTTAAAGGTATTATAGTGTCATCTCTTAAAACAAACCAGCATTTTTAAAAGGGATTGTACAAATAAAATATGCTGAGTTTGTAGATCAAAGCATTTATACTTTGGAAAATAATTATCTTAAATTTAACAAATATTTATTGAGCATATACTACTATATTACCATGAGTGTTCTAGATGAAAACAGTTATTTCATTGCCTGATTGATTTTATAGTTGGTGGTCTAATGGTAAAGAGCTATGATGCCATCCCAAAGAGACATGGTTCAAATCCACCACCTGTTCCATGGCAGAAAGATGGACAATCTCTTCTCCTGCTATTACACTGCCTCTGGAAAACTTCGGCTATGAGTTGGTCCTGACTCAGTGATAATCAGGACAATTGTGAAAAACAGGAAGCTCTGGTGATTTAGCAATAAAGAGTTGCACTGACAACCTAAAGTCAAGTGGTTCAAATCCATCAGTGGCTCCATGGGAGAAAGATGGTCAGTCTCCTTCTAAGCTGTTTACTGCATCTGAAAACCTGCTAGAGAGTCAACTATGAGGCTATTCTTAAATATATCTTATTCAACTTTGCATAACATTTTGTTGCTGTCATGTATTTCTGAGTAGAAACCAACTCACATGACCCTCCAGCTGGTTTTCAGAGACAATAAGTTGCACAGGAGGGGATTACCCATCTTTTCCCCCCACAGAGCAGCTAGTGGTTTATACTTTCACACCATTAGGTTGGCAGTGTAACTCTTTACTACTAGGACATCAGAGCTCATATTTCTGAACATATAGAATGAAAATTTTGAATATAAATTACTATGGTCTAAAATGATAGTCAATGAAGTAAAAATGTTCACCCCTAGCATAGATCTGTTTTTAAGGAATTATATTTTACCAGTGTACTTTATTTTGACCAAAGAACAAACATCTCACATCAACCTAGATTCACCACTATAATTGGAAATAAAATATTTTATCTTTTATTTGATATAGTTATATTTTTATAGTCTATTTAATCTAAAAATGTTGGTGAATGTTCCATTTTAAAGTCATCATTTTAATATATCAAAACTGATAATTTTTATATCATGTATTTTTGTGGTGCTAAACCAAATAAGTGAAATATAGTTAAAAATGCCGTTAAATATAGAATGTATTTTGTAATTCTTTTCAAATACTTTGATCTTTCCAGGGATTTTTTTTGTTATTCTATGCCCATATTTATTTTAATATTTACTAAGGTGTAGTCAGGTAGGAAAAAGTTTTACATTGCTTTGGCATGAGAAACAAATGCAAAACAAGCAATGAAAAACGTTTGACAAAGAGGAAAATGTCAAGAAACCCTCTTCAAGACTACTCTTCTCTGGTTTCAGGGTCTGCACACATCTGGAAGTGAGACTAATCAAGGTGATAGACCCCAAAAATTTTTGTGGCAATAGCAGAGAGAGAAACTGACGTCCTTCATGAACATAAACCTTAAATCCCCAGCATCTGTTCTTCCGTTTGAGCAGAAAAACAGCCCCTATGTTGCTAGAAATGGAAATTGCTTTCTAGTCAGGCACACTCCTCATCCCAGGAGAGTCTGCCACATAAAAGGTAAGGTGATTCCAGGGTTTAGAATGTGTGTCTGTCTTTTCAGCTCTAAGGCAACTTGATGATTCTTGTCCGTTAACATGTAGATATTATCCAAAATATTTATCCCTGGTAGAGCACAGGCATTGATTATTGCATTGGGACTAAGTGCCAACACAGGATCAAGAACTATGGGTCCTTCTGTAACAGGAATTAGCCACTAGACAGCTGGATTGTTAGGAAAGGGCCAGGAGAGGGACCACACACTGTGCTCAAGAGCCACAACTATTTTTCAACTAGTATGAAAGCATAGTCATATTTTAACAATTGACATGGTACATCAACATTTACATGGTCAATGTCAGCTCTGGAGAAGCATATGTTTCACTTCCTTCTTCCCACCACACCTCGTCTTTTTTTTCTTCTTTCTTTTTTAAAAAAAAAATAATATTATGCAGCAGACTTCTTGTTACCAGTCATAGCGCCTCTTTTCTAATAGGCAATTTAATTGAGTTTGGGATTGAAAAATAAAAGAACTGTATACAGTTTTCACATGTTTCTGTTTGCTTAAGAAAACAAATAACAAACAACTTACAAAAGAGGAAAAAGTAATGATGTTGACAGGTATAATTATCAGTTTATGAAGCACATGAAGAGCAAGTTCGGACTGTATGGAATGGACTAGCTAATTTCCCAGGATAGGATAAGTTTGTGAAATTCCCACAGATTAACACATCAAAATCACCCACTGTGCTAAATCAAAATATGTTCTCATACTCATCTCTAAAAGTTTTATTCCTAAGAAAGAAGTACCACTAGAGACATGAGAATCACTGAATAGTGACTCTTACAGCTAATAGAAATGTGTCCTTTTCCTGAGGCTTGTGGCACAGAAAAAGGGAGATTGAATAACATTGTCATGATAAAAAAAGAAACAGCTGGGCTCTATGAGGAGAATTGTGGCATCAGGATTGGTGGAAGGTCTATTAACAATCTCCGTTATGCAGATGACACAACCCTGCTTGCTGAAACTGAGGAGGACCTCATGCACTTGCTGCGAAGGGTCAAGGACTGCAGCCTTCAGTATGGACTGAGGCTCAATGTCAAGAAGACAAAGATTCTCACCACTGGACCAATTGGCAGCGTCAGGATGGATGACGAAGAGATTGAGATTGTTCACAGCTTCAGTTTGCTCGGCTCCACAGTCAACACTCTTGGCACCAGCAGTCAGGAAATCAAAAAGCGTATCGCGATGGGAAAGTCTGCTGTTAGGGACCTCTCTAAGGTACTCAGGAGCAACAGTGTCTCTCTGGAGACTAAGGTGCGCCTGATACAGGCCATGGTATTTGCAATCGCTTGTTATGCATCAGAGAGTTGGACAATGACTAGGGAGGACAGAAGGAGAGTGGATGCTTTTGAGCTGTGGTGCTGGAGAAGAGTACTGAATGTACCCTGGACTGCCAGGAAAACAAACGGATTTGTCTTGGCGAGGATTAAACCAAGCAACTCCTTGGAGGCAAGGATTCTGGGGCTTCGTCTGACATACTTTGGACACGTTGCCAGGAGGGACGGGTCCTTGGAGAGGAACATCATGCTTGGGAGGGTTGAGGGACAACGCAGGAGGGGAAGACCCTCTATGAGATGGATTGATTCGGTGACTGGGGTAATCGGGATGGGTGTGTCAGAGGCGGTGCGGTTGGCGCAGGATAGAGCAGGGTTTAGGGCTGTTGTGCATAGGGTCGCTATGAGTCGGAAACGACTTGACGGCACATAACAATAACAACAACATGATGGGAGGAGAGAACTATAGACAGAGAAGAGAGTGAGAAGGCTACCACAACTGCCTAGACCGATGAAGACAAGCATCCTTGTCATATTGACGGCCATGAAACGAAACAATGGCCAAAACCAAGACTTAACCAACTTAGTATAAAATATTAATAAAAGGAACAAATTTAAAAAGAACATAAAAAAGAACATACTCTTCCCACCCACCCTCACCTCATCCCAAGCTATGTCTGTGTCTAAACTGATGAATTGCTTTCTGATGTAACAGAAAAGTGAAGAGGAAGAAGATGAAGTCATTTCATCCAGAATTTATTTTCACCTGTCATTATTTATTAAAACTTTATTATCTGCCAGACTCTCTCCTAGCCCTGACAGATAACAGTGATAAAAAAAATTCCTTTCCCTCAAGGAGCTTAAATTTTAGACAAAATATGACAATAAATCAACACACACACTATTCATTTAATAACACCAGGTGTTCATAGGGAAATGAGGTACCTACAAGTGGGAGTCTGGATCTGGAACTTAGGTGAAAAATGAGAAATATATATGTACATTTGAGTCATCAACACAGAAGAGCTCTTAAAGGTACTATTATTGATCATCACTTTATTCATTGCATCATCTATGGGTTCAGTCACTTATTCAACAATCAATTCAATTTGGAAAGATTACAGACAAGATAATTTTGTCTGCTTTGTCAAAATACTCACAAGCTATGTGATCTTTTTAAATTCATTGTGCTTCCATCTAGAAAATAGCAATAATAAAATTCTATATCATGGTTAATCATCTAAAGAAGGGAGGCAAAGGAAACAGCAAGCACTAACATAATAAATCATTAGTAAACTGAGGATGAGAGGATTGAAGTGTCTGTTATGGAGTAGGTGGGAGAGGGGACTGGATAATGGTGATGGAAGGGAAATGGGTAAGGGGCCAGTAGGCTATATACCTGCTAACCCACAGACAATGCCTTTCAGTGGTTTGGATCCACTAGTGATTCCTCAGCAGAAAGATGAGTAATCTCCTCTCATGCAATTTATGCCTCTGAAATCCCACTAGAGGGTCCACTGTGGGTCAGTTTCCACTCAGTGACAACAAGTTTTTTAATTTGATATCTATGTTCAGCAACTCTGAAGCCTGCTCTGTTCTGAGCCAGTCTCACTGATTCTGACACACCTACTCCCATTGCCCCAGTCACTGTATCAATCCAACTCATTTGAGGTCTTTCTCTCCTGTGCTGTCCCTCCACACTTCCAAGTATGATGTCCTTCTCCAAGGACTGGTCCTTCCTGGCCACATGCCCTAAGTATGTTTGTTGTACTGTGATGGTTTTCTTATTTCTGTCATGCTAGAAGCGTTGCCACTGGTATATCAAATACTAGTAGATTTCAGCAAAGCTTCCAAACGCAGACTAAAAAGCAGTCCTGACCATCTACTTCTGAAATAATAGGGTCCTAAAAGTCCCTATGAATAACAGTGAAACTATCTGATGTAGTGCTAGAAGTTGAGGCCCTCAGGTCACTCAACCTAAAGAACTGCCTCCTCACAAGGTAGGATTTTTCATGACCCGGAATTTATTCATTGTAAATACCTTTTAAAAAACAAATAAACAAAAACCCACTGTGACTACACATGTGGACCTCCCCTGATGAATACCCAGGCATCAAATTGACTACATCTGTGGAAAGACACTGGAGAAAATTGGAGAGTAGACCATCACTTGCCTACACATATGCAAGTTTAAAATGAAGCTTAAGAAAATTCAAACAAGTCCATAAAGGCAGATATGACCTTGACTATAGATTACTTGAATTTAAAAACTATGTCAAGAATATTCTTGATGCATTGAACACATTAGTGACCATAGACTAGATAAGTTAACATCAAGTACATCATATATAAAGAAAGTAAAGTATTGTGAAAAAGATAGGAAAGAAAGAAAAAAAAAAACAACCAAAATTAATGACACAGAAAACTGAAATTTTCTCTAGAGTACTGCTGTTGTAGTTGGGTGCCATCAAATTGAGTAGAATCCATAGCAACATAAAAAACAGATCGGAACCCTGTCCTATCCTGAACTCTATCTTCACAATCTCTGACACACTGGAGCCTATTGCTGCATTCCCTGTATCAGTCCACCTGGTTGTAGGTCCTCCTCTCCTCCACTGTCCCCTCATCCTTTTAAGCACAATGTCCTCCGCCAAGGAAGAGCCTCTCCTAACCACATGTCCAGAATAGGTGAGACAAATCTTTGCTTTTCTTGCTTCCAAGGAGAACTCTGGTTCCAGCTTCTCCAAGAATATAGAGAAGCCAACATTTCCCTGAGTGATTTCACCACCACCACCTCTTCCCCCTCTCTGCCTTCTCTCCTTTTGCTTTTGAACATTTATCTTTCAATTTTCACAATTGTGGCTTTTGCAATATTTGCCCTTATTAGACTGAGATATTTCACTCAGCAAAATGCTCTCGAGTCTCTTTCAAGTTATATAGTATTTAACAAAATCATTATTCCTTAGTGCTGCATGGTGTTTTATGTGCTGTCAAGTCACCTGTGACTCATAGCGACCCTGTGTATAATAGCTTTAAACTCTGCTCTATCCTGTACCAAACTTATTGTCTCTGACACACCTACCCCATTTCCCAAGTCACTGAATTAATCCATCTCATCAAGGATCTTCCTCTTCTGCACTGTTCCTCCACCTTCCCAAATCATGAAGTCCTTCTCCGAGGACTGGTCCCTCCTGGAAATATGTCCAAAGCATGTTAGATAAAGCTTCAGAATTCTTGCCTCCAAGGAGAAGCCTGGTTTCACGCTCTCTTGGACAAACCTGTTTATTCTTTTTGCCGTCCATGGTATATTCAATACTCTTCTTTAGAATCACAGCTCAAAGGCATCAATTATCTTTCCTTGATCCTTCGTCATTGTCCAGCTCTCTGACATAATAAGTAATTGCAAAGACCATGGCCTAAATCAAGTACACCTAAGTCTCCACCTTACATCATTGCTCTTCAGTACTCTGGGGAGGTCTCTGGACAGTAGATTTTCCCAATGTAATAGTGCTGCTTTGTATTCCATTGTGTGACTGTACCACAATTTATCAATCAATTTGTTTGTTGATGGGCATTTGGACTGTTCATTTTCTTGCTATTGTGAATAACACCGCTATGAACATAGGTGTACAAATGTCCATTTGTGTCTCCATTCTGCTTTCCTTGGAATATATTCCTAGCTGAGTCATATGGGATTTCTATGCTTATCTTTTTTGAGGAAATGCAAAGCCTCCTTTCCTAATGTTGTAACATTTTACATTCTCATTAGTATAGGAGTTCCTCTCTTCCGTATCCTGTTTTGTTGCTTGTTGTTTTGAACTTTGCTACTGCTGTTGGAGTGATGTGGTATCTATCTCTGCTGTTTTTATTTACATCCTTCTAATTGCTCTGATTTTTTGTTTACCACCTAAATGTCCTCTTTTAAATTTTTTTTATTTTATTCTGATTTATTTACAAAATTTGAATACCTTATTTTTCATGAGCCTTCCCATTTCTTTCACCCCACCCATTCATCGAATTGTACAACCCTATTATTAACACCCTAACCCCCATCCTCACCGCTCTATTTTCACCCACTCCTCCACCTTGGATCCTCATATCATTCCACAATAATAGTTTTATAAAGTATTCGGACTTGTGGGACTGAGTTAATTCAATCAGCATAATGCTCTCTAGTCCCTCCTAAGTTAGGTAGTAATTTACAAAATTATTTCTCCCGTGTGCTGCATAGTATTCCATTTCATGAATGTACCACAACTTCTCAATCCATTCATTTGTGGTTGTACATCTGGGCTGTTTCCATGTTATTACGATGGTGCATAATGCTGCTATGGACACTGGTGTACAAGTTGCCATTTGAGACTCAGTTCTCATTTTCTTGGGATATGTTCCAAGTAGTGGAATAGCTGGGTCATATGGAATTTCTATGTTCATTTTTTTGGGGGAGATGCCAAATTGCCTCCCAGAGTGGTTGTACCATTGTACAATCCCATCAACAATGTATAAGAGTTCTTATCTCACCACATCCTCTCCAACATTTATTACTTGCTGTGCTATTAAACTTTGCCACTGTTACTAGAGTGAAATAGTATCACATTGTGGTTTTGATTTGCATCTCTCTTACTGCCAGTGATTTGGAGCATTTCTTCATATGTCTGCTGGCCATTTGAATAGCTTCCTTTGTAAAAATCCTTTCCATGTCTTTTACCCTTTTGTAAAAGGGTTATCAGACTTTTTCTTGTGGAGACCCAGAAGCATTCTATAAACTTTTGTTATGAGACTCTTGTCTGAGATGTTACCTGTAGAAAGCTGAAAAAGGATCTACATCTCACACCATACACAAAAATCATCTCAAGGTGGATAAGAGACTTGGGAGTAAAGCCCCAAACCATAACGTTCATAAGAGACAAACTGGGATCAAGCTTAGACAGCCTAGTCTACAGTATAAAGAGACTGTCAAATATAGCCAGAAATGTGAATTTGGAGAGGATAAAATTGATGAATGGAACCTTTTAAAGATTAAATCACTGTGTTCATCAAAAACTTTTCCAACAGGATGAAAAGAAAATCTACTGACTGGGAACAACCATTTGTTAAATGTCCTCTTTTATGAAGAGTTGTTTCCTGTCTTTAGCCCATTTTGTGATTGGGTTATTAGTTTTTTCATGTGGAGGCTCTGTAGTATGTAAACTTTGGTTATTATTGTTGAACTATAGTATTTTCAGGTACACAATACACATGTAAAAATTGGGCAGTGAACAAGAAAGATTGAAAAAATATTGAGTCCCTCAAATTGTTATGTTAGCAAAAAATATTGAATATACCACAGACTTGGCAAGGAATAAGCACTTGTGTCTTAAAGTGTGGTCAGAATGTTTCTTAGAAGCAAGGTTGGTAAGACTTTGCCTCACATATTGAGGGCATATTTTATCAGAAAGGCCAAGGATGAAGATATTTGCATGAAAAAGTAGCAGGAAAGGGAAAGAGAGGAAGACCCTCAACAAGATAGAGTGGCATGGTGACTGCAAGAGAGAGCCTATGTACAGCAGTAACTGTGAAGGTGGCATAGGATCAGACAGTGTTTTCTTCTGTATATAGGGTTTCTATGAGTGGGTACTGATTTGATGACACCTAACAACAACAATTTGTTCTGTAAAGGACTTTATATTATTTAAATACCAGAAGATACTCATTCATTTTTCACGCTCTTGCCTTCAAGACCTTCTTTAACCCAGTCTGGCCTGACCTTTTCTCATACCATTTCACATAAATTCTACTAGCTAAGCTTACAACTATCTTCAATTTTAACAACTTCCAAGAACATCTCTATCAGTCAGGATACTCAAGGTCGCAAGTGACAGAAAAATTCAAACTGGCTTGAACAGTAGGTGGGCTTCTAGTATAATCTTATTTGATGGCTTATCTCTTTAGTCTGCCTTTCATAATGTCACTCTCATACTAGAACTGGATTTCCCTCCTCAGAGAGGCAGTATGGTGGCATAAGTTTTTAGCTTCACATCTGCATGCATGGGCTTCTTTCCTTCAAATTCTAGTAAAAGTCTTATATTTTGTCACCACTCATCAAATCATATTTCCATCAAGTCAACTACCACAAATAGAAATCCTTTATACAAATGCCTATGGCTAGGAAAATGTCACGCATAGATTAGTAGATGATGGTTCAGATAACTAATGTGGATGATAGCAAATGATGCCTAACATTGAGAAGAATGGGAATCCCAGGACACTTAATTATGTTCATATTAAACTTATATCTATAGCAAGAAGTTTCTTTAATAGGTATGGAGAAAGAATACAATCCTGACATATACTTTTCTTAATTTTAAACCCATTCAACCTGTTTGATGAGCAAATCATTTGGGAAGCTGGACTCTATTAAAAAGACTATGACATCAGGATTGGGGGAAGACTTATCAACAACCTAAGTTATACAGATGACACAATCTTGCATGCTAAAAGTGAAAAGGACTTGGAGCTCTTGCTATAGAAGCTTAAGGACAACAGTCTTCAACATGGCTTGCTTCTCAACATCAAGAAAACAAAATCCCTCTCTGCTAGACTAGCAGACAACATCATAACAGATGTAAAAAAAAATTGAAGTTGTCAATGATTTCATCTAATTTAGATCCTCAATCAACACCCTTTGTACCTGTAGTCATAAGATCAGTAGACATACTGCATTTGGAAAGTCTGTGTCAGGGATCACTACAAATTACTGGAGGGAAATTATATCAGTTTGAAGATTAAGGTGTGCTTAATCAAGGCCATGGTCTTTTCAGTCACTTGTTATGCATCTGAGATCTGTACAATGCACAAGAATGATAGAATTGTTGCCTTTCAGTTGTAGTGTTGGAAAAGAGTGCTGATTATCCCACAGAATGCCAAAAGAGCAAACATACGTTTTGAAGAAAGTACAACCACAGTATTCACTGTCTCACATACTTTAGTCATATTGCTGTTGTTTTTGTTGTGTATCATCCAGTCATATCAACTCAAATCTGATCCTTCTATAAGTCTTCAGAAGCAGTACATAGCATGAAAGGAGATTGTCCATCTTTCTCCTGAGGAGCAACTGGTGGATTCAAACTATATACCTTTCCATTGGCAACACAGTTCCTTACCACTAAGCCATTAGAGTTCCCAGTCATGTTGATAGGAGAGATTATTTCTTGGAATGGGACCTCATGCTTGGAAAGGTGGAACACCAGCAGAGAAGAGGAAGACCCTCTATGAAATAGATTGACAAGGTGACTTCAGCAATGCACTTAAGTATGTCAGAGATGATGAAGATAATACAGGATAGGACAGGATTCATACTTATTGTTTCTAGGGTCACTATGAGCCATATTAAGCTCAAAAGCACCTAACAGCAACAACATGGAAATGGGAATAAGTTCAGTCTTCCCCAAAGCACATAGATACATGAGCTCCAGACAGGTAGGGAATGGGAGAATAATACATGTAAATATCTGGTTACTATCAATGAAGGGGGAAAAAGAAAATGATAACTGGCAGATCTGAAAAATAGCCACTAATATTGCTGTTGTTGCTGTCTACTATTAAGCAGACTTTGAGATATAGTGAGAGGCATGATATATTCCCTGGTCTTGAGCTCCAACTTCGTGATCATTGGTATGCTCAAGTCCATTCTTCTGGCCATTATGTAATTTTAGTCTTCCTAACTAGGGAGATCATCTTAGGGGGTACTATGTCAGTTAATAGCCTGTTTTAAACCATTGGATTTTAGTTGGAAGATCCCTGCTGGCACAATGGTAAAGCACTGGACAACCACTTTGTGGAAAATTTGAGAGATTACAGGTTCCAATCCAACAGCCTCTCAGAGCAGGAGAAATTGAAAACATAATGAACTTTGAAATCTTATAGTGCACTTTTACTCCGTTTTACAGGGTTGTTGTGAGTTGAAATTGACCCAATGGCAGTGAGTTTGATTTGAAATTAGTTTTTAGAAACCTGTTCACCGTGAGCATTTTTACATGCACATGGTGTAGCATCTGTCATTGTAGCTACATATGAACCCTTACGGCAAGGCAAACTGATGGGTGACAAGTCAGTCGTGGTTTTGTCAAATCTGACTTATGGTGATTCTATGTGTGCCAGAGTAGGACTGTGATCAATAATTGTACTTTCAACGGCTGATATTTCAAAAGTACATTCTCTGAGACACCATTTGGTGCATTTGAACCTCTAATCTCCAATCTTTTGGTTAACAGCTGAATATGTTAATCAGGTGTTTATACCACCTATAGGACTTCATATCCACTATCAAACACCAAAACAACTATCACCAAGTTGATTCTCACACACAATGATCTGACAAAAACATCATCTGCTTCTTTGGTCTTTTCCCCCCTTTGCTCACCCAGGTTTGAATAACATCCCTATATGTACTGTGAATGATGATGAGAGCTCATTCAGAACACCCTGGAGTGCTGGCCACTTAGAGAAGGAAGAGGCACCATATGCCAGAAGCAATTACTCACCCAGCACGTCAGCCGTGGAGAGCCCTGTCAGAGTAGTCTCCCCCTTCCCAGACTCAACGAAGGTGCCCCCACGGCCTCAGTCTGGTGAGCGTTCCCTTTGATGAGATGTTTCTACAGGCTGCCTTCAGACAACTGGGATGGCAGGATTTATATGATTGCTGAAATACTATAAAACAAATATAGCTACTGTATTTTAAAAAAATTGCTGTGAAGCCAAGATTGACCCGTAGCTGACTCTTCAATGTGTTTCTACCACTAAAAATACCATGCCAGGAGAATGCCTATTTTCCTCCCACATCACAGCAGGCAGATTCAAATCACCAAAAAGGCTCGACCTTGTTATTCTGGAGAAAGATGAGCAGTCTCCTCCTATGTAACCTATAGCCTCTGAAAACCTCTTGGATTGTCAGCTCTGAGTGTGTTCTTGAATGAATGTGTGAGTGGTTGAATGAGTGAGTTTAAAATGAGTTAAAAAATGTATTTTTATTAAATAGATTATTCATTATAAAAAAAAAAACACCACCTACTTTACTCTTGGGGGCAAAAAAAAGACAGGATGACAGGATACCACCTGTAGAGTCTGACTTCTTCTAGCTTCTCAAGCAGGAACTGTCCCCATCAACAGCAGCCACAATACAAAACCATTTGAATGAGGTCAGACATACCCTCCCCTATGCTCCTGCACCTCTTTCTATTAATTCCAACATCAATTCTAATGCTCTGTCGGATCTGAAATCTGTTGTAATAGCTACACAGAGCCATACTCACAATTACGGGGTTTATTAGGGGAGTTAACAAGTTGGTAAGAGGATACAATTCCTCTGTCAGAACAGCTTCTGACCTTGTGGCTTTAGGCCAGTGTTACAAATCTCTCTTAATCCTGCCCATTATAGCTTCTCTCACTCGGTTCTCCAGCAGTGTTCAGGTAAAGGCCTCTGGCACTATCTCGAGTCAGTCACTGGTACTCTGCTGGGGTTGCTGGGGCTACTCCTGTAGACCCCAATCTGAGTAGTGCAGGAATCTTTGGCCCCCAAAAGGCACATTCTGCTACTTCTTCCTTGTTAGTGCAGAGATTCTCAATTTCTGCTGCTGAATCTGCTCAATTTAATGATGAGACTAGTCAGTCCCTTTATCGATAAATAGACTAACACACCCTATTTATGTGTTCTCACCCTTGTAGCAAAGTCAAAGTCAATCAATGGATAAGAAAACCATTTTGAATGATAAACCTTTAACACAACAACTCTTACTCTTAGTTCTAATTTCTTATTTTTACAAAACTAGCTAAGTAAAAAAAGAAAAACACCTCATTGCCATTGAGTCAGAACCCTATAGCTGACTCAGTAGTAGGTCTTTGAGGCTATAAATAACATGGGAGGATATCTCTCATCTTTTTCTTTCAGAGTGGATTCAAACTAACTGAGAGAGAAGATCTTTGAGTTAGTAGCAAAAGTCCCTTTGGACCACACCAAATGGTACTAAAAGAGAATACTTCACCAACATTAAAATTCAAACAAAACATCCAAGAAATTCAACAAGGATGGCATTTCCATTGTTTCTAATGAGTTGTGAAACTTCTCAAGGGAAGGCCAGAATATAATTACCTTCTCTGTTTCTGCCATTCTGGATATACCCTCTTAGCCTAGCATAGTACCTGGTCTTAAGCAGCAATTTTATTAATGTTTGTCAAATTAAAGCAAAAAAAGAGTTTAGCCAGTGCCAAGTGTGGCAAATATGGCAAGGTAGAGCAGAAGAAATTCTGGACTGTAGAAATTCTATCTAATTATCTTCCCTTGTGCTCTCTGAACTGATTGCTGTCACATGGACTATTCCCTGTGTTAGAGCAGAACTATGTTTCATAAGGTTTTCAGTGGCTGGATGTGGGGAAGTAATAGATCATCAGATTTTTCTACTAAGGTGGTTTTGGGTAGATTGGAACCTCCAACTTGTAAGTTGATTGCTAAGTATTGTAACTGCTTTGTACTAGTCTCAGCATGTGAAAATTATTTTATAATAACATGATTAAGTAGAAATCATTCTTAATACAACAGTACAGTTTCACTCAAATCATAATAAAAAGTTGAAAAATAAACTGGGGGAAGGGGAAGGAAGAGAAAATGTTCAACAATGAAAAAATTCCATTTTTAAAGTTCAAAAATTAAAAAAGATAACACTAAGAGTGGCTATTTATAGAGCCCCGAGTCTGTGGCAGACACCATTGTATAGTCTTGACACTTATTTGCTTGGTTCATCCTCTTAAGAGCTTCTCCTTGTTGAGAATGAAAAGTCAGAGCCCTCTTAGTCTTCCTTCTTTCTGGTTTCCTTTCATAGAGTACAGAACTATTGTTGTTATTGTTGTTTGATGCCATAAAATTGAGTACAGCTCATAGCAACCTTATGAACAACAGACTTAAATCATGCCCTATCCTGTGCCACCCTCGCCATGTCTGACATACATGAGCCCATTGCTGCAGTCACTAGAAAGCAGAAACATGGCCTTTCTGAGAATCACATACAAGTTAGCTTCCAAATGGGAGCTAGGTGTAGTGGGATTTATGTGGTAGTCATGAGGCCAAAGTAATCCTGTGGTTGCTTTCTGCTATCAAACATGACCGTGGAGATAGGGGATTTTCCTGACAAAACATTTTCATAGCCACATTATAGAGTTTTAGGTGTCCAAAGACAAAGTCAGCAAATATGGTGGCTTTTTCACCTTTAGCTTCATAGACGTTGACAGCAATTAAAGTGGCAGCAGCCTCCTGGCTCCCTTTCCTCTTAGTTGTGGTGAAGATTGTGCCATAAACTCCAACCCTAGTTTCAAAGTCTTGTTTTTTAAGTCATTTGTAAAGGCCAAGGCCAGAGTTCGCTGCTTGAGCTCTTCTAAAGGTACTGTGTGCCACTGAGTCAATTTCAGCTCACAGCAATTCCATGCGATTGGCTAGAAATTCCCCTACAGGGTTTTCTCAGCTGTAATCCTGTAGAAGCAGATGACCAGATCACTTTTCCCACAGAGCTGTTGGCAAGTTTGAACTTCCATCTTTCATTTAGCAATTAAATGCTTATCTATTGTGACATCAGGATATTAGAAATAAATTCTAATCCAATATCAGTAACTTAGAACTTACTCATAGCTGGCCTTGCATTGGGTTTCCAAGGCTATAAACCTTAGAGAAAAATTTGCCTATCTCTCTCAGAGCAGCTTGTGGATTTGAACTACTATAGAAATAGGTTAACAGCACAACTCCCTAGGGCCTAGGTCCCCAGTGCTCCATCCAATGATGATACAAGCACCTAATTTATTATATAGGAAGGAGCCTGATCGCACAATATGCTAAGTATGGCCTCTTCTGGCCTCTTAATCAAAAGCCTGGCAGTTTAAACTCACCGGCTGCTTCTTGGGAGAAATATGGGCAATCTTTTCCTGTTAAGATTTACAACCTCAGAAAATTCCATGGTGGGGCAACTGGGAATTGGTGTGAACTCCGTGACAGTGAGATTTTGGTTTGGGTAATTTACTTTGTTACTATCATCTCTGTTTAAAAGAGAGTGCTTTCTGTTTTTCATATGTAATGTTAACTTGACAAACTTACTGTCCATAACTTTGTTCTCACAACTGGAAGAGAGGCAACTTTACACTTTATGTATCTTCATTCAACTAGAGACAATTAATTCTGTTATTACAAAGTGTATGCATAAGTGATTTTTTACCTTTTAAACTGGATGCAATAAAAGAGACAACATCATTTATGAAGAAGAGTCTACCTGTAAATCCATGTAAATAGAAATTCAATGAAGTAATTTTTATGTAATTTTAAGGTAATTTAGGGGGATCTGTTTGAGCTTGCTCAGTTCCACAATCAACACTGTCAGCACCAGCAGTCAGGAAATAAAAAGATGAATTGAATTAAGAAAATCTGTTGTCAGAAATCTCTCCACAGTGCTAAAGAGCAACAATATCAGTCTAGAGACGAAGGTGTGCCTTATCCAGAACATGGTCTTTGTAATGATTTGCTGTGCATCAGAGAACTAGACAACGACTAAGGATGGTAGAAGAAGAATTGATGCCTTTGAGCTGAGTTGCTGAAGAAGAGTATTAAACATACCATGAACTGCCAAGAGAACAAACAGGTCTGTCCTTGGCAGCGTGAAACCAATTTGCTCCTTGGAGGCAAGAATTTTCATGCTCTGTCTCACTTACTTTGGGCATGTTGCCAGGAGGGACCAGGCCTTAAAAAAGGTGGAGGGAAGCACTGGAGAGGAGATGGACATAGCAACTGGAGTAATAGGGGTTGATATGTCAGAGAGTGAGAGTGGACAAGATAGGGCAGGATTCAGAGCTATTGTGCATAAGGTTACTTTGAGTCTCGCTCGGGCAACTGGTCATAACAACAGCAGCAAAATATGGCAATCATATAACTTGATTGACTGCTGACAAACTGGCTGGTGGAGTTCACCAAAGGTGCCCCACAAAAAAGGCCAGGTGATCATTTCTGAAAAATCAGCCATTGAAAATCTTATAGACCACAGTTTCGCTCTGATCACATGAAGTCAGCAGGAGAAGGATTCGATTTGATGGCATTTTTTAAAATCTGAAATGACTGAGTATGAAATATGTAAGGTTAAGAAGTCAATGAAACAAGGGGGAAAGAACTCAGAGCTTAATTATAATTATAAACACACTGCTATTTTGTATTTATGTGTACAGAAAAAAACACCACATATATAAGCTACTTAATTAAAAAAATAACAATTATATGGATAGGGATCAGAGAAAAGTATGCCTTATACTGAACAGTATACTTTTAAAATTGATTTAATCAGATGATCAAACCACTCATAGTGTTTTTTTAAAATATATTTTTGGCAAAGAATTTTTAATAAATGCTTTTATTGTGTAAATATACTACAACATTAACCATAAGTTTCAAATATTTATAAACAGATCTCTGAGTTAACTTTAAATTCAACTGTATTCTCATTTATCTCAGAAAGTATCATAAATGTCATCTGATATGTTTTTTCTCTACGTGTTATCTAAGTATGTGTTTCCTACATTTCATTTCAGAACCCTACAAAAAAATTAAGGAGTGTTTCAAAACTTCCAGTGAGAATCCTTTAGCAATTAAAAAGGTAAAGAAATAGCTACTAGCAGCTATCTATTTAATCTTACTTCTAGCATTTCCTAGTCTTTTTGTTATATAACATTTTGAAAAGTCACTGTTTTTAAAAATATTTTAAATCATTTTATTAAGATACTTTTTATGCCAGCAAGTCCATTCCAAACCATAATGACCCTATAGGACAGAGTAGAAATGCTCTCCTAATATTTCCTACTCTAGAATCTTTACAATAAGTAGCTATGTGGCATAACCCTTAGGGAGTTGCTACTAAACTAAAGGTGAGTCTCTCTGGTAGACTGGACCCAACAGCAGTTCCATGGGGAGAAGATGGAGCTCATTAATATTTACGGTCCCAGAAACCCAATGGAGGCTCAGCTAAGAGTCACTTCTGACTTGAAAGCAATGAATGTCACGTGAGTGACTTTTTTACAGGAACAGACAGACTGCCAGATAGTTCAGCCTTTCCATTAGTAGCCAACCGTTTAACCATTGCATCACTAGGGCATATGTTTAGAGCACATATAATTGATAAGCTTTGACAGATGTATATGACTTAATGGCATATAACTACTGTGTGTGTGCGTGTGTGTGTGCGCGTGTGCACACGTGCAGGCTCATCTCAACTCACTGCCACTGAAGCTGAACAGAGTTATAACCAATCCTCTAGTGGATTTTCAGAAGCTATAAATCACACCAGAGGCGATTGTCCATTTGTTTTCATTGAAGCAGCTGGTGGATTTTGTACTGCCTGTCTTTGGGTTGTCAGTGAAGCTCCTTACCCGTTGGCCCACCAGAACTCCACACACACACACACACACACACACACACACACACGTGAAGTGTCACTGTTGTTGTTGTTGTTATATGCTGTCGAGTCAGAAATGACTCATTGTTGATCCTCTAGTGGGTTCTCAGAGTGCCTAAATTGCTCATCTTTCTCCCAACAAGCTGCTAGTGAATTCATACTGCATGCCTTTGGGTTGGCAGCATAACTTTTAACCACTCAGCCACCAGAGCAATATGTACATGTGTTGTTTCTGCTATGTGCCATCAAGTCAGAGTGGACTCCTAGTTGCTACTTCCAAGGATTTTCAGAAGCAGTATATCGCATGGGAAGAAATTATCTTTCTCCTGCAGAGCATCTAGTGAACTCAAACCATGTGCCTTTCTTTGGCTTGACAATGCAATTCCTTATCACTAGGCACCCACAACAACGTGTGTGTGTGTGTGTGTGTGTGTGTGTGTGTGTAATGAAATTATCAAAATCAGATGACCACATTTACGACCTCTCAATGTTTCTTATGATCCTTTTTAATCTCTCTCTAGACTCTGACTCTCCTCACACAAGCAAACATTCATTTGCTTTTTCCACTTTAAGTTAGCATGCAATTTTTAGACTTCTGTAGAAATGAAATTCATAAAGTGAAGTCGCTTTCATATGTATATATGCAAACACACACACATGCTCAGTCCAAGTGGCATCTAGATACACGATAACTTTCTTTTCACTAAACAGTAACAGTTAAAATTCTTTTTGTCAGTTCTATTCATCCCAGTCCCAGGTTTTTTATTAATTCAGTCACTACCTTCTGTGTGCTCTGTGTGTTCACACCTGAAGATAAATAAGCCTTCCCAGGATCAGGCTTCTTTAATTCTCCTTGAACTGAAAGCCTCACATTTTATTATTATTGTTGTAGAGTAACAATTTACCTTTGAAAACAAGTAAATGTTTCTCTTCTCCTTCCGACTATTCAGGGGAACACGTTTAGTTAGAGTTTCTAATTCCTCAGATCTCAGGCACCCTTTGGGGTAAAACAAGGAAGTAACAATTAATTCACATTATAAAGTCTCTTTATTGGCATAGTCCTTAGAGAGTTGCACTGTTAGCCTGAGAGCTGTCCCTCTCTGGCAGTTGCAACCCACAAACAGCTCCACAAAAGAAAGAAGGACAATCTTCTCCTGTGTCATTTACAGCCTCCTGAAAGCCCACTGGAGGGTCAGTTATAAGCCAGTTCCTATTCCACAGTGACAAGAGGTTTTTTGAAAGTCTCCTTACAAGTACAGCTTAAAACATCCTAATTATCTTTTTTTCAGGCATGAAAAATAAATCTCTCTCAACTTATGGTTGTTATCTAAAGCTGCAATACAAATAAATGCTATATAAGCTTTAAAGAAATTATTAGTGTCCAGCCAATTCTTTTAAATGGTTTCACCAACATATCATTATTTATTCTGAATGTAAACATTTTATTATTAGATTTAAAGGAAGGATATAAATTATTGTGTTTTTTATTTTTATGGATCTCAGTCCTTGAGGATGGCACAAGACAGGGCAGGTCCAGGTCTATTGTTCACAGGGTCGCTGTGAGTCTTGGTTGACATTCTTTCTCATTCATCAATAGACATTATGAGTGGATGCAAAGGCCTATTATCTTTGAACTTTCCTTTAGGAGGAAGTTAAGCCAAGAAGTTCACCATCACCTGTAAAGCCATGCTCCAGTGCGAGCTCCATTGTCTCAGAAGTGATGAACACCAAAAAGGACAACACTGTTTGCATACCAAACTACCTGGATCAGGAAATAAAAGTAAGAGGCAGAGTTACTAAATCCATAGTACGTTGCTAAGTCCATAGGAGGAGAGCATGAACATATTAACAAACTAACAAAAAATCATTAGCATCCTCAACTTTAAAATAATGTTTTTCATTGACAACTGTATTGATTTACTGCTACTTAACTGTTTGCACTTTGCTGTCACCTGTTGGATGTAAGTTTGAACCTACCCTGAGGCGAAGAGATTGAGATTGTTCACAGGTTCAGTTTTCTCGG
>NW_006399872.1:3422484-3432913 GCF_000299155.1 Elephantulus edwardii
TAATATTATAGGGTCACTATAAATGATACTTGACTCAACAACACCTAACAACATTATTCTCATTTTGAGCTTTGCTGCATCAGTAAATGAAGGCTCTTCAGAAAGTGAAAGTTTTTCTCCATTCCCATCATTAAGGCAGACTTGATTTTGAGAAGACAACTCTTGCCCAGTTGCATTTTAGGTGCTTTCCGACCTGAATGGCTCATCTTCCACCTCATATTCAATTATGTTTATCTAAGACCCTCTAGAAGATGGATTGATTCGGAGACTGGGGTAATTGGGATGAGTGTGTTGGAGACAATGAGATTGGCACAGGACAGAACAGAGTTTAGGGCTGTTGTACATAGGGTCGCTATGAGTTGCAAGTGACTTGACAGCACTTAACAACAACAACAACAACATCATGCACAGGATCTGACAAAGTCTATTACAAGTCCCCCTTGTTACTCTATCCTAGTCTGAAATCTCCCCTGAAATCTGTCCACTGTGCGTGATCCTGTTGGTATTTGAGATAGCCATGGTATAGTTTCCAGCATCACAGCAGGACATGAGCCCCCCCAATATGAAAAGATGGCAATCCAAAACTAACCCAAAAAACTTTTAAAATATAAAATAAGCCTGAGCGATCTATGAGAATATATCTGGTAATTACCATTACAATTAGACTTTCAGAAGAAAAGAGACATTGGAACAGAAAAGATATTTGAAGAGCTCATTTCCAAATATTTTCCAAAATTTATGAAAAATACCAGTCCACAGATTCAGAAAACCACACAAAATACAATCAGGATAAGCACATCAAAAATTCACATATGAGCATATCATACTCTAAATGCCAAAAACCAAAGAATTATGTATGAAACATATTAAAAGTAGAGCAAGAGAGTAATTAATTAAACATGGAATGATAAAAATCACAGCAGAATTCTCATAAAATAACGGTTTAGTATCTTAAAGTGCTAAAAGGCTGAAAAAAGTCAGTTTAGAATTTTAACCTTTGGCTATGAAGAAGTGGGGGGGGGAATAAGTATGATTGTGAAAAGAGAATCCTGTGGGATTTTAGCTGTTCAGTATCTTGATAATGGCTGTGGTTGTATAACTATGTTACTACTCTTATATACTGTCCATCCAGGCAGAACCAATGCATAGCTGACCCTCCAGCTGGTTTTCAGAGGCAGCAAATCACACAGGAGGAGACTGTCCATCTTCCTTGGGCAGGACAATGGCATTCAAACTACGTGCCCTAACATTTGCAGCAGAGTTCCTTATCACTATGCTGCCAGAACCCCTTTAGAGGATAAAATTATCTAGAATTTAATACACACACACAAGCAACTGCAGTGAATATAAATAAAACTTGGAAATCAGTATTAATATCATGGTTTGTGTGATATTACACTATCTCATTGATGTCAAGTCAAAACTGACTCACGCTTGACCCTCCAGCAGGTTTTCAGAGGCTATAAATCTTATTGAAAGTGATTTCCTATTTTTCTCACATGGAGTTTATGTTAGATTTGAAACACCAGAGAGATACTACCCTTGGGTTAGTGCCCAACTCTGTACAGACTACAACACAAAATGTTATGGTTAGGGGAACTTGAGCAAAGTGTTCAAGGGATCTTTTACTATTTCTTATATGTGAGTCCAAGATTATCTCAGCAAAAATTACAACAAAAAATAAATGTTCCAAAAGAGAGAATTAAATAGATGTCCAGATAAACAGAGTTTGAGAGACTTAAGAGTTGAAAGCATACAGAAAATCTTAAAATTCTTCAGGCTACAAGGAAAGATATCAGCTGAACACGCAGATTTACAGAAAGAAGCAGAAAATTGGGACTAAAAAGAAAGACAAATAGCAAAATGGCAGAATTAAACCCATGTGTAATTAGAACTTATTTTACAAAGTTTAGAGGTTAAAACTGTCCCAAATGTCCAAACTGCTGCACCAGTCTGTCATTTACAACAACGATTGTTCCTCCTCCACTCCCACCTGTATCTTTGAGTTCTGTAATTCAATGGAAGGTCTCTGGGAAACTCAAAAACCATCAGAGAAGAAATAACTCACACAGCTGATGATGTAGGTGGACAATGTGCTTGCAGGGAAGACAAAGTTAAGGCAGCTGGATAGGTTTAGAAATATTGCCCCAGACAAGCAGAGAGTCAACATCCCAGGCTTTAGTTGAAGAGTTATTTGAAAGAGTATATTATTTCTCAAAAGGAATAAAACCAAGCTATCTCTAGTGTCACAATTTAGATCAAAGTGAACTCCTGGTACATGAAAGAGAAATTAACAGATTCTTAAACAGAATTCATCTGGATTTTTAAATTGGCTGGAAACCTCCAGAAATTTAAACTAAATCCAGAAAAGGATGTAGGTTGAGAGATCATTGCTAATGTTAGATGGACAATGACTTAAACCAAAGAATCCCAGAGAGATGCTTACTTGTGTTTTAATGACTATTCAAGTGTGTGGAGCATAAGAAATTATGGATAGCATTGCACAAAATGAAAATTCCAGAATACTTAATTGTGCTACTGTAGAGTCTGCACATAGTTCAAGAGGCAATTATTTGAACAAAACAAGGAGACACTGTTCAGTTTAAAATTAGGAAATGAGTGCTTTGAGGTTAAAGTATTTAACGCACTTTTTTAAAAAAAAAAAGAAAAGAAAATTCCAGTCCTTGAGAAAAGGCACCATGCTGGGTAAAGTAATGATTCCGAGAAAGAAAAGTCTCTTTTCAGGATGGATTGAGACAGTGGCTATAGCAATAGGATTGAACAAGGTGAAGGTGATGAGGGTGATGCAGGATAGAGAAAAATTCCAATCTGTTGTTCACAGCGTTGCTAAGAGCCATAGTCAACTCAATGGCACCTAAGGACCTGCAATAGCCAGATGATACAACTTGCTTGCTTAAACTGATGAAGCAGTTACTGGTGACAGCCAATGAAGTCCCTCGATATAAAGCAAAAGTTTCACAACTAGATCAGTAAATAACATCATAAATGGAGAAAAGATCGAAGTTGTCATGGATTAATTTTGCCTTTAGAAGAAACAGTCAAGAATTCAAAGGACATATCGGCAGATCTGCTGCAAACAAACGATTTTACATGCTAAAGAGCGAGGATGTCTTTTTGAGGATTAAAATATATCTGACCCAAGCCATTTTCAATTACCATTTCCAGTGATCCCCTATAAATGCATGCTCAATCTAGACAATGAATAAGAAAGCCTGAGGAAAAAGCAATGCTTTTGAATTGTGGTGGTAATGAAGAATATCGAATGTACTACGGACTGCCAAAAGAATAAACAAATCTGCCTCAAAAGAATACAACTAGAAGGCTACTTAAAAGTAAAAATGGTGAGAATTTGTCTCACATATTTTGGACATTTAGTCAGGAGGGACTTGCTTGTGTAGAAGGACTTCATGGTTGATAAAGTGGAGAGTCAGTGAAAAATAGGGAAACCCTCATTGAGATGGATTAGCACAGTGGCTCCAATAATAGACTCAAATACAACAATGCTTGTGGGGGTGGTGAACGACTGAGCAGTTTCATGTCCTGGTGGATATAAGGTCACTCCGACTCAAGACCACTTGATGGCACCTAACAATTATTAAACAATTACAACAGCAGAAACAGTTTACACTCAAACTAGAAACTTCATTACATGTGCTTGAAGGATATTCCTCTTTCCATTTCATAGTAATTATAGCTCATTTGTGTCGAATATTTTGTAATTCTATCTCCTCTATCACCCACTCTTTAGTTCTTCACTCTACATTTTAGTCCTTAGTACCACAATTTAAAAAAAAAAATCGGGGAAAGATTCTGACTTATTAAAGGGATCAGTTATAGTCCGGTCTCACTGGGGCAAATACTGTGTCCGCGGAACTGAGATGAATCCAGCTCAGAAGCCGTGCACCACAACCTTCTCATTATCTTTTGAATGAAGAGGAGCCGCGGTCAGCAGTTGTATGACCGGAAGCTCCCCACTAGAGTCCTAGCAGAAAGGATGAATTTCCTAAAAGAAGGGCAATTCCTTGCTTCTGTTAGATCTTGGAACTGAACAGATAAATAATATAAACACATTGTATAGCTTACCCTGAACTTTTCCCGGAAATAGTGTCTTTGCTAAGATTCCAATGTGAACTCTCTGGAATCTGGCTCTCCAGCCAAATCCCAATTGACTTTTAATTGAGCGTCATGTACAGAGTAACATTTGGGAAGATGAGATGCAAAAGGTAACGGGACACTCTGAACCATTTATTTGCTTACGATGTAATTAATTTTTTTTAAAATTAGATCCTAGCAAAGCTCTGTGATATTCTACATACCGATTCTCTGGCAGAAATTCTACAGTGGTTGACTCATGCAAGTTCAAAAGGTGAGATTAGAGAAAGCATTTGTAAATACCATGGTGAAGTTAGAAATTGGGAAGCTGCAAATAACTGCAGTGTTATACCTTGGATTTGCAAATATAATGTTGCACAATTACTGAGTTCAAACAAGGCATTGCAGTATTTTATATTCAATTACAGAAAGCAGATCATTCAATGAGCCCAAATTCAGTATGCCCCAAAATGCATTCATAAGGGTGACAGGAAACTTGTGTCTGGGGAGAGCTTTATTTTCAGCACAAACTTATTAGTGCTTCACCTACAAAGGTCACATGCCCAGGTCCCTCCCTGAGCACATCCACCGGCCTGCTGTGAACTCTTATCCCACAGAGCTTGTCTCTTTGCTTCCTTGTGTGACAGTAGCATAGTTATCTAAGTTCCAGACCCAAACAGCTTTTCCAAATACCCACCAAAACCTCATCAACTTATCATCAGTCACTCAGACCTTGCTTGTTCCGTGACAATACATACATGTCAGTCCCAAATGGGACAGGTATAGTGGCTAGAGTCACTGACCATAAACTAGTTGGTCCTCAGATTGGCATCTGAGGTCTGAAGTGGGATTTGAGGATTTGTATCTCTTACAAGTTCACAGATGATGCTTGATAATGCTAGTCTGGAGGTGGGGGTGGGGAGGACTCTAATAATGTTCTAAAGTGGAGAGTATTCTGGAAAGTACTTTCCCAATGTAAAACTACTTGGTAGGCACTTGGGGATGGTGTGGAAACATGAGGTCTTTGGCTATTTTTCCTTTTTCTTTTAAAAAATGTAACTTTTAAATAATGAAACTAGTAACAAAGGCTTACTGTCTTGAAAGGGAAAAAAAATAAGGCAAATGACTCAAACAAAGGGGGAAAGGGAAGAGGAAAGAATGAAATTTCTTCTCTTTCTCAATGCCATTGATTTGGAATCAACTCACAGCTGACCCTACAGTGGATTTTCTGAGACTGTAAATCTCAAGGGAAAAGATTGGTCATGTTTGTCCCATGTAGCTTCTGGTGCATTCAAACCATCAGAGGCGGGCCACCTTTGTGTCAGCAGTGCATCTTCCTTCAGGCTTTGCCACCAAAGCACAGGAGGAGATTGCCCATCTTTCTCTCACGGTGCTCACCTGGTGGATTTAAACCCTATACCCAGCTTTGGAAGCATGACTCCTTATAACCTGTCTTAGTTTGGATTAGTACTGTAACACTGTACAGACTATTCCACCAGAAAATATATATATGCATACATGTACATAAGCCACAAGTTGTTGTTTTTGTTGTGTACTGTTGAGTTAGGACCAACCCATAACTGACCCTTTAGCAGGTTTTTGGTTTTTTTAAAATTTTTTTTTATTATTTTTTATGTGTGTACTGTCAAATCGGATCTGACTGGTACAGGAGGAGATTGCCCCTCCTTCTCCAGCAGAGCATCTGGTGGATTCAAACCACATACCTCTGGGTGCATAGCAGGTTTTAAGAGGCAGTTAATTATATGGGTGGAGACTGCCCATTTTTCTCCTATGGAGCAGCTAGTGGATTCAAACTATGTGCCTTTGGGATTTCAGTGTAGCTTCTAACTGCTAAGCCACCAGAGGTCTTTATATAGAGTGTTTGTTTGCATGTGTTTGCATGTGAGAGAGAGATAGAGAGACACGGAGAAAGAGGGAGCTATACATATGTATGTGTTTGCATTATGTGTATGTCAATTTTAGATGATAGATGATAGATAGATAGACAGATAGATAGATACATAGATAGATACAAAGATACATAGATAGATGTATGTTGTTATTGTTGCTAGGTGCCATTGACTCATAACAATCCTGTGAACAATAGATCTGAGCCTTGCCCTATCCTGAACCGTGTTCATCATCTGTGTCATGTTCAAGCCTATTATGATAGTCACTGTGTCAGTCCATCTCCTCAAATGTCTTTTGCTCATCTCTTCAAAACAAAACAAAAGACAAACCCAAAGCCTATCCATTTCTCTCACCAGGAGTTGCTGACAGTTTCAAATTGCCCAAGACACTTATTTGGATTAGCACTGCAGCACTGTACTGACTATCCCACCAGAATGTACATATATGCACATGCACGTGGGGAGGGGGGAGGGAGAGAAAGGAGTGGGGGGAGAGAAACTGACAGACTCATTAAGTTTAAGGAGCTGGCTCACACAATTTTAGGAATTGGCAAATCCAAAATGTATAGGTGAGGTGAAAGATTGTCATGCAGATTTGTGTGCCAAAATAAAGCAAAGATTGAAAAGACAACTCTGGCAAAATATATACTATTAGTTTGGAGGCAGAACCTAATTTAGAGAAACTTCCTTTTGCTCTTAAAGCCTTGAACTGCTTAAATGAGGCTCACACACATTGTGGCCAATTGATTTAATCACTTGTAACACTTGAAATGCTAGAGTCTGACCAAACAAACATTCGAGCACCATGGCCAGGTTGACACATAAAATTAGCTATTGTGTGTGCCTACTTAGAACAAATATCACTAGTCTTTTACATTGGAGTACTGGATAAGAGAACTAAGCCTGTTTCTAGGCAACATGGCAATTAAGAAGTCCTCTTCTCCCTTTTTAACCAGAAAAAGAATGGGTCTCAGCTTTGGTTCATGCTGAGCTGGCTGAGATAAACTTAATGGCTCACCACCGAAGAAACACCTCAAAAGAACAAGCAGCAGAGACCAGCAGGCCCCCGACAGTTAAACCACCTCCAAATTCACTCGAAAAATCCAATGTGCTGTTCAGATCCAAGGAAGGGCATTGGCCAATCAGGTAATTGATGCAACCTGTGATTGCCTAGGAAGGCATGTAGTACATAAAGATGGAATTCTCTTATCATCACTGTCTTTCCAAGCACTAACCATACTGAGCTGTGTTGTTGTTGTTTTTCACTCTCACCTTTATTTAGTGAATTAACAGTAGGGCATATTTATTTTCTTTCATTTGCATAAATTGCAACATTTTGGCAGCAGCTCTATCTTCCTTGGAGTCGCTGGGAGGTGGAACCAGTTAATGTGCTTATCTGCTGAACAAATGGTTGGAGCTTCTAGTCTACTCAGAGGTGCCTTGGAAGAAAAAGCCTAGTAATGCATTCCTGAAAAATAACCCATTAAAAACACTGTAGAGAGCAATTCAATTCTGGCACATAGGGGGTCACTATGACTCACAGTTGATTTGATGGTAATTAGTATTGGTATGTCTTCCTTACCTCACAATCTTTCTTTTTGAGGCAAATTTCCTCTCTGACTAGAGAAAACCAAGTGTAGTAAAGTGGTGTCAATTAATATTTGTTTAGTTTTTACTTTAAAATAGCAGTAGGAACGACACTAAATTGAATTATTTTTAGCGCATTTTGTTAAATGACTGTTAAATGCCATTTTGTGTAGAATTCAAGAATAAAAGATTCTTGAAACTTAGGTAGAGCTGAGAGTGAGAGAAAATAAATATTCAAAAAGTATAATGTGTCCCTTAAAAAAAAACCCACGCATTAAGACAGAAGAGAATTCTTAGTTGGACTTTATTCCTGTGTAAAAATCTCCTTACTTTGAGAAACCGAGATAAAGTACCAATCTACCTTAGTGACAAACATCTATTACTAAGTATATGTTTACTCAGTGTTATAAGAATTTTTCACTGGGAAGTATATGTAAAACTGTCTGCACTGGAAAAACAAAGACTTTGTAAGCATATGTGAGATGTACACCCTTTTCCCACTTGTCAGCGTGGTTAGCTTAGCTTCTAAAAACAAGGTTGTACGTGAAAATGAGTGTTATGTGAAAATGAAGGATGACTACATTAAATTAAAAAAATGGAGGATAACTATATCATATCTATCTATGTAAAATGAGCTAGGATCATGTGGGGACGGTCGTATTTGACCTTTACCAACTTCACAAAGCGGAGCTCTCTCTGTCAACATTAACAACACAAAACCAATTCCGATAAGGTCGGACATGTGTTCCACACTCCTGCATCTCTTTCTACTGATACCAACACCAATCTTACTGCTTTGTTGTTGTTGTTTTTGTTGTTAGGTGCTATTAAGTCAATATGACTTATAGCGACTCTATGAGCAAAAGATCTGAACCCTATTCTACTCCTGTGCCATCCTCACACTTCCTGACACACTAGAGCCCATTGTGGCAGTCACTATGTCAATCAACCTAGTTGAGGGTTTTCTGCTCCTTTGTTGACCCTCCATACTTTTTAGTATCATTTCTCTCTCCAGGGAATAGCCCCTACCAGCGATATGCCCAAAGTATGAAAGGTGAAGTTTCTTCATTCTTGCCTCCAAAGAGCACTCTGGCTGCACCCACTCCAGGACATATTTGTTTGTTCTCTTGGCCGTCCATGCGATGTTTAACACTCTTCTCCAACACCACAGCTCAAAGGAATCAATTATTTTTCTGACATCCTTATTCATTGTCCAGCTCCCAAATACATAGCAAATGATTGGAAAGGACATGGTCTGTATCAGATGTACCTTAGTCCTCAAACTGACATCATTACTCCCTCGATAATTTGGAGGGGACCCTAATTGCAGATTTTCCCAGTGAAATCCATCTCTTTATTTCCTGACTGCTGGTATCCAGAGTGTTAATTGTGGATCCAGGTAAGACGAAGTTGTTGACAGGTTCAATTTTTCCTATCGTGATATTGCCTTTGGTCCTGTGGTAAGAATCTTTGCTTTCTTGGAATTGAGATGCACTCCAACTGAAGGTGGCATTCCTTGATCTTCTGAAACAAGTGCTTCAAGTCCTCCTCACTCTCAGCAAGCAAGGTTGTGCCATCTGCATAACGTAGGCTATTGATGAGTCTCCTTCCAATCCTGATACCACATTCCTCTTCATAGAGTCCACCTTCTCCAATAATTTACTCAGCATACAGATTGAATAGGTATGGGGAGAGAATACAACCCTGATGAACTCCCTTCTTAATTTTAAACCATGCAGTGTTCCCCTGCTCTATTCGCACAATAGACTCCTGGTCAGGTACAGGTTTCATATGAGCACAGTTAAGTGCTCTGGGATTCCCATTCTTCTCAGTGTCAACCACAACTTGTTTTGATCTACACAGTCAAATGCCTTTGCATAGTCAATAAAGCACAAATTCAATAAAGCACCAGTCTTCTAGTATTCTTTGCTTTAAGACAGGATCTGACATCAGCAATTATATCCCTGGTGCCATAGCCACTTCTAAATTCTGCTTGAACTTCTAGCAGTTCCCTTTCTATGTACTGTTGTAGCCATTTTTTAATTACCTCAGCAGTATTTTGCTTTCATGTGATATTAATGATATTGTTTGACACTTTCCATGTTCTGTTGGAACACCTTTCTTGGGAATGGGAATAAATATGGACCTCTTCTAATATGTTAGGCAGACATCTGTCTTCAAAATTTCATAGCATAGACTGATGAGCACATCTAATCCAAGGTTGCATCTCTTAATTGAAATAAGCCAATTGGTATCCCATCAGTTTCTAGGGCCTTATTTTTTGCCAATGCTTTCAATGTAACTTTCCTTCATTAGCCATTTACTCCCATTCATATGATATTTCCTGAAAATTTTCAGCATCAATCAGTTCCTTCTGGTATATGATTCTGTGTGTTCCCTCCATCTTTTAATTATTATTCATTTTAATGAAAGTTTACAGAAACTTTAGATTTCCATTGCTTCATTGTTGCACTATTCTCCCTGCCCAACCTCCCCGCACCCCCAAGCTCCCACTTCTCTCTGAAAAGTAAAAGAACAATTCTTTCATTGTTATAAATATCTCTCCCCTCAAGTCCACTCAACTATGTAGCTTTCATTCTGGAGTCCTGTCATAACAATAATACCTAATCATATATGCCTTTTTAACAGTTGTCTTCCTCATCTGTTTCAATGCAGTATACATTATTTATCCCATCTTTCTCAGTCTCCCCCAAACCCCGATATCAGTCCCATTTTACAATGGCACTATGCAGTATTTGTCCATTTGTGATTTAGATATTTCACTCAGCATAATGTCTTCCAGGGCAACCCATTTTGTA
>NW_006399872.1:3433013-3435334 GCF_000299155.1 Elephantulus edwardii
GGGTAATCGGGATGGGTGTGTCAGAGGCAATGAGATTGGCACAGGATCAAGCACAGTTTAGGGCTGTTGTACACAGGGTCGCTATGAGTCGCACATGACTCGACAGTACATAACAACAACAACAACATTTGCCAAACTAAGTTAGAGCTATTTTCCCCTTATCGTCCTTTATCATCTTCCAAGAGCTACCAAGAAACAATCTTTGTCCTTTTGCTACTACCTCATATTTTCATCACATATTTTAAGGCAAAAATTTCTCAATCAATATTTATCGCACCTTCTTTTTGTTGGAAATTATTTCATCAGCACTTTTTCTGTCTGCGCCTACAAATTGGGTCACATTAATAGTAAAAAGTCACATTAATCCTTCAGAAGTTTCTTCCCATTGTTATTTCTAAGGATGACATACAATTTCATATAATCAAGAATGAATCAATCAGCAGATATTTGTCTTTAGCTATTTGCATTTCTTCTCTAGATCCTTTTGGTGACCTCCACACTGTACAATACAATTAACTATTGTTCACTGTAATGATTAATATTGTTATTTCATTTCACTCCTTAGAATCAGTTCCATTTCATACCACGTTCTCATGATAGAGTATAACTGCCACACAGTGTTTTCAGGCTGTAGTCTATCTATGAGAAAAGATCACTAGTCTTTTCTCCCAAGAAGCCACTCGGTGAGTGAGCCACCAATATTTCAGTTGGTCAAATGCTTAACTGTTGAACCACCAGGACTCTTATAGCAGTTATAAATAAGTATCTATAATAGGTTATGTACTGTGACACTGATGTGTCAAATGTGATAATGGCTACCCATGGTGGACAGTGTTTGGTGGAGCTCCCCAATTAAAACAAGCTTGGAAGCAGGAGTGGCATCCACTTCCAAAATAGCTTATACCCCCAGAAACTCTATGAGCATGGAGAAACTACGAAAGTTATACAAGTGTGCATGTCTTTCATAGCTTTGATATGAGTCCTTTACGACTTGATGGCACCTAACAACAACAACAATAACAATAGATTATGTTACCTATGACATCAACTATTTATACAAAAATTGGGTTATGAAAGAAGAAAGACAAAAAGAATTGATGTATTTGAGCCGTGGTATTGGTGAATAGTACTGAATAAACTATCAAAAGAATAAACAAGTCAATTTTACGAGACACACTATACTAGAAAGCTCCTTAGAAATGAGGATTCTAAGACTTCGATGTTTTCACTTTGGAAATAAAATCAAGAAATATTAGTCACTAGAAAAAGACATGATGTTGGCAAAGTGGAGGACCAATGAAAATGAGGGAAACCCTCAGTGAAATAGATTGAAACAAGCTGAAACTGTGTACTCAAATAAATCAGCAATCCAAGCTGAAACTGTGTACTCAAATAAAGCAGCAATCCTGAATAATGTGCAAAACAGGGCAATATTTTGTTCTGTAGTAGCAGGAAACAACAGGCTTGGTGACAGAAATGGCATATACACATATAATGGAATGTTACCACGATGCTCCGCTGTAATCCCAAAGGTTTGTAGTTCAAATCCACCAACTTTCAGCTGCTCCATGGTAGAAGGATGGACAATCTCCTTCTGTGTGATTTACTACCTCTGAAAAACCTGTTGGTGGGTCTACTATGGGTTATTTCTGACTAGATACACAAGAACAACATACATAAAGTCATCTTGAATCAGGTGACTAAAATTGAGATCTACTTAAGAAATTATTTATAATAGAGAATATTGTTTTGACAGGAATTATAAAATTTATTGCCATTGAATTGGAGTCACTTCAGAAATGACACTCCAGTGGGTCTTCAGAACCTGTAAATCTCACAGGCGAGATGGCTCATTTTTCTCCTGCAAAGCTCTTGATGGATCAAAGTGCCAGAAAAGTGCTGTTTGTAGGTTGTTGTAGGCTGTTGTTGTTGTTATGTGCCATCGAGTCATTTGCAACTCATAGCGACTCTATGTACAAGAGTTCTAAACACTGTTCTATCCTGTGTCAACCTAGCCATCTCAAACACACTTATTCCCACTTGCTCCAGTCACAGAATCGATCCATCTTATCAAAGGTCTTCCTCTCCTTCGTCACCCCTCCACTCTGCCAAACATGATGTCCCTCTCCAAGGACCAGTCCCTCCTTGCAACATGCCCAAAGTATGTCAGATGAAGCTTCAGAATTCTTGACTCCAAGGAGCATTCCGGCTTCACCTTCTCCAGGACAAACCTGTTTGTTCTCCTAACAGTCCATGGTATATTCAACACTCTTCTCCAGCACCACAGCTCAAAGGCATCAATTCTCTTTCCATCATCCCTA
>NW_006399872.1:3437732-3438232 GCF_000299155.1 Elephantulus edwardii
TTTTGTATGTTGATATTTTATCCTGCCACTTTGCTGAATTAGTCAACTATGTCCAGTAGTTTTCTTGCTGAATGTTTAGGGCTTTCTTAGTATACTATCATATCATCTGCATAGAGGGATAATTTTACCTCCTTTTTTCCAATTTGGATACTTCTTATTTCCTTCTTTTGTTATTGCTAAAACTTACAATTGAATAAGAGAGGTGATAGTGGGCATCCTTGCCCTGTTCTTGTTCTTAAAGGGAATGCCTTTAACCTCTTTCCATTGAAAACAATGTTGGCTCTCGGGTTTATGTATGTACTTTTTACTATGTTGAAGAAATTCCTCTCTAATCCTATTTTATCGAGTGTTTAAATTAGAAAACGGTGTTGCGTTTTATCAGAAGCCCTTCTGCATCAGTTGATAGGGTCATGTGGTTCTTGTTCTTTGCTTTGTTAATGTGATGAATTACACTGATTGTTTTTCTTTTGTTGAACAAGCCTTGCATACCCACTATGAAT
>NW_006399872.1:3439928-3440988 GCF_000299155.1 Elephantulus edwardii
ATAATATTGCATGAGTTCCTTGTTTTTCAATGCAGCATAGTATTCCATTGTGCGAATATACCACAGCTTCTCTACCCAATGACAGACACATAGATCAATGGAATAGAATTGGATTTTTTTTTTAAAGTCCTCCTGATTTTTGCTTTAAGTGTCCTGTAATTCTTCAAGTTTGTTTTTCACCCATAGAAAATATTCAATCATTGTTCTTTTGAATTCTGTGTCAGAAAGTCCCATTAGACATTCTGGCTTCAGGAAATCCATTGCTACTCTGTCTCTTTTGCTTTGTGGTTGTGTGGAAGTGAGGTAGTCTGCTTCTTTCGGGACATTGCTATCATAGAGTGTTTCATGCCTGAGACAATAGCTGGTTCTTGATCTGATGTCACTGCTCCAGAGGAAAATTGGGCATGCACACAAGCAGATGCACATAGAGTGGGTGCAAGCACAGACACACACTTTGGCAAGGAAGGGGTGGGGAAAGACACACACAGAACAGAGATGCACACAGGAAGGGAGTGCAGTGGAGACTTCACTCAATTTTCTACTGTCCTGCTTTTTCCTCGTGGGAGGGTAATGCTGTGGCTCACTGCACCCTATTGCGGCTCGCTGCTCCCCACTGTGTCTTGCTGCCCCACAGAAGCTCATAGTAGCCCATGGACACTTGCTGAACCCTGTTGCTGCTTACAGCTTCCATGGCTCTCAAATGTCCATGTTGATCCACAGCAATGTTTTGAGAAGCACCTATATATTTGTCTTCTCTTTTTGGTCCAAGGGCTAGAAGGTTGAAGGCCTGAGAGCAGTTTGTTCCCCAAAGTACCCGAGTGAGCACGGAGGAAGCCTGTTGCTCCATTCTGGAAATGGCTTCTCACCTTAGCCCAGGATCTCCCTGTTGCCTGAATTTAGGAGTCCCACATGGTCAGGCCAGACAGCATTTTGTTCCCCAAAGTACCTGAGCAACCAAGGAGAAAGCAGGTGGCAAGACCATGTGAGATGCGGGCAGGCTGTAAGACCTCCCTCCATCTTCTTTTGATGTTTTCTGGGTCATTCAATATACTGCCCAAAA
>NW_006399872.1:3441243-3453974 GCF_000299155.1 Elephantulus edwardii
CTTTTTCTTCTGTTTTTGTTATGACCTTTTCCTTTCTTCTCTGATGGTATACTTTATATCATCCCAAAATTCATCTGGTCTTTGATCATTTTGTTTTCAATGCCTCAAACCTATTCCTAAGATGATCTTAAAATTCAGATGGAATTGATTCAAGATCATATCTTGGTTTCTATGGTCTTATTTTAATTTTCTTTGGCCTCAATTTGAACTTGCATATGAGTAATTGTTAGTCTGACCCACAGTCTGCTCCTGGCCTAGTTTTGACTACCAATATTGAGCTTCTTCAACAATTTCTTTCACAGTTGTAGTCAATCTAATTCCTATGCAGTGCATAAGGTGAGATGAGTGTGTAAAGTCATCACTTGTGTCTTTTAAAAAAGGTATTTGCAATGAATAAATCACTATAAATACAAAATTATATCATTCTATTTCCAGCCTCATTTCTACCACCAATCCCTTATTTTCAAATGACTATTCCTTCTTCACTGTTTCCCATTTTTGCATTCCAATCACCAATTATCATTAACACATTTTGATTGTATGTTTGGTTAATTTTAGATTGCAAGATTTGGTAAAAATTCTAAATTCATTACTGCTTTACTGGTCCATAAGGAAAGTCAAAAGGTTATAATCCAGGATAATAGCAGAATACAGTCAGGACAGCTTCTGAAATATGCTCACAGGTACCTCAGCCTTGAGCCTCATAGCTTTAGACCAGTGTTACAAAGTTCTCAGTCCTGCCAATTATAACTCTCTTCATCCTCCAAGTCCTCTAATAAATGTGTGCAAAGACTTAGCTCTGGTTTCAAGGGGAGGGTAGTAGTCCTAAGGCCATCTCTGTCTTATGTTACATTTCTGATCCTCTGCTTCGGTCACTGCTGCTATTGGCACTGTTACTATTAAGTCTAACTGCCACAAGAAGCTCTGGTTCTAAAGAACACCTACTGCATGCCTGCTTCTCCTTTGCTAGTGGTAAAACTCTCCCATTTTGTTGTGGATCCACTTGGTCTAATGGCAAGTCTAGCCAATCCACTTGTGGACTGGAGACTAGCCAATCCCCTAATGGACAGAATAACACATCCTATTTACATATTCCCACCCATTCACATGACAAAGCAAGTTAATGTATAGGAAATCCATTTTGGAAAAATAAGCCCATAACACCACAAGCAACCAAATTACATCTTTATTAACTGCCAAACTAATGAAAATCACAGCCCAGTCAAGCTGACATAGAACCTTAACCATCATAGCTGGCTTTATTCTTACTTACATCTTTCCATTTGTTATTGTTATATGTACATTATTAATATGAAAAATAGTTGGATAGATCTTTCACTATTGTCATAAATGTAAGATATAGGCTATGAACATAGAAAGTGAGGAGAGACTATATAAACATATGAAACAATGTAGCCTATAGAAAATATTTTCATGTATGGAGGAAATTAATTTTGTCTTTCTCTAATTGTTTTAGAATGTCAAGGCCAGAATCTGAAGGAAATAAGGGAGTCGCTAAAGGTTAAGTACAGTTTGTGATAATTACTGAATTGGTAGAAGGAAACCAGTGAATATCTAATTACTTGTTGTGGTAGTGACAGTGTACATCAAATTGAAATTGACTCATAGCTGACACTCCAGTGGGTTTTGGTGGTGGTTGTTGTTAAGTGCCATTGAGTCTCTTGCAACTCATAGTGACCCTATGTACAACAGCCCTAAACTCTTCTCTGACCTGTGCCAATCTGTCTTCAACACACCCATCCTGATTACCCCAGTCACTGAATCAATCCACCTTCTAGAGGGCCTTCCCCTCCTGCACCTGCCCTCCACCCTCCCAAGCATGATGTCCTTCTCCAAGGACCAGTCTCTCCTTACAACATGACCAAAGTATGTCAGACGAAGCCTCAGAATCTTTGCCTCCAAGGAGCAGCCCAGTTTAACCCTCTCCAGGATGAATCTGTTTGTTTTCTTAGCAGTCCATGATACCCTCAACACTCTTCTCCAACACCAAAGCTCAAAGGCATCAGTTTTCCTTCTATCCTCCTTGGTCATTGTCCAACTCTCTGATGCATAACAAGTGATTGCAAAGACGACAGCCTGTATCAGATGCTTCTTAGTCTCCAGAGAGACACTACTGCTCTTCAGTACTTTAGAGAGGTCCCTAACAACAGACTTTCCCATCATAATATGTCTTTTAATTTCCTGGCTACTGGTGCCAAGAGTGTTGACTGTGGAGCCAAGGAGACTAAAGCTGTGAAAAATCTCAATCTTTTCACCATCCAGTGGGTTGTTAGAGGCAGTAAATTGCATGGGAGACTTTCCATCTTTCTCCCCAGGAGCAACTGGTGTATTATACCATGTGCCTTTGGGTTGGCAGTGCAGTTCCTTCTGCTGCTGTTGTTGTTGTTATGTGCCGTCGAGTCGTTTGCGACTCATAGCGACCCTATGTACAACAGCCCTAAACCCTGCTCTATCCTGTGCCAATCGCACTGCCTTTGACACACCCATCCCAATTATCCCAGTCACTGAATCAATCTACCTCCTCATAGAGGGTCTTCCCTTCCTGCACTGTGCCCCCACTCTCTCCAGCATGATGTCCCTCTCTAAAGACCTGTCTCTCCTTACAACATGTTCAAAGTATGTCAGACGAAGTCCCAGAATTCCTTCTGCTAGACCACCAAAATGTCTTCTATTTAGAGGTGTGGATTTTTAAATATTGGTAGTTTTAGAAGAAAACCATAAATTAAAATGGTGCTTTCCATTTATAAAGGATATATTGCTGAATTTTTTTTCTGAATTTTTAACAGATAAATATGAATTTAATTTTGTTCTAAAAAGAAAAGTACCTCATCTTGACAGGCACTCTTTGAGAAGTGAGACAGTTGTTGCTGTTATGTGCCATCGAGTTGCTTGCGACTCATAGCGACCCTATGTACTAGAGCCCTAAACGCCAATCTATCCTGTGCCAACCTTGCTGTCTCCAACACACTCATTCCCAGCACTCCACTCACAGAATCAATCCATATCATTGAAGGTCTTCCTGTTCTGCACTGCCCCTTCACTCTCCCAAACATGATGTCCCTCTCCAAGGACCAGTCCCTCCTTGCAATATGCCCAAAGTACGTCAGATGAAGCTTCAGAATCCTTGACTCCAGGGAACATTCTGGCTTCACCCTCTCCAGGACAAACCTGTTTGTTCTCCTAGCAGTCCATGACAGTAGAACATCATATTGGTTTCTCAGAGTGAAAAACAAAGCTGTTTTAGCATAGGAACTACAGGTTGGTTGTACCAATTCAGCCACAAGAGAAGCCCTGGATTGATCCAACAAAATTATATTGATCTCAGATTTTTGGTTGTTCACAGATTTACTATCATGGAGTCAATTAACATTCAACTAAAGAAAACAGAGAAATGGAACAGCTATATGCAGATGCCTTATGAGTTACTGGCAATACAAGAGAACAATAGTTTTGTATCTCCACTAGCTTCCAAGCTCAAATCTACATTTGCCCAAACCTACAATTTAGATCAGGGGGAAAATACAGCCTTGATTCATAATATCCCAATTAAAGCATGTCCTACTCTTTAGAGCTCTACTGATAAACAAAAGTGGTTTAAATACACCTTCTACTCAGCAGGGGGAGGGAAAGGCAGACAGTTTCCTCCAGTGTGATTTACAGCCTTGGAAAGCTCCTGGAATGTCAATTATGAGTAGGACTCAACTTTACGGAAATGAAGAGAAATATGTTTGACAGTTTCTAGCTCCAAAACAAGCACACCAGCATGACAATAGAGCAATGACTATGAATTATGTCTACAAGGCTCAAACAAATGTCTGTCTTGTTATATCTACAATTTCCCTCTTATGCTAAGAATGACACAATCATCAATTTGAGTTCCTCAGAGTCACTCTAGACTTTCCTGGGGCTTGTAGGATTATTTTGATGTTAATGTAACTCCAAAGATGCTTTAACTGCTACTACTAGAGCAATGGTGAGTGTAGGTTAGAAATTAGAAAGTACTGACACTCCATAAATAGTTTGTATCTGGCCCCCCCCACACCGATTTCTTCCCATTCCAAAACTCTTAAAATTCATTGCCATCAAGGTGAAATCAACTCATGGCTGACCTTCCAGCATATTTTCAGATGCTATAAGTCACATGGGAGAAGATTGCCCAGCTTTCCCTCAAGGAGTTGCTAATCCTAATCAAGTCACACTGCCTTAGGGTTACCAGTGAAGCTTCCTATGGTCTAAATCACTGGAGAGCTCTATGTTCTTGGGTAATAAAATTGTGAAAGTGATTATTTATGTTATTCAAATTTGTCTTAGTCTATCTTGAAGACAAATTTGAATAATTGAATATGTTTTATGTAGATACTTGAATTTTTTATAAAGATTCTTAAACCACATCTTGTGTTGATGCTATGAACCTTCCCAAATATCATTACTTTTAAAATACAATCTTGAACTTTTGAGTATAACCGACTTGTTTTAATGTGCTAGTCTAGTCTCTTATTTTGTCTATCAGGGCCATAACATTTTCTTTTATCTCTCAATCATTCCATCCTTGAATATGAACTTTCTAAAATATGATTTCTACTCAAATTGCATTTGTTTCTTAGAATGAAAGAACATTATCCAGTGTGTAACAGAATAGCTCTTTGGATATGAGTAGGTGGTAAGAGAGAAAAAGCCAAATATATTCTTTTATAAATTTTGAATGCATCTGTTTAAGATTTTATATATCCTGTACTGATAAAATAGCAAAAGCTGAAATGTGTACCTTAGTTACAGTATTGTCTTATTTAGTGTCATCTTTTTTATTTTTCTATATCAGAGATTTCACACCAAACTCCACTGTTTATAAGAAGAAATAAGATGAAAATACCCATTACAGAATACTTCAGCAAGCCAAAGTCTCCTTCAAGGCCTAAAACTCAGGAAAGACTATCACGAAAACCAATGTGAGCAACGAGTACACAGCACGGAGGTGATCTCAGACCTCAAGGAGTGTGTTGCTATCCTTTAATACACTAAACATAGAGATTCTGGGTGGGATCAGATATTTCATTTTAGCTATGTTTACTTGTAACATCTAGTTATTAAAAATTTATATTTGGTATATATTAAAAAATCAATATTGTTATTGTTGTTGGATACTGTATCTAACAGTCATCTTTGACTCACAGCGGCCCCATGCACAACATAATGAAATCCTGCATTATCATGCCCCATCTTTACCATCTCGGCTGTGTTTAACCCATTGTTGTGTCAACCCATCATTGAGGGCCTTCCTCTATGGTACCTTTCTCCATGGATTATCTTTTTTCCTGATTACATGTCTGAAGTGTGTGAGATGAAGTCTTCCTCTATTTGCTTCTAATGATACTGTATAGAACTTGGTGGCATGGTCTGAGTTGTGCTGCTAAACCAAAGGCTCTGCTTCTCTTTTTTTTTTTATTTTATTAATTTTCATAAACATTTACAGAGATTTTGGGTTTCCATTCATTCACCACTGCACCATTCTCTCTACCCTCCTCCCAGTTTGTTCTTGTCCAAATGCCACAGTGCTTGTCAAAGCCAGTTCTGATTAATCTTCTTTGTCAGTGTGTCCTTTGCCATTCCGTATCACTCCTCCCTGAGAGAGACTTCACCCTGAGTCATAAGGAAAAGGGGATGGCGTATTCTCTTAGCTACTTCCTGCTGAAAACGGACGCTGTGGGTTTCAGGGTGAAGGTCTTCTCTCACTACTCTAAAGGGCCCCTTTGGCAGTAGGAAACACATAGACTATTATGGAGATTGATTTTGGAATTTAGATGCACTCTTATTGATTGTACTTGGCCATACATGTTCATATCCTTGAAGATGTGTCATGGGGGTGTTGCAACCTAGAAGACACAAATTTGACTAACAAGTTATAAGTACATGAGTCAAAAATTATGGAAAAGTAAAAGAAAAGATTCTTTCATTGTTCCACAAACCCGCCCCCAGGTCCCCTCCACCATGCAGCCCTCGCTCTAGACTCCTGTGACGACAGAAACATCCAGTTATATATCTCTTTTAAACAGTTCCCTCCCTCCTCCGCCTCAGTGTAGCACACATCATTGAACCCATCTTACTCAGTCTCTCCCCAACCCCAAGGACAGTCCCATTCTACAACAGTGGCATCATGTAATATTTGTCCCTTTGTGACTGGGATATTTCACTCAGCATAATGCTCTCCAGAGTCAACCATTTTGAATAATATTGCATGAGTTCCTTGTTTTTTAATGCAGCATAGTATTCCATTGTGCGAATATACCACAGCTTCTCTAGCCATTCGTTTGTTGATGGGCACTTAGGTTGTTTCCAACTCCTTGCTATTGTGAACAAAGCTGCAATAAACATGGGTGTGCATATATCTGCTTGGATGTCAGCTATGGTCTCTTCACGGTATATTCCCAGTAGTGGAATTGCTGGGTCAAATGGTATCTCTATTTGCAACTTTTTGAGAAAGCGCCATACTGCTTTCCACAGGGATTGCACCATTTTACACTCCCACCAACAGTGAATCAGGGTTCCAGTTTCTCCACAACCTCGCCAGCATTTGTTGCTTGCTGTTCTGTTAAATTTTGCTATTTTGAGTGGGGTGAAATGATATCTCATAGTTGTTTTGATTTGCATCTCTCTTAGGGCTAGGGATTTTGAGCATTTCTTCATGTGCTTGTTAGACATCTGAATGTCGTCCTCGGTGAACAAAGGCTCTGCTTCTCTTGTGGTTAGAACACACGAGCAAATCAGAGGGAGAAGGAGGGGCACTACTCTTCCATGCAACTGATAGCTTTGGAAACTCAGTGGAAGGTCTGTTATGGATTGATTGCTACTTGACAATAGGGAGTGTTTGGTTGGTGTTGAAGGAGCACTCTGGTGCAACTCAAGGTTTAAATCTTTTCTGCATGTCTTTCATCTTGAACAATAGAGTATTCTTCACTTTTGGCTCTTTAGCTCCAGTCTTCGTACATTTCATTATCAGTTACTTTGTTTTCTGTAGCTGCTCTTTGAAATTCTCTACTCTGTTAGCTCATCATTTCTTATAATTACATTAGTGTCACCTTCTGTATATTTAATATATACATATATATAAAATTTATAACATATATATAAAAAATATAGCACTTTCAGAGCCTCTTCTAGCATGCATTTTAGTCTTTTCTCCCTCTCTTGCCTTTTCAACTAAAAAGTTTTTGTTTGTGTACTATCATACTGTAACTTATCTAGGTTTCAGGCACTATTGTTTAGTCAGTCAAAATTGTGGACATTGTTTAGAAATTTGAGTGAGATATTTTGGCCCTCTTGCACTAATTTTCATTTTCTTGAACTTAAATATAATCATGTAAAAAGTGCAGATAGTGAAGGAGGTGACCATGTTTTATCTCCACTAAGTCCACATGGGGAAACAGCCTCCATCCACAACACAGAACCTTCTCAGGGTCAGACGTATTTCCACGTTCCCCACACCTATTTCTTTTTATTCTAACACCAACTATTCCCTCCCAGGGCTCTGATTGCTCTACTATGGGTTCCACTAATCCATTGCAATGGTCACCTAGAGCTAACGAACCATACTCACAATTATGAGATTATTAAGAAAGTTAACAGGTTACAATTCAGGTTGAAAGCAGGATCCAATTCTTTGCTTATGATAGTGTCTCAAATGTGATCACTGGTCCTGTGATCTTGTTTAGAAGCTTCAGGCTAGTGTTACAAAGTTGTCTTAATCTTGTCATTTGTGTCTCCCCCATAACCCCAAACCCTTGAGCAAGCTTGGCAAAGCTCCTTGACTCTGGCTTCACAGGGCAGCAATCCCAGGTCAGCTCTTATCTCATGCTGGTCTTTGGTTCTCCTCTGCTTCTACTGCTGCTGCTCTTAACTAGGTCTTAGTCCATTTGGTGCAGGAATCTCTGGTCCTGAAGGACTACATTTTGTTTCTTCTTTGTTGCTAGGAGTGAGATTTCAGTTTCCCTGCCACTAAACCTGGTGAAGTGGCAAAACTAACCAATCAGTAGTATACATACCCTCTACTCAGTCAAATGGCAAAACGTCAATGGCAATGATCTAAGAAACCCATTTTGGACTATAAGCCCATTATACTGCAGGTCAACTTATTATCTCTTCCATATTTGGCCTCTGGTCTTGTTACAACTGATGATAATGAACATATTACCATCTTTCCACAAATGTAGCTGATTTGATTCCTGTGTATTCCAACAGGCAAGGTCCGTATCTATAGTTGTCATTTATTTTCTTAAAAAATGTATTTGCAAATAGTAAGTCATTGGCCATAGAAAATTCTATTATGCAATCTTTGACCTCATTTCTGTCACCAAGGCCTTATATTCCAATTATCAACTCTTCACTAATTTTTCTAAATTTTGCATTCTAATTACCAGTTATTATTAAAGTACCTTGTTTGCATGTTTATTCCTTTTCAGACTGCAAAGTAGGAAAAAATATACAGATTTCTTCATCTTTGGCTTTGAATATTTATGAATATGTACATTTCTGAATAATAGGCATGTTAACAAGTCTACCTATGAATATTATCCTATCAGTGACAGCATTTTACATCAGATAAATCTTAAAATGTTCTTTTTTGACAATGAATGCAACACCAAGCCTTTTTAGTTTGTTATTCCCAGCCTACTAGACTATAATTATCTCATCCAAAGTGATCAATAGCAGTCTATGAGTTCCAATTCATATTTGACAACTTGCAGTTTTCCTAGATATTTCTCTTTGCTTTAACATGACTCAGTGGGTGAAAGTTTTACTCCATCTATGTCATTCAGGTAGACTCTTCTTCATGGAGACTCTTCTTCTTCCCTGTTGTTTTTAATACCTTCCAACATGGAGGCCTCCTTTCCTGGCACTGTATCATATTATGCCCAGTGTTATTCATAAGGCTTTCAAGGTATTTCAGTAATGGATTGTCAGTTCTGCTTCTTGGTCTTAATCCAGAAGCTTGCAGCACCACAATAGCATGTAAGACACCATAGTACAACAAACTGACAGAATCCATCAGTTGTCTTTTTGTGTCAAATGTAAATGTGTAATTCTCAAAGCACTATTTACTGATGTTGTTGTTAAGTGCTGTGGTGTTAAAGTTTTATTGCCCAAATGACTTCTCTAAAAAGAAATGGCTTCCCTTGCCATTGACTTACTTTGCCACAATGTTTGGCAGAATATACGAATAGAGTGTGTTAGTCTATCCACAATGGCTAGTCTAGCCATAAAATTAAGTGGAACCAGCAGAATTGGAGAAACTTCACTACCAACAATGAAAAGACAAGAGAATGTAACACATCCTTCAGAACCAGATTCTTGTCCCAGCCAGTTGAGGACAGCAGAGAAACAGAGACAAACATGAGATGGAAATGACCTTGGGACCATTACACCCCACAAAACCAGAGCTAAGAGCCAGTGCCTGAGTTTGTTGGACAACTAGGGGAGGGTGCAAAATTAGAAGGACTGACAGCTTTGTGACATAGGCACAAAGCCACATGGCTCAAGGCTGAGGTGCCTGCAACCACATGTAGGAAGCTGCCTGACTGTATTTGCTACTAATCTGAATTATAGCCTTTTGATTCCCTACTATGGTTCTGTGTGATCTGTGAGCTATTTTATTACATTTTGGACCCAATAAAGCCATAAGATTGATGTTGGCATGAGTAGAAAGAAGTGTAGGAGCTTGGTGGGGGCATGACCTCATGGTAATTGGGGTTTTTTTTATGACAGGCACAATTCCCTTTATGAATTTGGTAAAGGTCAGATATGGCCATCCTCATGTGATCCTTGTTCTTTTTACAAGTGCCCTCACATCTATATGACTCATAACAACTCAAAGAACAAGAGATTTGAGCCCTGCTCTATCATGTGCTATCCTTACCATCTCTGACATACTTGAGGCATTCAGATTAAACTGTGTCAGCTTATCTTGTCGAGAGTCTTCCTCTTTCTCTCTTCCTACCCTCCACCCCATTCCCAGTAGGATGCATTTTCTCAAGGATTGATTGGTCCATTTATATGCCTGTGCAACCTTAATGATAACAAACAACTGTATTTGCTATACAAGTCTGACTTGAGCCATGATATTTTTCCTTGCTTCATATTGAAGATCAGCTATGGAGTCAGTTCTGACTCAATGATAATGATAATGATGAATGCAAAATGCTCTGGTGGTGCAGTCTGTGAGGGGTTGTACTACTAAACCAAAGGCAGCCCCTCTCTGGCAGTTTAAATCTACTAGCTTTTCTAAGAGGGAGCCCTGGTGCTGGGCAATCTCCTCCTGTGTCGTTTACAGTTGCTGGAAACCCACTGGAAGATCAGCTATGAATTTGTTCTGACTTAATGGCAAAAAAGAATGACTACATATGGGTCTGACTCAAGCTATGGCATTTCTGTTGATTCATATGCATATGAAAGTTGAACAATGAAGAAGAAAGACCAAGAAAGAATTCATGCCTTTGAATTGTGGTGTTGAAGAATAACATGGGTTGCCAAAGAACAAATCTATTTTGGAAGAATTTCAACCAAAATGCTTCTTAGAGGTAAGGATGGTGAAATTTCTTTTCACATACTTTCAACACGTTAAGAACCAGTCCTTGGAATAAGACATCATGGTAGGAAAAGCAGATCAGGAAAACAGAAGATTTGGTTTGACACAATTATTACATCAATGGACTTAATCATAGCAGAGATTGAGGATGGAGCATGATAGAACACGGTTTTGATCTGTTTTTCATGGAATTACTGTGAGCTATAGTTGACTTGATGGCACCTAACAACATGTGAGTCATTGTTTTAAACACAGGTGGTTGTTGTTGTCAAGTGCCTTTGAGTCACAGATGACTTACAGTGTGACCCTATGAATGAAAGACCTGAACACTTGTATAACTTTCATCATTTCTCCAAGTTCATAGAGTTTCCAGAGGCAAGCTGTTTTGGCAGTAGATGCTACTCCTGCTTCCAAGCTTGTTTTAATCAGAGAGCTCCACCAAACACTGTCCACCATGGGTAACAATGTACAGCAAATTGACAGACCAGTGCTCTATGACTTAGAAGAATGTTTGACAAAAAGCCAATTAAAACAGGGCCCAAGGGCCCAAGTGCATTTTTAAATAGGAGGCTGAATACAATCAACTCACAGCCAATGGGAGTAAACATTGTACCCAAATTCTCATGCATTACTTAACATCTATGATATGATCTGTGAAAGAAAACATTTGACTTGGATATTGTGAGAACACAGTATTAGAATTTTATGGTAACCCAATTTTGGTTGTTCTTCTCACAGTTACTGTGGCTGGAGCTGCTAACAGGCCAGAGGAACAGGTAATGATAGAGGCAGAACAAGAAGCATTAAAGGAAAAGGGAGTGTGGAATGTGTTCAGGCCCAACAGGAGCTGCCAGAGAAGCTCACCGGTCCACCAAAGTCCAACTTTGCACAGAGCATCATGTTCTCTGCTTTATTTGCCTATATTTCAATTAGGGTTCAGTGCTGCAATATCTGGGTTTATTGTTAAATATCAATTCATCTACAACTCATACCAACACAATGAACAAGAGATCAAAACTTTGCCCTAACCTGTGTCATCATCATGATCTCTTGCCTTGTTCAGACTCCTCGTGTCAATCTATATCCTTGACCGTCTTATTCTTTACTTTTCCCAGGATTATGCTTTTTCCCAAAGGTCTGGCCCCTCCTGACAACATGTTCAGAATATGTGAAATGAAGTTTCACCATCCTTGCCTCTAAGGAGGACCCTGGCTGCACTTCCTCCAAGACAGATATTTCTGTCTAAAATTATTCACACACTCAATGCCACTGAGTCAGAATCAACTCATTCATATTTGAGCCTCTACTGGGTTTCTGAAGCTTTAAACTGCTCAGGAGGAGATGATTCATCTTTCTCCTCAGAGCCTCTGATGGACTCACCCTGCTTGAGGGGCAGAGACTATGGCTTATCCGCAGTTTCCTTAAGACTACACTCCCAGAGCTTCATTTAAAACCATTAAGCAATTGAACTCAGTGTTGTTCAGTGAGAACTGACTCATAGCTGACCTTCCAGAGGTTTTCAGTGGTTGGAAGAAGTGACTGATCATCTTTATCCTGCAGAGCTGCTGGTGGATAAAAACTGCCAGATGGTCGCTGCCTTTGTGTTACCAGCAAAGCAGCACACTCCCTACAGACCATAATTCCCTTTAAAATCAATAAACAAAAGGATTACTTTCCTTTAAAAAAAAGAAAACTCACGTGGCCCTGCAAGTACAAGTCATTGCACATGGTTCAAAGATACCCTTGCTGATGCATATTTACATCTTGGACTTAAGAACATATTTCTCATAATTATTGGATATAATTCTTAATATTCATTTTTTAAATAAGAAAATAGATTTGTATTCATTAAGCTGGGATACAGAGTTATAAAAAATAATATGGAAGTTTCTTATTCACATTTAAAGAGTATGTTCCTTGTCAACAATGACTTGGTAACTCAGAGACCCAACACTCTTTCATCTGGCTCGGTCAACACTTAATGGTCTCATTATTAACTACATCCAGTTGGTAAAAGAGAAGAGTGGGAGTATTAATTTTCTATCACTATTGTAACAGATATTACCATAAACTTAGTGACTTAAAAATAAAGTAAAACAAAACCACAAATACAGTAAAACTTAAGTGCTAATAG
>NW_006399872.1:3454074-3467817 GCF_000299155.1 Elephantulus edwardii
TAGAGGGTCATCAAAAGAGAGGCTGACCTTCACAGATAAAGGGCTTAAGCAGAAACTGTGGGGATGGCACAGGATAGTTCAAGGTTTCAGTCTGTTCTTAGGGTCACAACAAGTCATAGTCAACTCAATGGCAAGCAACAATATTCATTTACCGATGACTGAAAATCCTTAAGAGCTTAGTAAGGGAAAATACATAATGCAAAAAAATGGGAAGAGTGATTACAATGTGGCATGTTCTGAATTGGCCATCTTTATAAGATTTAATTGTTCAATCACATAACCATGTCCAGAACTGGCTGTATAGCAATACATACCTCAGAATATGTCCATTAAGAAAGGAAAGAATATTAATTTACCTGCTGGTTTGTGTCATTCATTGGTCAGTCGTTCAAACCAATCAGTTGCTCATTATGTTAAAAAATGAGGCCATTTACTCCAGAACAATATGCAGCTTTGGAAGCCCTAGGTGGTGGTTGTTGTTAGGTGCTGTCAAGTCATAAACAACTCGTAGCAACCCTATGGATGGAAGACCTGAGCCCTGTTCATAGTTTCCAGAGGTAAGCCATTTCTGTAGTGGATGCCACTCCTGCCTCCAAGCTTGTTTTAATTGAGAATCTCCACCAAACACTGTCCACCATGGGTAACCTCTATTGCATTTGGCACATCAGTGTCACAGTGCTTAGCATCACAGCAACCATGAGTTACCTCTGTACAGCAATGCACAGATCAGTGCTATACCACTGAGAAGAATGTTTGACAAACAGGAATTCATTTTATTCTGTTGTACAGGGTTCTTATGAGTTAAAACCTACTGGATGGTAGTGGATGTTAGGATTTTATTAAATGAAAAGGCTCAAAGCTTTTTTTAGTCATTTAAAAGCTACATGTGTACCAAGTAAAGGTGACTGCGATGAAGAACCTAGTTCAATAATTTTTAAAAGAGTAAATTTACAGTAACATCAACAGGCAAGTATATTGTATCGGAAAGCGGCACTCAAGAAATCAAAACACATTGGGGAAATTTGCTGTAAATGACCCCTACCAAAGAGCTAAAGAGCAAGGATGTCGCTTTAAAGACTAAAGTGTGCCTGATCTAAGCCATGCTCTCTTCAATTACTTCCTATGCATCTGAAAGTTGGACAATGAATAAGGACGACAGAAGAAAAGCTGTCTTTGAGTTGTGGTATTAAAGAAGAGTACTGAATATACCATGGCATGCCAAAAGAACAAATAAGCCTGTCTTGGAGCAAATGTCACCAAAGTCTTCCGTAGAGACCAGGATGGTGAAGCCATCTCACTCACCTTACAGCATGTTGTCAGGAGACGCCAGCCCTTGGACAAGCTATCATGCAAGGAAAGGAGGAGGGTCAGTGTAAGAGAGGAAGACCCTCAACAAGATGGTCTGACTCTGTAACAAGGGGTTTGAGTATATCCGAGATTGTGAGGATGCTGCCTGATAAGGGCAAGGTTCAGATCTGTAACGATTTGCTATGATTCAGTCAACTTTACGGCACCTAACAACAACACTTGTACCATTAGTGAGGTTTTGTCCTTCTTTCAAAGTTGTGTTCTATTTTCACATAAAATATTCGAAGTATAATACATACTATTTCATGCTAACAAACTATACTTCTAGAATAATGTAGCCAGAAACATATACATTAAGCTGTAAACTTTGTTCCTCTAGAAGTGTAAGGGCTTTTATTTATATATCTTGCTTATAGGTGTTACTTATCAGTAGACTACTAAAGTGGCAAAGAGAGATACTAAAATATCATCACTAAGTTCAATAAACTTTCTAATATGTGTGTGTAATTTTACAAATCAATGATACATTTATTTTTTCCAATATCAGTAAAGGCTTCCAAAATTTACTTACACCAGGACAAAGAATAATCATACATTAAAGATTAACTGTTGTTCATGTTGTTGCTATTGTTGTTGTGTACCATCAAGTCAGAACTGACCCATGGATGACCCTACCATGGGTTTTCAGAGGCAATTAACCCTCTGGAGGAGACTGCCATCTTTCTCTAGCATGGAAGCTGGTGGATTTAAACCAAATGCCTTTGGTTGACAGTTCAATTCCTCACCATTAAGCTCCCAACTACTCTTCACAGCAATACAAATGTTTAAACACTACACTACTAACCAAAAGGCTGGCATTTTAAACTCATCCACATATGATTTGAAAGGAAGGCCTGGCAATCTGCTTCTGAAAAGTCACAACATTAAAAATCCTATGAAATTCTACTTTGCACAGACAGGATCAGCATAAACTCTAATCAACCTGACAGAAATGAACAACAATAAAAACAATTCTATTTAGCACCAACCTCCCTAGTCAACTTTCCCATAAAAATATTTAGCTATGAATTTTAACACTGAATTCAAGTTGTTCTCAGTATTTTTCAGTACTATCTATCAATGTAAACAACATTAATATATATCAATTTATTATCAATTCATTAAATAGAAACCATACATGATATGGGCAAAATAATTTAAATATTATTATATGCATGGGTTCATAACATAGTTGTGATTTATATAAACTTACGTTTACAATAGTTTGAATGTTATGATGATAGGTAGATGTACTTAAAAGTTAACTTTATTCACTTTGAGAGCCAATGTTTTTCTCCAATAGGGAAAGAAAGGGCAGCTACTGAGTTTTCTTTTGAAATTAAATTTTTTAAAAAATTATTCTTCAAAAGCAACCACCTTTTTAAAAATAAATTAGCCTGTAAAATCAAAATTTAAATAATTCATTATCATCATTGGACTTACAGATACTTCTTTTACAGAGGTTTTTTGACCTAAATATTTCAACATTTGAGTTGTAGTTTAATTTTAAAAATCATTCTTAAAGCATATAAAAAGGAATGTGAATTTAACTGGACTATGCTTCAGTGTTTGTTCATTTTTTTTTCTTTCCCCTTTAAATCATAGCCATGAGATACATTTTCTATTTTGTTATGGTTCTCTTTTGAAGATGGACATGCAGTGAGTATTTCTTGGAATGGCCAACTTTTAATAAAATGTTTCTTGAAGAAACTTAAATTTTTAAAAAAAATATACTATAGAAACAACTAAGAGATATCATCTCACCCCAGTAAGAACAGCAAAATTTAACAGAATAGCAAACATCAAATGCTGGTGAGGTTGTGGAGAAACTGGAACCCTTATTCACTGTTGGTGAGAGTGTAAAATGGTGCAACCACTATAGAAACTGTGTGGCATTTTCTCAAAAAGTTTCAAATAGAAATACCATTTGACGCAGCAATTCCACTACTGGGAATATACCCTAAAGAATCCATAACTGCCATCCAAACAGATATATGCACACCCATGTTTATTTCTGCTTTGTTCGCAATAGCAAAGAGCTGGAAACAACCCAAGTGCCCATCAACAAATGAACGGATAGAGAAGCTCTGATATATTCACACAATGGAATACTATGCAGCATTGAAAAGCCAGGAACTCCAACTCCTTGCTATTGTGAACAAAGCTGCAATAAACATGGGTGTGCATATATCTGCTTGGATGTCAGCTATGGTCTCTTCAGGGTATATTCCCAGTAGTGGAATTGCTGGGTCAAATGGTATCTCTATTTGCAACTTTTTGAGAAAGCGCCATACTGCTTTCCACAGGGGTTGCACCATTTTACACTCCCACCAACAGTGAATCAGGGTTCCAGTTTCTCCACAACCTCGCCAGCATTTGTTGCTTGCTGTTCTGTTAAATTTTGCTATTTTGACTGGGGTGAGATGATATCTCATAGTTGTTTTAATTTGCATCTCTCTTAGGGCTAGGGATTTTGAGCATTTCTTCATGTGCTTGTTAGCCATCTGAATGTCGTCTTCGGTGAAGTGCCTGTTCATATCCTGTGCCCATTTTTCTATTGGATTATTTACCTTTATCTTGTTGTGGTGCTCAAGTATTTCATAAATTCTGGATAGAAGTCCCTTATCTGATATGTTATTACCGAATACTTTTTCCCAGTCAGTGGCTTCCCTTTTTACCCTACTGGAGAATTTTTGGATGTGCATAGGGATCTGAGTCTTAGAAGATCCCATTCATTTATGTTATCTTCTCCTGGTTGTAGGTTTTCCAGGATACTGGGAAGACTGTTTATGTTGTGGATTAGGACTTCTAGTGTTATTCCTAGCTTTTCTGTAATGAAGTTTATAGTCCTTGGTTTTAGTCCTAGGTCCATGATCCACCTTGAGTTGGTTTTTGTGTATGGAGTGAGGTGTGGGTCTTGCTTGAGTCTTTTGCAGATATTTTTCCAATTTTGCCAACACCATTTGTTAAAAAGGCTGTCGTTTCCCCACTTCACTGATTTCATCTCCTTGTCAAAGATCAGTTGACCATAGATAGATGGGTTGATCTCTGGATTCTCAATTCGATTCCATTGATCTATGTGTCTGTCATTGTACTAGTACCAGGAACTCACGAAATATTATGCAAAATGGATGACTGTGGAGGACATCATGCTGAGTGAAATATCTCAGTCACAAAAGGACAAATATTGCATAGGGCCACTGTTGTAAAATGGGACTGACATCAGGGTTGAGTGAAGACAGAAAAGGAGGGAAGAAATTATGTATATTGCATTGAAACAGATGAGGGAGAGAACTGTTTAAAAGGGACATATGAATGGGTATTCTTGTCATTACAGAAGTCCAGAGTGAAGGCTGCATAGTGGACTTGTGGGGAGGGAATGCAAAACAATGAAAGAGTATTTCATTTTCTTTTTAAGAACAGTGAATTGGTGGGAGAAGTTTGGGCAGGAAGAAAAGTGCAACAATGAATGACTGGAAACCCTGAGTCTCTGTAAACTTTCATTAAAGTTAATAAAAAAAAAATATATACTATAAGGCTTAAGAAAATCCATCATAAAGATTCTCACCTCTTTCATAATTATTTCTGAACAATAATAAAGAGATATCATTTCATAGTCCAAAATAAATGAATTGCTGAATCTATCAACCTGATAATTCCTATAATCACTACATTCCTTTGAAATAACTAAACTGAATATAAAAAAAAAATCTGTAAACTAATAGTGGGCAATCCCCAAAACAAAGTATTCAAGTTTTCATAGAAGATCTATGAGTATCTATTTCTACAAGTAAGTATGCAACAGACCAGAAAAACACTGATATGAATATAAAATAATGAAGCTGAAAAGACTGAAGGCACATTCTGAAGAATACATTCCAGTAAAGGAGGAATAATGCAGGTATATTAACAATGTGAAATTCCCTAGAAACTCTTAACTGGCTTAGGAAAAAAAATAACACACACACACACATTTATATTTCAGATTCCTTATGTAAACACTTTCTTATAGCGATTAAAGGATTTTTCATGGTTTTATTTTTTAAAAAATAATTCGTATTGGAAATAAAAAAAAAAAACAATTTCTTCCAATTTGGAACAGTCACCTTGGAATTTCAACTTCTGCTATTATTTTTCTTAAACTAAAATAAAACTGATTATATTAGTGCGGTACAGACTTCACTATAGATTCAGTGATATTTTCTTTTTCATGCTTTTCTTCTTCATGGACTGAAGTTAGTTCATTTCTGCTATTTTCCTCCTCACTGGAATCACTGTCTGTTCCGTCTTCCACAGGTTTCTTGTCAAGTGAAGAATCTTTACAGGCTTTCTCTGTGGGAACAGCTCCTTTACGCTGGGGTAAAATAGTAAAAAATGCCTCTTGCCAGTCTCTTTTTTGCAGGTATTCCAGAATAATCTCAAACACTGTTAATAAAAACAAATTCCACACATTTCTTAGCTAAGCCACTATTTTGCATGTTGTTGTCTTCTAAAATCCATTTCCTCTGTGTTAAAAGGGCTCATGTGATTTAATAACTTTGTCTACCTTTTCCTTCGTCTATTACTGCCAGGGCCAATTGACCCCAAGGTCCTGAAGGCTGTTCCCTTCCCTCTACCTTCTCAATTAAGTTCTTAAGAACTCAGAGGCTTACCATAACACCTTGTCAATGACAAACAAGAGGCAGTCTCTTTTGTATTTATCATTTTGACCCATGTGCTAACAAAAAACTTTAAGGAAAAGGGTAACTAATCTAAATTTCTTCTATTTTTCCTATAAAGAGCCATTTAACTCTAAGAAGACTCTTGGAAGCTTTTTCTTTTTTTTTTCTAAAAAAATAAAAACCAGGATAAAGAACATTAATATTATTTCTGTTGACCATAATACAGTACTGAAAGTTTAATTTGGATTACTTTGTAAGAAAGTAATTTCTATTGTATGCCCAAGGTCTTAGAAGTAGTTCATTCTCAGAAGAAATAATAAATTCATTTCTATAACTCCTTAAAGTTGGCTATATAAAGAGTATTTATTATATAATAACAGCTCAATAAGTAGCCATATACTAACATCCTTCTAAAATTTAGAAAGGAAAAAACTTATGTACAAAAACAACAACAACAAAATGAAAACAGTAATAGTAAACGGTTAAATAATTGTATGTTCAGATGATGGAATATATTAAACAATCATTAACCATCCAGTGATAAGGAAAGTCTAACAGTAAAAACTTGGAAATGTAAACCTGAATAATTCTGAGTAAGAATCTAATTCTATAACCAATATTACATCTGCATTGAAGAACTAGAAATAAGCATACCAAAAGGTTAACACTAAGTATATCAGAATATTTGAAAGTATAGCTTTACTTTCAGAATTCTTTGAATTTTATAAATTTTCTATAATTTAAACAAATTATAAATTATTATTTTCACATTTCCCCCTCCAATAAGGTATAAAATTTTCCACTGTCTAATATGTTTTTTCACAATGCTCTCTTGGGTAGATTGCATTTTCATTGTACCTCATTATAGCTTACCATGATTAACTGCTAGAACTTTTCGACTGTTCATCTTCACAAAGTTTCCAAGAGGGAGTTGTGCATGTTCAATTCCATAGTCGGATGCTTGTTTATATGTGAGTCCCTAAGACAAAGACAATGTGATTCAAACTAGCATATTACTTACTTTTAATTAAGGTCTATGACAGTATACATAACGCTTGAAAAACCTTTCAGAGAATATTTCCTGAAGAATTTTGAGCATGTATATTTGTGTACTTGCTAATTTGGAAACATTCTCTTGACAGTAAATATAATCACATATTTGGGACAGTTGGTGTAATTTTTCTAATTAGCCGTGTTACTTTCTCTCAAGAAAGACAGTGTTTAGACATATATAGACTCTAGGAAACTCCACCTAGTTTTAAATCCCATGGTTTACTACACTATTTTTTACTTTAAGGATCTCTGCTAGTGTAGTTCATAACGATAAGACTGCTAACTAAAAAAAATCACCAGTTCAAATCTACCAGATGTTCAGCAGGAGAAATAATGGGCAGTCTCATCCCATAAAGATTTACAGACTTGGAAAACAAAAAGGGTCATTATGAGTCATATAATTCATTTTAGTGAAGAAGATTGAATGAGGTTTAGTGAGTATTAAACAAATTACAATATGCCAAATGTCTTACTTATAGTAAAGATAAGCTGTCATTTGGGAATATGGTAACTCCCTAGAATTCCTCATATACCAAATTTATGTATGAACACAAGAAAAAATGAACGCTTAAATGCACCTTGTGATGATTGTGATCTACTAATCCTCCGATCACATAGGCCTTTGATTCATCTAATTCCTTCAATACATTGGGTGAATCTGATGTAAGATAAATCAAGTCGTCTTTCTTTATAAGATCACTGTAGTGTTCTGGCTTGATGTGGATATCCTTTAAGACAAAAGGAAAAATATTTTATTACATAGTAGGGTTTTGTAAAGAAGTAATCATTCTTTTCCCAAGACAAACACATGTAAAACAAATAGGAAATAAAATTTCAAAAGAACATTGTTAGTATCATTTGAATCTAATCTTAATCTAACTAATTTATCTTATTTAATCCTTACTATCCAATTTATTTACTACTGAAAGTCTTCCAGTTTTTTCCTATCTCGAGCCTTATGGTGGCTAGTGACAAGAAGCTGCACTGCAATCCCAAAGGCACGCAGTTCTAATTCATCAGCTGCTCTGTGGGAAAAGGATAGGCAGTCTCTGTGCGATTAACTGCCTCTGAAAACCTGCCAGAGGGTCACTTATGGGTTGGTTCTGATTCAGTGGTACACAACAACAGCCTTGTTATTAGGTGCCATTCAGTCAACTATGACTCAAAGCAACCCTATGAACATATGGGAACCCTGCCAGATCTCTGGTAGTGTTGTTAGGTGCCATCCAGTTGACTCTCCAATTGAAAGCTAACTTAGGAATAACAGATTTGAACCCTGCAGGCATATATAGAAGAAAAGCCCAGGTCAGAAGTCACTCAAAATGAGGAGAAATAGCTATAAATATCCAATAATAAGAAGGATATGGAATACAGAATGTATGAATCTAGGAAAATTAGAAGCTGTTAAAAAGTGACATGAAATGAAAAACTGAAGAAAAATGATACTGCATTCAGAGTAAAAAATACCATTTCATGACCTATCCTGAAGTGCAACTGTGAATGATAGGATACTATATATATAAGAAAGACCTGTTAATACAATTATTATTCAAATATATGCACCAACTAAAACCAAATTAGAAGAAATTGAGGAATTCTACAAACTTTTGCAGTCTGAAATTGAATATAAAAATCAAGATGTATTAGTAATAATTGGTAACTGGAATACAAGAGTTGGAAACAAAAAGAAGGACTGTTAATCAGAAATTACAGACTTGGATTTGAAGTTGGAGATTGAATGATTTTGTACAATCAATGATTTCTTGTTGTTGTTGTTATGTGCCATTGAGTCACTTGTGACTCATAGCGACCCAATGTACAACAGCCCTAAACCCTTCTCTAGCCTGTGCCAACCTCACTGCCTCTGACACACCCAACTCGATTACCCTAGTCACTGAATCAATGTACCTCACAGAGGGCCTTAACCTTCTGCGGTGTCCCTCCACCTTCCCAAGCATGATGTCCCTCTCCAAGGACCTCTCCCTCCTTACAACATATCCAAAGTATGTCAGACGAAGCCTCAGAATCCTTGCCTCCAAGGAGCAGCCTGGTTTAACCCTCTCCAGGATGAATCTGTTTGTTTTTTTTGGCAGTCCAGGGTACATTCAATACTCTTCTCCAGCACCACAGCTCAAAGGCATCAATGATTTAGTCATTGCAAATATCTTCTTCAAAAAACACAAATGACAACTATACACATGAGCCTCACCTGATGGAGTACACAGAAATTAGACTGACTAGATCTGTGAGAAAAAGCTGCCAAAGAAGCTCAGTGTTAGCAGTCAAAACCAGGTCAAGTGCTGACTGTGAAAACAGACCATCAATTACTCACTCATGAAAAGTTGAAGTAGAAGAAAATCAAAACAAGTCCACTGTTGTTGTTATGCGCATTGAGTCGCTTGCAACTCATGTTGTTGTTGTTGTTATGTGCCATCGAATTGTTTGCGACTCATAGCGACCCTATGTACAACAGCCCTAAACCTTGCTCTATCCTGTGCCAATCGCATTGCCTCTGACACACCCATCCCGATTACCCCAGTCACTGAATCAATCCAGCTCATAGAGGGTCTTCCCCTCCTGCGCTGACCCTCTATCCTACCAAGCATGATGTCCCTCTCCAAGGACCTGTCTCTCCTTACAACATGTCCAAAGTATGTCAGATGAAGCCCCAGAATCCTTGCCTCCAAGGAGCAGCCTGGTTTAACCCTCTCCAGGATGGATCTGTTTGTTTTCTTGGCAGTCCATGGAACATTCAATACTCTTCTCCAGCACCACAGCTCAAAGGTGTCAATTCTCCTTCTATCCTCCCTAGTCATTGTCCAACTCTCTGATGCATAACAAGTGATTGCAAAGACCATGGCCTGTATCAGGCGCGCCTTAGTCTCCAGAGAGACACCGTTGCTCTTGAGTACTTTGGAGAGGTCCCTAACCACAGACTTTCCCATTGCAATACGTTTTTTTATTTCCTGGCTGCTGGTGCCAAGAGTGTTGACCGTGGAGCGACTCATAATGACCCTATATACAACAGCCCTAAACTCTGCTCTGTCTTGTGCAAATTGCACCATCTCCAATACACCCATCCCGATTACCCTAGTCACTGAATCAATCCACCTCATAGAGGGCTTTCCCCTTCTGCGTTGTCCCTCCACCCTCCCAAGGATGATGTCCCTCTCCAAGGACTGATCCCTCCTTACAACATGTCCACACAAGTCCATAAGAATCAAAATAAAAGTGTGAGTATCCTATATGAACTTAGAAACCATCTCAACAACAATAGCTTTGAGGCACTGAACACTAATGATCAAACCACATGAGCTGTAGGATGACATCAATGTTATCAGTCAGTAAAAGTCACTGAAAAGACAGAGAAGAAAGAAAACATCAAAATGAATGTTGGAGGAGATTCTCGGAAAACTGCACTAGAATGCCGAGAAGCCAAAGCAAAGGGAAGAAAAGGTGAAGGAAAAGAGCGGAATAGACGATTTCAAATGACAATGTGAGAATGCAAAATGAAGCATTAGAATGAAATGAGCAAAAAGCTTGAGTTAGACATTAAAAAAGAGAAGACCTTGCTTGCTTGGTATTTCTCAAGCTGAAAAAAACATATTCAAGCCTCAAGTTGCAATACTGAAAGATGCTATGGATAAAATCTTGCATTTTATGCATATTTTGCTGGAAAGTGCAAAAGAAGATGGATGGAATATAGTCTCCGGAGTTAGACTTCTCTAATTTACGTCTACATAGCAATGCTGCTGTGGTTAAGTGCCATCAAGTATGGCTCATAGTAACTCTACCAAAACAGATCTGAACTTTGTCTTTTAATGTGCTCATTGTTACAGTCTTTGTATCAATCTATTTTGTTGCAGGTCTTTCTCCCTTTCACTGACCTTCCACCTTTACAAGCTGGGTATCCTTTTCCAAGGACTGTCTCCTTCTAACAATACTCCCTAATTATGTGAGATACTATTTCACTATCCTTGCCTCCAATGAGCACTCTGCACAAAACAAATTCGTTTGTTTGTTTGGTAGTCCATAGGATATTCAGTACTCTTTTACAACACAACTCAAAGTCATCAACGATTCTTCTGTCATTCTTAGCCATTGTTCAACTATTTTTTTAAACTCAATTTTAATGGAAGTTTATAAGAAAGTTGGCTTTCCATTCATTCATTGCACATTTTCCTCCCTCCCCCAGTTTCCTTTTTTTTAACTTAATTTTTTTTCATTGTCCAATTTTTAGATGTATAGTAAGTAACTGAAAAGACCATTATTTTAATCAGTCTACAAACTAACATCATTGCTCCTTAACATTTTAGAAAGGTCTAGTAATAGCAGATTTACCCAATGCTCTGTATCTTTTGATTTCTTGGGTACCCAGCAAGATGAAGTCATTGACAATTTTAATCTTTTCTCCATCTATCATGATGTTGCTAACTGGCCTAGTGATGAAGATTTTTGTCTTTTTAGTGCTGAGATATAATAAAGGCTATACTCTTATCTTCTGCAGCAAGCCAGATTATGTCATCTGCAATAACACAGGTTATCTTTCTCTAATTCTGATGCCACATTCTTCTTCATAAAGCTCAGCCTCTTGAATGATTTGCTCAGCCAACAGATTGAAAAAGCACTAAGAAAAGATATAGGTCTGATACACATCTTATAGTGTTCCCTTGCTCTGTTCAGACAACAGCTTCTCGGTCTAGGTATGGTCTCACAGGAGCACAAGTAAGTGTTTTAGGGTTCCCATTCTTATCAATGTTAGCCATAATTTATCATGAGCTGCATAGTATTAGAAGACTTAATTTCTAAAATAAACCACAATAAGTAAACAAAAAACCCCTCTACTATTAATATTCTACTTGAGAACAAAATTGAAATTGCTTAATCACTGTCCCCTAAGTATTCCCAATATGGCATTAAGCTACGCAGCAACTTTATATCTCAGTTTTAATCTTTCAAACAAAACAAATGCCCTTTTACTGCCGCATATTTGCTCACAGTGTTATCCAGCCAAGAATGACATCTTCAATTACTTTCTCTCCCCATCTATTAATTTTAGACCTAGTTCATGTTACATGAGTAAGCAGAAAGCTTTGCAGATTTAATGAAATCCATGTGTTTATTTACACAGATAAAAATAATAGAAAGTTTCTCCTACCAAAATTATCAGAAAAGACAACCTCGCAAGTCAATATTTTGACAACTGTATTTATACAGCACCAGGTTCTGAAGACAATTACCCAGTAATCTGGAGGGAAACTAAAAAAGAAGCAAGAGTATTTTAATATTAAAATATACAACCTTATTGCCAATAACTACATTTCTTCAAAGATCATAATTCACAAATTTGACTCCTATCTTTAGGAGTGGCCCCAAGAAGTGTCTGAGTAAGAGAATAGTGAATCTCACTTACTGGGACACGCTAATGATATAAATAACACAACTGGCAAGTTAGAAAATTAATGAAAGTGATGTATGATAGGGTATTATGGTTATTACAAGAGTCCACAATTAAGATTGCATAGTGGAATGTACTTGGGGCAGTGGGAGGGGTGCGGGGGGATTGTGTACCAGGGAGGGAGTGTTTCTTTTACTTTTGAAAGAGAGGAGCGAACTTGGGGAGGAGGAGAAGGGCTGGGCGGGGAGAGAAGTGCAGCAATGAATGAATGGAAATCCAAAATCTCTGTAAATGTTCATTAATATTATTTAAAAAAATTTAAAAAAAGAAGTCTTACTGTATAAAGAAAGTCATATTTTTTCGTTATTTAAATAAAGAACCTAAACAATAAAAAAGAAAAGAAAATTCATGAAAGCACATATACTCTAACACTGCATTATTTCTTGACAAAAATAGGAACAAATTAAAAATATAATGAGACTAAGAAATGTAAAGAGGTTGGGAAACTTTCATTATAAAATACTCATGAATCTGAGAAATTTTGTTTAGGTTTAGAGTCACTATAAAAAATCAGCACTGAGAAAGAGAAATAAAAGTCTACAGCTAGTGGAGTGCTTCTGTGAGTAGGATAGAGTTTGTCTTTAGGGACTGGTACTTAATCTAGTCCTATCAGTCACCTTTCAAATAATGATATAACAGCACAATCCAATAGAAAGGAAATATATTAGTAACATTATGTTTTTATTTTTCATTAGTGATCATGTAAAAAAAAAAGGGGGAAAGTGGTATTTATTTTAACAATATGGATTGAAGCTCAACATCAAGAAAACAAAGATCCTCATCACTGAGCCAGCTGGCAGAATCATGAAGAGACTGAGATTGTTAACAGCTTTAGTTTGCTTGGCTCTACAATCAACACTCTTGGTACCAGCAGCCAGGAAATTAAAAGATGAATTGCATTGAGAAAGTCTGCTGTCAGAGACCTCTCCAAAATACTAAAGAGCAATGATGTCAGTTTGTGACTAAGGTGCACCTGATACAGGCCAGGGTCTTTACAATTACTTGCTATATATCAGAAAGCTGGACAATGACTAGGGATAATAGAAGGAGAATTGATGCCTTTGACCTGTGGTGCTAGAGAAGAGTACTGACTATACCACGGACTTCTAAGAGAATAAACAAGTTTGTCTTGTTGTTGTTATGTGCCATTGAGTCATTTGCGACTCACAGAGGGCGAAGACAGCCTGCGCCTTGGAGGCAAGGATTCTGCAGCTTCATCTGACA
>NW_006399872.1:3468332-3481190 GCF_000299155.1 Elephantulus edwardii
CCAAGAAACAGTTCCTCCTAACAACATGCTCAAAGTATGAGAGAAAAGTTTCACCACTTACTGCTAAAGAGCACCCTGGTTGAACTGTCTCCAAGATATATTTGTTTACTTTCTACAGTCCATGGAATGAATATTCAGTATTTTTTCCCAACACCATAACTAAAAGACATCAAGTTTTCTGCCACCCTTATTCACTGTCCAACTTCCAAATGCGCAGCAAGTAACTGAAGAGGCCATGACTTCAATCAGGTGTATCTTAATATTTAAACTGACACCACTACTCCTTAGCACTTTGGAGAGGTCTCTGACAGCAGATTTTCCCAATGCAACATGTCTTTTGATCTCTTAACTGCTGGTACCAAGGGTTGATTGTGGATCCAAGTACAATTAAACTTCAGTCTAGGTATTTGGAATCCAATACATCTTTTTTTAAAATTAAATTTAATGAACATTTACAGAGATTTGGATTTCCATTCATTCATTGTTGCATTAAGATTCAATAGTGACATGGAGTTAGTGCTCACCATGAAAGGCAATGCATATTTAGAAGAAAAAAGAGAGTGTAGGTATACCTTTAAATTTCAAAGTCTACTCTTACAGAGTATTGTCAATTTGCTAGAGTGAGACTATGCAGGTCTTTAAAATTATTCTACTTTTAAATATGTTTATTGATTGGCAGTAAAATAGAAGGTGAAATTTAATACTAGCAATTACAGAAAAGCCAACAAACAAGACAAACTTTTTCTCTTCTTTAACTTCTTCAATACCAGTGATCCACAAAGCTTCAAGACGTCTTACTCCTATATTCAACAGCATTATGCAAAATTTAGGAAAAATGCATTTTTATAAGCATAGCAACTGGAATTAGGGGACAAACTGTTTTAATTACCTTCCAGTTGACCCATCCTTTGTCATTTTCATCCATGTTTTTTTTCAGCTGGCCTCCATGACTTGTCAAATAAAACTGGTGATTGGTAGTCATCAAAAAGACAAAAGAAAATGTCTAGTTAGGTCCAATATTTTATTTTCTAATACTCTCATGTGCTCAATGAAACATGAAATATGTTCATTCTCAGTGATCAAGGAAAATTTTATGACATGTTTTGTATATATAAAAATAAACCAATAACATTCTTTGACCACATAAAAAAAATCTATGATAGAAATTTTATGCTCTTTATATATACCTGCACAGGATGTAAAGCACGTCGGTTTTCTGCATAACATCGTTGAATCTGCTTATGAAGTTTCTTAATGTCCTAGAAGAGTACATTTCATATTTAAAGTAGAATTAACAAAGTAATCCATGCAGGGCCCTTCTCCAATTTTGATGAAACCAAGCAAGTTGAAAGGGTGACTAAATAAGAACAATTCTATTGAAATGCAAATCCATCCTCATCATTTTCAATTTCCTTACACACTAACAAAATAACTAGTATAGTATTCTGTAAAACTAGTTGCAATTGAACTGGTTCCAACAATGGCAACCATGTGTAGATGAGAACAGAACTATGTTCCATAAGTTTTTACTTGATGGTTTTCCCAAGGTAGACTGTCAGGCCTTTCTTCCAATAGGGATCTAGGTGGATTTGAACTGCCAACCCTTCAGTTAGCAGGCAAATATATGAACCATTTTCAACATCCAAGGACACCCAACATCCTGTAGGTGATCAACTATTTTCTATTTTTTATCTATTTTAAATACTAGTTCATGAAAATCCACTCTATTGAAGAATAAATGTAGGGGGAAAGAAAATGTTTCTAGAATCAAATCATCCTATTATTATTTCCATGACTTATATAGCTTAAAATTTTAAGAAAATTTATAATTAGATAATTTACTATAAAAAATAATTAGAGCATGTATGTTTCAAACTACTGAGTAAAAAAATAAGTATATTAGATGAATGTTCTCTACTATTCTATTAGATAAACTTTTCCCTTGAAAAAGAAAAAATTCAAAATCTTTACGATAAAAATGAGGTTGCTGGGTTTTAGAGTTCAATTATGGAGAATCTCTCTTCATAAATATATACATAAAATATAAATTAAAACGGAAATAATCCATATGTTAATTTGGAGGCAGAAAAGATTTTTAAAAAATTGATTTGTAATGCACTCTAATACCTTAACTTCAAGTTATATACCAAGGGAAGAATGATTAAACCTAGTTCACCAATATAATTTTGTAAAAATGATTTAAGATACCTTTAATACCATCAAGTCATCAAAACTACAGTCAATAACAAGGCGTAGTGTGCTGTGAACAACATCTCTTCGAATACGTTTTCTGTCATTTCCATCAGAATTTGATTCCAGTTGACTTTGCCGCTCTAATTTTTTTCTCTTACGTTTTTCTTTTCGCTTTTGTCTAAAATTAGTAATTGAGATAATTTTATGTTATCATTTATATAATCAGATTTTTACAAGACTCTTCTAAATAAACATACAATTACTTTTACAAGTCAGTAAGTTAAAAGTATCGACCTGGTGTCAAATATTGCCAATTTTATTCATCCAGAAATATGAAATGACAATGAAATGGATTTTCTAAACAACTAAAGTTTTCTATCTAAATACTATTTTACTACTTAACAGTTTCAGTTTATCCTTGGTATGACATAATGTATTCTAAAAAAAAAAAATGTAAAAAATACTGAATCTGAGGGAGCTCTGGTGGCCTACTGGCAAGAAGCTGCACTGCAATCCCAGAGGTAGCGTTTGAGTCCACCAGATGCTCTGCTGGAGAAGGAGGGGCAGTATCCTCCTGTACCAGTCAGATCCGACTTGACGGTATAAGCACAAAAAATAATAAAATAAAATCTAAAAAAGTTTTTTTTAAAAAATACCAAATCAGAGAAATATGATCAATTTTTTTCATTATCTGTCTCCAATATTGTTTTATGCAATGTTTACATCATATAAAAAAGAAAAATTAACCTGTGTGTTGAAAAGAAATCTTACTCACTTTTTATCTAGCCTATATCTACTTAGGTTTATCTTCATCCAATAAATTTATAAAATAAAATTACAAAATAATGATATGATGGCTTCAGCCATGCTTTCCTCATCAAAGCTTACAATGGTATGGCTAAATTTTATTTATATGAGTTGTTATTTTTGTCCTATCCTAAGGCATGGATATCAAATAAATTTTTTATCTAAACAGGAAGTTTAAAAATGCTGGTACTATTTAAGTCTAAGTAAGAAAAATATTCAGCGCCAATTCATCAATGCTGTTAAACACAGCAGTAATAAAAACACAAGCAGTTTAAAAGTGATTTGGCAGTGTCTGCTAGCAACCAGTATAGCTCCGATTTTAACTAACAAAACTATACTTAATGTGCCAAAGGGTTTATGCAAAATCTGATATTCCATGTTTCTGAGCAGCATTCTGAAATACATACTTGCGGAGTTCTCGCTGTTCTTCCCATTGTTTTTGTTTTATTAGTTTCTTCATCTGCCTCTTAGATATGGATTCACATGCTTTACTTGATTCTGGCTTCTGGCTCTCTTCTTTATTTTCATCTAAGATTTGCTTTCTTTCAACATTGGAAGTCTCAATAAAGGCTGGTAACGTTTCAGATGACATCATTCGATATTTCTGAAAGATGGAAAACTAATTTTTGAAACAGGTTAAATCAAAATAAACATAAAAAAGATTTTAAAAAATAAGCAATAGATGTGGCAGAATTAAGCCATATTCACTCATTCACTGTTGAGTTGATAGAGACACACAGCTGACCCACACTGGGGTTTTGAGGTTGTGCATTGTGCAAATTACCCATCTTTCTCCCAATGAGACGCTGGAGGATTCAAGTGCGAGTAAGGTATAGATTTTAAGTAGGCAGAGCAACTCCTTTTATACTATGCTCCCAGTGTTCTCTAAGTCACTTTAGCAATAAAATGTAAATATAAATAACTAAGTAGGTATTTTGATAAAGATCAACTAGGTATCATATGGCAATTAAATATAATAATAATCAGTTGATAAAGGTCTGAAGAAATACATGTTAGCATACACTATTACAGGTCATGATTTTTTTTTTCTAAAATACAGGAAAATGTTCCTACTCTATGACTCAGTTATTTTCTTAGAATTATTTCCTGTAAATGAATTCTAGATGTACACAAAAATAATGCCCAAGGATATACACAGTGAAATGTTATTTTTAATAGTGGAAAATTAGACACTCCCTGATCATTAGCAAGAAAGAAACTGGCAAAAAGTTAATGACAGCTCATCTATAATATATACCTAGAATGAATGTAGGCAGATCATTAGAATCATGTGTTCCTAAAAATTTGGTCAACAAGGAAAATAAAATTGTTTTTAAAAAATTACTATTATATAAATAATATCTAATTTTGTTTTAAAAATCATACAGAGCACACAAATATATGCTTAACTTTTCACTCATGGTTTTCTCTATCTAGTTTTATTTAATGGAAATATATTGCTATGTGAAAGGAAAAAACCCCTTTAAAAAATTTTTTTCTTCATGTAGCTACAGAGTCAGTCTGTGAAGAGAAAAAACAGTGCCCAATCCTGCACCATCATCACAATTGCTGCAGGCCTTGTGTCAATCCATCTTGGTTTGGGTCTCTCTCTGACCACTTACTTTATAAAAAATGTTTTTCTCTAGGGATTGGCTTCCCCTAATAACATGCCAGAAGTAGGTAAGATTACTGTGGTACAGAGTGGGTTAAATGTTCAAAATTACTTTCCTGCCCCAGCAACATTATTAGCTATGTGTTTAAGACCTGGATAATGAATAAGGAAGACAGAAAAAGAATTGAGGCCATTGACCTGTGGTGTTGGAGAAGAGCACTGAACATCCCATGGGCAGCCAAGAAAATGAACAGATATTGGAGATGGTGCAGCAAGAGTCCTCTTTGGAGGCAAGAATGATGAGGCTTCACCTCACATACTTTGGACATATTGCTAGGAAGGGCTATTCCCATGACATTGGGAAAAGTGGAGGGTTGGCAAAGGAGAAGACCCTCAACTAGGTGGACTGACATGATGACTGCTACAATGGCCTTTGTACATCAGGAAATGTGAGGATGGTGTGGGACAGAACAGGGTTCAGATCTTTTGTTCATAGGGTCGTTATGTTGTGTTTGACTCAACTGCACCTAACAACAAGAACAAAAACAACCCCAGCAACAATAGCAAAGTTCAACTGGCCAGCAAACAGGAAATACTGGCGAGGCTGTGGAGAAACTATTATTCACTGTTGGTAGGAGTGTAAAATGGTACAGCCACTATGGAAAGTGGTCTGGCACTTTCTCAAAAAGCTGGAAGTAGAAATACCATTTGACTCAGCAATTCCACTACTGGGAATATACTCCAAAGAAAGCGGAGCCACAGTTCAAACAGATGTATGTACACCCATGTTTATTGCTGTGTTATTTACAATAGCAAAGAGATGGAAGCAACCCAAGTGCCCATCAACGAATGAATAGTAAAACCAAGGTACATTTACACAATGGAATGTTACACAGCATTGAAAAACAATGAACTCATAATACATTACACAACATGGGGGAGCCTAGAGGACATTATGCTGGGTAAAATATCTGTCACAAAAGAACAAATATTGAATAACACCAGTGGAATAAAATATGACCGACATGGTGGGGAGTTAGGGAGGGAATGAGGAAAGAGTGGACAGATAATAAATACTACATTAGATCAGATGAGGGAAAGAAGTGTCTGAAAGGAATATATGCTTATATATGTCATACATCTAACTATGACAACAATCTGAAGAGAGGGGCACAATATGGGGAGGGCTGAGGGATGTAAGAGAGATGGGCAAAAAATGTGCAACAATGGAAAAAAATTTTAAAACATTTTTTATAAAAAATTTACTTTCCTAGACTATTGGCTTTGACTTTCACCACATGGGTGGGGCAATGCTAATGACATGAATGAGATGAATGGTACCTTTTGGGATTTTTTACAAATATTAATTTTTATTTGTCATTATTAAAAGTCTGAATTTTAAACAGATTCTTGAACTGGTGGCTCATAGCCATCAGCTCGTTCAACTTTAGCACCTGTCTCATTTCCAGTAGCTTTTCCAGAGCTACCACTTTCACCATGAAGCTCCATGAGTTTGCCCAATTCAAACTTGGGTTTCTTCGTCTTTTTTAATTTTCTAACAAATGTACCATAGAGAGGATAAACAGACAAGGCTTTTCTATGTCTTTCTCAATGCTGTCTGGAACAAATTTATTGACCATGTCTTTCATTTGTCTGCACCTCTCGGGTGATGATTTCCATCAAGGAGCCAAGAAGAAAGTGGTTGATGCATTTTCTAAGAAAAATTGGTATGATGCAAAGGCTCTAGCTATGTTCAATATAAGAAATATTGGGAAGACACTAGTCACAAGGAACCAAAATTACATCTGATAGATTCAAGGGTCGTATTTTTGAAGTGAGCCTTGCTGATTTGCAAAACGATGAGGCGTCATTTAGAAAATTCAAGCTAATTACTGAGAGGGCATTCAAGGCAAAAACTGCCTCACCAACTTCCATGGCATGGATCTTACTCGTGACAAAATGTGCTCCATGGCCAAAAAAATGACAGACCATGATTAAAGCTCATGCTGATGTCAAGACTACCCACGGTTATTTGCTTCGTCTGTTTTGTGTTGGTTTTACAAAAAACGCAACCATCAGATTTGGAAAACATGCTCAACACCAACAGGTCAGCTAAATGCAGAATCGTACCTTTTGGATGGAAATATTCAAACAGGGCATGTAAACTATTAATAAGGAGACTCGTGAGCCTTGCCATCCTACCAGAATTAAGTTGAGGCAGCTTTGTTGTTGTTAAGTGCCATCAAGTCATCTATGATTCACAGCAACAACAGATCTGAACCTTGGAAGCAGAGGATGGAAATTTCATTACCAGTAAGAAGGGAAAAATTTTATTGTCATCAACTTGAAATCAACTCATAGCTGATCCTCCAGTGGGTTTCTGAAGCTGTAAACTGAAAAGGAAAACAAGGTGATGCTCTTGGAGTTACTGGAAGATATGGACCGCCAGGAAGTGACAACCTCCTTACAGACTATCTACCAAAAGCAAAAACAGTGTATACATTTGGATCAGAGAGTAACAATAGCAGCAACCTGAGACTATTGGTTCAAAGCCTGAGAAAGGGGCCTTTGTCCAAGTCTAAACTGGCTGGAGGACTGCAGTGGGTACAGAGGAGTCAGTGAGATGCCACAGCCATCACACCGAAGAGCTTTATAATACTTTCTTGATATTGAAAGCTGGCATAAAAAGTCCAACTGCCAATTCAAAAGGCAATTTCCAGGCTTTGGTAAGTACCTGCAAGCATGGGTGAGAAGCTGTCCTAATTGAAGAATGGCATCCAATTTCCAACATAAAATGTAACCTGTTGTGATCCTATGCACTGCTACCTCAGTTATTGTGTCAATCCATCTCATCAGGGATCCTGTACTGACTCTCCACCCTTCCAAGCATAATATTCTTTTCCAAGGACTGGTCCCTCCTGGTAACAGGCCAAAGTATATGAGGCAGTTTCAAAATCCTTGCCTCCAGAGAGCAACCTTGTTTCAGCCCCTCCAGGACAGACCTGTGCTCTTGGCTGTCTGTCCATGGTATGTTCAATTTCTTCTCCAGCAAAACTCAAAAGCATCCATTTTTCTTCAATCTTCCCTAGTCACTGTCCAGCTCTCTGATACATACCAAGTAATTTTGAAGACCATGGCCTAAACCAGGTACACCTTAGTCTCAATTGACATCATTGATCTTCAGCACTCTAAAGATCCCTGACAGTAGATTTACCCAATGAAATTTACTTTTTTTTTTTAATTTCCTGACAGTGGTGCCAAGAGTGCAGATTGTGGAGTCAAGCAAGCAGAAATTGTTAACAACCTCAGTCTCCTCTCCATCTATTATGGTGTTGCCAACTGGCCTAGTAGTGAGAATCTGTTTTTCTGATGTTGAGATTAAATCTATATTGGAGACTGCCGTCCTTAACCTTCTGCAGCAAGCACTTCAGGTCCTCCTCAGTTTCAGCAAGGATGTTTGTCATCTGTATATACAAGTTGTTGAGTTTTCCTCCAATCCTGATGCCACATTCCTCCTCATAAAGTACTGGTGCCCAAATGTTATATTGAGCACACAGATGGAAAAGGTATGGGGATAGGATGCATCCCTGACACACTCATTTTCTGATTTTGAACCATGTAGTGTTTCCTTGCTCTGTTCTGATGACTACTTCCTGGTCTAAGTATATTTTTCATGAGCAAAATTTAGAGTTCTGGGACTACCATTCTTTTCAAGGTTAGCTACAATTTGTTGTGGTACACAGAGTCAAATGCCTTTTCATAGTCAATGAAATACTGATAAACAATCCTCTGTTTTTAGCTAAGATCCATCTGATATTGGCTATGATATCCCTAAGTGTCATGGCCTCTTCTAAACTCGATTTGTACTTCTGGCAGATATCTGCTGATGTACTGTTCCAGTCATGTTTGGATAATGTTTAGCAGGGTTTTGCTTTTGTATGCTATTAGTGATATTGTTGGATAATTTTCATACTCTGTTGAATCACCTTTTATTTTTTTCTTTTCTTTTTAAATGGAAGTAAATATGGATATCTTCCAGTCAACTGCTCAGGTAGTTTTTCTCCATATTTCTTGGGCTACATCTGTTTGTTGAAATAGTCAATTCATATTCCATCAATTCCTGGGTCTTGCCAATTCCTTCAGAGCAGCCTGGACTTCATCTTATATCACCACTGCCCTTGGTCATATGCTGTTTCATGAAATTCTTCTGTGTAAGCCAGTTCTTTTGGGGACAAGTAACTCTATGAACTCTTTCCATCTTTTTTTTGATGCTTCCTGGATCATCCAATATTCTGCCCATAGCATCCTTAAGTACTGCAACTCAAAGCTTGGGTTTGTTCTTCAATTCCTTCAGCTTAAGAAACAATGGGCAAGTTAATCCCTTTTGATTTTTTTTAATCCACCTCTTTGCACATTTTATTATAATGCTTTGCTTTGTCTTCCCAAACTCCCCTTTGAAATCTTTTGTTCAGCTCTTTAATTTCTTGATTTCTTCCCATTGCTTTGGCTTCTTGATGTTCTAGTGCAATATTCAGAGTCTCTTTTGACAACCAACTCAGTCTTTTCTTCTACCTCTGTCTTTGTAATGACCTTTTGCATTCTTCATGGATGATATTCTTGATATTCTCTCACAGCTCACCTGCTCTTGTTTAAGGCCTCAAACCTGTGGAGATGGTCTTTAGACCCAGGTGATATAAACCCAAGGTCAAACATTTCCTTAATAAATCCCAAAACTGGTTCTGTGATTTCTGAATGGCCACTTCAATGGATTAGTGGACACAGAAGTAAGACAATGAGAGCCCTGGGAGGAATTGTTGGTATTACCATAGACAGAAGTAGGTGCAGGGAGTGCAGGGGCTGGTTTCACTAATGTTGTTGTTTGCTGTCAAGTTGGAACCCACCCATAGCTGACCCTCCAGCAGGTTTCAGAGAGAGAGGTAATCCTATGGGTAAAGACTGTACATCCTTCTCCCTTGGAGCATTTGCTGAATTAGAAAAGTGAATCCGCCTGCATATGCATATGAAGTAGGCACAGGGAGGGCAGGGGCTGGTTTCACCTCAGGAATAAGTTTTATGTTGTGAATAGGGGTTGTTTCCTCTTTAGAAGCTAGTGGAAGTCTGACTTAGCCTCTCTCAAGACAACAGCATTCTTTACGATCATGCAGAAGACTCTCCATCCCACACTGTTTAAGAGCACTCTGGTTGTACTACTTCTAAGACACAATTATTTGGTAGTTTTTTGTTTTGGTTCTTCGCAGTCCAGGGGATATTCAATATTCTTTGCCAACGTCATAATTCAAAGGCATCAGTTCTTCATGGATCTTCCTATTCATAGTACTTTTCTATGCATATGCAGCAGTTGCAAATATCATGGCTTGAATCAGGCACATTGTTCTTCAAACTAACTTCCTTACTCAACATACAAATTTGCTAGGCATGGAAAAAGGATACAACCCTGATGCACACTTTTCCTAATTCTAAGCCATGCAGTATCCCCTTGTTCTGCTCACACCACTACTTCTTGGTCTATGTATAGCTGATATATGAGCAAAATTGAGCATTCTGTTAAGTCCCATTCTTCACAATGTTAGACATAATTTGTTATGATTCACACAACAAAATCCCTTGGCATAGTTAATATACAAATATTAATGCTATGTTATTAGTGAACTCTGGTGGCCTAGCAGTAAGGTGTTGTGCTGTGGACTCAATGACACACAGCTTAAATCCACCACTTCCTCCACTGGAGAAAGACAGGCAATATCCTCCCTTCTGATTTACAGCCTCTGAAAACCTGCTGGAGAGTCAGCTATGATTCAGTTCCAACTCTATGGCATATAACATGCTGATGTTGAGTCAAATATAACTCACAGTGAACCCTGTCAGCATCCTATCACACTATCACAGTGATCCTATCCTGACCCACCCTCATAATCTGTCATATTTGAGTCCATTGTTACAGTCACTATATCAATTCACCTTTTTGAGGGTTGTCTTCTTCTTTGTTGATCCTTTATCCAGAATGGTATCTTTTTCCAAGGACTAGCATGCTTTCCCTCTTGTTAACATGCCCAAAGTATAGCAGGTGAGATTTCACCAAACTTGCCTCTAAGGAACATTCTGGTTACACTTCCTCCAAAACAGACTTGTTTTTTTCCACAGTTATTGTATACTGTCAAGTTAGAACCAACCCATAGATGACCCTCCAGTATGTATTCAAAGGTAATAAATCACATATGAGGAGACTGCCCATCTCTCTGCCGTGGAGTAACTGGTAGATCGGAACCATATACATGAGAGTTATTTAATGCTGTGTTTTTGCTAAGTGCATGCAGTCAGAACTGACACATAGCTGACCCTCCAGTGGATATTCATTCAGAGGGTAGAAATCACCTGGAAGGAAACTGTCCATCTTTCTCTCTCTCAGAGCAACTGGTAGATTTGAGCAGCTTGACTTTAGGTTTGCAGCACAACTCCTTAGCCATTACGTCTGAAGAATTATGAAAACAGGAACACTTCTTTTGTTACCTGAATATACAACAGGTTTTTGACAAAACAAATGCTAAAGATTTATAAACTTTAAACAGGGCAGACAATATATTTGGATAGACTTATCTAAGTTAGTTATTAAATAGACTCCTAATACAAGTACAAGCTTAGCACATTTTATTGCATTTCACAGACACTGTTTCCAAATTGAGGGGTTTTGACAACCCTCCTTTAACAGGTATATTTTCCCCAACAGTACATGCTTGTTTTGTGTCCTTCTGTCAAATCTGGCAATCCTCATACTTCTGATGTTTCCTTAAGGCTATTGCACACTTAACTGACTGTTGCTGTTATGTGCCCTTAAGTTGCCTACAATTCATAGCAACCCTATGTACAACAGCTCTGAAGCCTGCCATGTCCTGAGCTAGTCTCACCTACATCCACTGCCCCAGTTACTGTGTCAATCCCTCTCATCTCCTCAATATCTCCAAATTATATAATAGTAAATATTTCACTTTTGTCATTATTAAAAATTAAACTGAACTCGGTCATGTAATCACTCTGACCTCTCAGAATTTTGTAGTCTTCTCAATTATACCTTTATTTGGATTCAATTTTTATACATCTTTACCTGCTGACTAATTCTGAACATGACTTCAGACTTAAAGGCTAGGGATTGTGAGATTTGTTTTTCTCTTGATAACTTATTAAGAAAATGGTTTAAAACTGCATGTTATTTATGCCTACCAAATATTAAGCATGGAGCTTATAAATATTCCACTAACCTTGGGGGAAATGTTGCAATCCTTCTTACAGAGACAACTAGTACATCGTTGCAGAAATTAAAAAGTCTAAAATTGACAAACCACAACTTAGATAATGAAACAGCAAAAACTTTGCAGAATGTAATTCGAGCAGAAATTACTGTTACATGGTTCTTTCTTTCCTTAAATGTAATTTTATATAGAATACACAGGAATAACCATACAAACTCTAAAAATTTACCAAATTTTTGCCAAGACAAAAGAATTTTAAGGAGATATATGATTTGGGAACTACACAAAGGCCTTGGTAGTTTACTAGGGGAACAGAGTTATCTAATATCTTTAGTAAGAGTTTACAAGTTTTTCTTATTACCACAACTAAATAGCATCCTCAGGACACCTCCTAGAAATGACAACTCAGATTTGCTTCTACATTGTAACTCCATGTGAGCAGGACTTTCTGGTTTTGCTCAGTATTAAATTACCAGCACTAAGGCAGTGGTTTTTATGAAATAGGTGTATTTTATACATTGATGGAATACATAAATGAAAGAATAACATTACAAAGGAATGTTGTTGTTTGTTGTTATGTGCTCTTGAGTCACTTATGCGACTCATAGCAACCCTATGTACAACAGCCCTAAACTCTGCTCTGTCCTGTGCCAATTGCACTGTCTCCGATACACCCATCTCAAATACCCCAGTCACTGAATCAATACACCTCACAGAGAGTCTTCCCCTCCTGTACTGCCCCTCTACCCTACCAAGCATGATGTCCCTCTCCAAGGATCAATCTCCTTACAACATGTCCAAAGTATGTTATACGGAGCCTCAAAATCCTTGCCTCCAAGGAGCAGCCCCGGTTTAATCCCCTCATGGCTGTTATCTGTTTGTTTTCTTAGCAGTCCATGGTACCCTCAATACTCTTCTCCAGACCACAGCTCAAAGGCATCAACTCTCATTCTATCCTTCCTAGTCATTGTCAAACTCTCT
>NW_006399872.1:3481778-3508986 GCF_000299155.1 Elephantulus edwardii
AGTCAGCCACAGTTTGTTATGATCCACACAGTCAGATGTCTTCGCATAATTAATGAAACACGGACATTCCTCTGGTATTCCCTGCTTTCAGCTAAGATCCATCTAACATTAGCTACAAAGGAATATCATGTCATAAATAATTTTTGTGTTGTGTGAAGCCAATTTCTACTCATAGAAATCACAGGAGTGTTGTTGTTAGGTGCCATTGAATCAAGTACAACTCACAAAGACCCTGTGAACAACAGTTCTGAATCCTGTCCTATCCTGCGTCATCCTCATCATCTCTAGCACACTTGAGTCCACTGCTGCCTTCACTGTGTCAATCCATCTCACTGAAGGTCTTCCTCTTTTTTTGCTGACCCTCCACCTTTCCGAGGATTGGAATCTCCTAACAATATGTCCAGAGTGAGACAAGGTTCCATGATTCTTGCCTTCAAGGAGTACTCTGGATGCATCTTCTCCAAGATATATCTGTTTTTTTTCTTTTGACAGTCCATGAAATATTTAGTACTCTTCTCCAAAACCACAACTTAAAGACATCGATTATTCGGTCATCCTTACTATCAAGCAAGTGATTGAAAAGACCATGGCCTGAATCAAGCACACCTTAATCTTAAAACTGACATCACTGCTCCTCAGTAATTTGGAGGCCTCTGCCAGCTGACCTGTCTGATAGGTCTCCTGATATTCTGACTTGTGGTACAGAGTTGATTGTAGATGCAAGTTAAGATAACATTGATGACACAATTTCAATCTTTTCTTTCTCTATCATGATGCTGTTTATCAGTTCAGTGTTAAGAGTTTTTGTCTTCTTGATGTTTAAATGTAATTCTCATTGAAGGCTGTATTCTTTGATTTTCTCTATCAAACATTTCAAGCCTTCCACATTTTCAACAAGCAAGGTTATATCATCTTCATAACACAGGTTGCTGATGAATGTTCTTCCGATCTTTATGCCATATTCTACTTTACAGGGGCCTGCTCTTGAACGATTTGCTCAATGTACAGATTGTGAAGAAAGGCTACTAACTTGATGCATGCCTTTCCTGATTTTAACCCATGCAGTGTTCCCTTGCTCTATTTGGGTACAGGTTTTATATGAGCATAATTAATATTCTGGGATTCCCACTCTTTTTAATGTTAGGCATAGTCTGTAAGATAGTTGTTGTTGGTAGGTTCTAGCAAGTTGAGTACTACTCATACTGACCCTATGAATAGTCGGCCTGAACTCTACCCTATCCTGTGCCATCCTCATCCTTTCCAACACTTAGAATCAATTGCTGAAGTCACTGTGCCAATTCATGTCATTGAGAGCCTTCCTCTCCTTCACTGACCCTCCTTCTTTCCAAGCGTGATGTCCCTTTCTTTCTACCAGGTGATCCAATGTTGTTATTGTTATGTGCCATCAAGTCACCTGTGACCCAGAGCAGCCCTCTGAACAGCAGCTCTGAACCCTTCCCTGTCCTGAGCCAGTCTAATTCCAACACACCAACCTCCAATGCCCCTCTTACAGTATCAATTCACTTCATCCGGGGTCTTCCTCTCCTGTGCTGTTCCTCCACCCTTTCAAGCGTGATGTCCTTTTCTAAGGACTGGTCTCTCCTGGCCACACACCCAAAGTAAGACAGCGCTTCAAAATGCTAGCCTCCAAGGAGAAACTTCACTTCACCCTTTCCAAAACAGACCTATTTGTTTTCTCAGCAGTCTGTGGTATGTTCAAGACTTCCCCAGCATCACATCTTGAAGGTATCTATTCTTCTTCTGTTATCTTTTTTTTTTTTTAGTTTTGTGTTTTATTTATTTAAGTTCAGGCCTTGACTGCATATTTCCGCAGTGGGTACAGGCGCTCTTTTCGCTGCTGCTTCATATCTTTAATCATTGACTAGTTCTCTGAGGCATAACAAGTAAATGTGGACACCATGGCCTGGATCAGGTGCACCTTACTTTCTAGACTGACATCATTGCTTTCCAGTAGTCTGGAGAAGTCTCTGACAGCAGTCTTTTGATTTCTTGACCAAGACTGTTGATTATGGAGCTAAGTAAGGTATTGTCAACAACCGTAATCTCTTCTCCATCTATCACAGTGCTGTCAATTGGCCTAGTAGTGAGAATCTCTGTCTTCTTGATGTTGAGCTTCAATCCATATTGAAGACTATAATCCTTGACCTTTGGCAGCAAGCGCTTCAGATCCTCCTAAGTTTGAGCAAGCAAGGTTGCGTGATCTGCATAATGTAGTTTGTTGATGAGTATTTCTCCAATCCTAATGCCACATTCCTCCTCATAAAGCCCTGCTTCCCAAATTATCTGTTCTGCATATAGACTGAAAAGGTATGGGAACAGGATGCAGTCCTGAAGCACTCCTTTCCTGATTTGAACAATGCAGTGTTTCCTTGCTCCATTCTGAGGACTGCTTCCTGACCCAAGTATAATCCAATAGAGACTATAAATTATTAAACAATACAGTTACTGTCACACACAAGTAAAATCTTGCTGAAAACTATTTAAAAAACAGCTTGAATTGTACATTCACAGGCAACTGTCAAAAATTTAAGCTGGATTCAGAAAAGGACATGAAAGAGAAGATATAATTGCTTATGTCAGATGGATCTTGGCTGAAAGTAGAGAATTGTTGTTGTTGTTGTTATTAGATGCCGTTGAGTCGTAGACAACTCATAGCGACCCTACGAATGAAAGACCTGAGCACTGTTCAGAGTCGGAGGCAAGCCATTTCAGAAGTGGATGGCACTCCTGCTTCCAAGCTTGTTTTAGTTGGGAAGCCCCACCAAACATTGTCCACCATGGGTAACCATTATCACATTGGGCACATCACAGTGTTTAGCATCATAGCAAGCACAAGTTACCTCTGTACAGCAACACACAGACCAATGCTATACCACCTAGGAGAATGTTTGACAAAAAAAACAATTTTAATCAGGCCTGCGGGCCACAGATTAAAATCACCCACCTTGGGCTTGGTACCATAACCTTCTGTCCACTATGCCAACGCAGCTTTCTATCTTGTTGTTAGGTGCCATCAAGTTGTCGATGACTCATAGCAACCCTAAGAACGAAGGACCTGAGCAATACTAGAAAAATATTTAGTTTTATTAACTATGAAAAGGAATTTGACTCTATGAGTCATAAATAATGGATAACACTGGTGAAAAACCTGTATGTTAACCAAGAAGCAGGCTTTTAAACAAAGCCATGGCTTTTTTTCAACTATATAGTTAAAAACTCAAGAAAGATGTGTGTCAGGACTGTATATTTTCTGTGTAACTATTCAATCTGTATGGCGGTCAAATAATTTGAGAAGCTAGACTACATAAAAAAGATTGTAGGGGAGAAAATGAAAAACAACAACAACAAAAACCCAAAGGGAAAAAGATTGTAGCATCGGTTTTGGAAGAATACTTATCAACCACCAATATTACCCAGATAACACAATTGTGCTTGTGAGAAGAACTGAAGAACTCATTACAAAAGCTCTAGTACAATCTTCAATATGGATTAAATCAGAACTTCAATGGGAAAAAAATCCTCACTACTTGACCAATGAAGCAATATCATGATTATTGTTAAGTGCTGTTGAGGTGTTTGCAACTCATAGCGACCCTACGTACAAAAGCTCTGAACCCTGCTCTATCTTGTGACAACTTTATTGTCTCTGACACAGTGAAGTTGTCAACAATTTCATTTTACTTGGATCTACAAACAAGGCTCATGGTAGAAGCAGTCAAAGGATCAAAAGATGTGTTACAAATCTGCTGTCAAGACCCTTTAAAGTGCTGATGAGCAAGAATGTCAGATCAAATACTAAGGTGCATATGATGCAAGCCATGGTATTTTCATTTACTTCATATAAGCAGAAAGTTGGATAATGAGTAATAAAAACAAAGAAGACTTGATTCCTTTAAATTGTGGTGCTGGCAAAAAGTACTGACCATCCCATGAGCTGTAAAAACAACAAATAAATGTCTTCAAGGACATGCAACAGGGGTGTTCCTTAAAGGTAAGGATGGTAACACTCCATCTCAAATACTTTGGGCATATCGTCAGAAGGAGCCAGTCTTTGGAAAAAGACATCATGCTGGGAAAAGTAGAGGGCTGGCTAAGGACAAGAAAGCCTTCAAGGAGATGGAATGACACAATTATTGCAACAATGCACTTGAGTACATTGGAGATCATGAGGATGGCACAGGACAGGACAAGCTTTCAATTTGCTCTCTAGAGTCATGATGCGATGTGGTTGGTTAGACGGCACCTAACAATAGAAGGTCCCAAGAATTGTATGTGTGTTACTGAAAGATTTTATCAATTCCTATGCTATTAAGTGAAAAAAAAAATGTGTTTTGAAAAAGAACTCTCACAGAGTCGTTTCAATTTTTTACTTCCCAGTCAACATCTCTATTTTAAACTATTATGCCACGAGGGTTCCTTCACAAAGGATATAAAATAAACACTAGAACAAACCCACTGCTATTCTGGACCACCAACCAATTAGCAACTCGGTAATTTAATCAATGCACCACCAGGGCTCCTTCCATAAAGAGATAGAATAAAAAAGCTCAAACTTATTGTTGTCAAGTCAGAAGCCATTCATAACTAACCGTCCATTGGGTTTCTGAGGCTGTAAACTATAGGGGGAGATTGCCTCCCTTTCTCTCGTGTAGAACATCTGCGAGATTCAAACCATCAATGGGTTAGCAGCACAATGTCCTACAGACTAGATGAAAAAAGTTCCTTCTACAAATGGATATGAACCATAACACAAGAGAAAATGTTAACACCCCAGTGTGGTGATAAGATTATTGTTTAAAATGGCTTTCTTCTGCAATTAAAGACTTTGACATGGTTGGATGAGAATATGCAAATAGGGTATGAGTCTATCCATGAGCAGACTAGCTAGTTTCAACATTCTGCTAGGTTTAAACTGAGCAGGTAAAAGGAGAAATTGGAAATCTTGCCACTAGCAAGGAAGAAGCAGCAGAGAATGAAGCACACATCTTTCAGGGCAAGAGATTCCTATGTCAGTCTGACTGGGACCAGGAGGAGAGCACCAGCAGCTGCAGCAGAGAACTAGGGACCCTGAGACAGAACTGACTTGGGACTGTTGTCGCAAAGAGCTTTGCCCAAGCTTACCGGGGGACTAAGGGTAGGGAGGGTAGGATAACTGGCAGGAAACACTGGTCTAAAGCCACAAGGTTGAATGGTCTTGAGCACCTTTGGGAAGCTGGCCTGACTGAGAAATTATATTCTGCTGTTAACCTGAATCATAACCTTTTAACTTCTAACATAAACCCCATCGCTGTGAATATGTGAAGTTTGTGTGACCAATGCAATGAATTTTAGACCCAGTAACAGAGCAGGACGATTAGTGCTTTGATTGGTAGTAGATTTGTGAGCATAAGGGACATGTCTGACCTCATGGGAGCTGGTTCTGTTGTGGTTGTTCTCAATGGAGACAGGTCCCCCTTGCAGAGTTAAGAGAGGTCAGAAGTGGTTGGTCTCATGCCACTTCCACTCTTGTTTACATTCCCCTCAAAACAAGGCAAAAAAGAGGCAAAATAAAAACAGTATGAAAAGCAGGCAACAGAGAAAGTAAGAATTTCAAAAGATGAGAAAAAGTTCAAATTATCTACAATCTAAAAGAGAACTGATGAATTGATAACTATCTTGACAATCTATTTTAGGAAACAACACAGAGGGGAAAAAAAGTAGAATATGGATACTTTGCAAACTTGGAGAACCGCCTGAGAGAAATACTGGGGGTGAAAAAAATAGTTTAAAATCAATCAAGTTAAGAATCAATGCATTCATTAATATTTTTAAACTACAAAATAAAGTATTCAGCTAGAAGTAGGGGAACCCAGTAAGCCAAGAAAAGCTAAAAGGAAATTTTCAAAGACATGTTGTGATTTTTAAGATAATTTTTATTTTCCTTACATGTATAAAACACTAAGTAAAATTCAGATGTATATTTATCTAAAACAATATGGAGAAAACATGAGGCACACTATGCTAAAATTAACAAATTAAAAGGACAGTTAAATTTCACTGGAAACAAACTGCTGTCTCAGGAAGCAGTGATTAATATTCTAAGGAGGCAGTATTTAATATCCCATTCTAACTCAGTAGTCTCGTTTTGGCCAGATTTCTATTTTGGTCAAAACTGCAAGTATGTTTTGGCCCTAAAACTGTGAAAATTAAGTATTTTACAGCGTACGTACAGCAGGGGGAGCTTTAACCTTTTCCATCTAAGAAATTTCAAGTTAAATTTAATTTGGCCTATCACTGAATAACTATTGTTTTTCAATAGCCTATCAGACACAAGGAAAATCCAGTAGCTAAATATTTTTTGAAGTAATTTCTATTTCCAAAAATGTACTGTAGTAATTTCGTTTTGTATTTAATAAGCTCAATACACAGAGGCATAAATAAGTGGAATAAAACAAAAATGATGCTCAACTGCTTACATTATGCCTTAGATACACCACGGTACATCACAGCCAACTCCAGCTGCCTGTATAATAAGCAGTTCACTGAGAGGGAGCAATCACCTGCTAGGCAAACTATGGTGTTTTACTCAGAATACTTGGCTTCCGATTATTTTCTAATTCCGGCAAGTTCTAATCTCTTTTTGTTCCTGACTCGCAGTGAAGTTCGTAATTTATTTTCATTCATTCATTGAACCAAGTTCAGCAAATAAGAATATTTTGTAATAATCATATGACTAGGGACATCTAAAGGGTAAGGAATTGCGGTGCCAACCCAAAGGTAGGTAGTTCAAATTCACCAGCTACATTGGAGGAAGATGGGCAATCTTCTCCCCGGTGATTTATGGCCTCTCAAAACTCACTCAAGGACCAGCTATGAATCAGTACTGACTCCACAGAGCACAAAGCATCACCAATAACAAAGTCACTCAAGTATTTATGTTTACCTCGCTTTCAAACCTCCTTTCATTCGAGTTGGAACCAACTCATTGTTAACCTTTCAGTGCGTTTTCAGAGGCAGAAAAGCACAGGAAACTGCGCATCTTCCTCTGGCGGACTTGGAACTGTAAGTGGCCAACACAATTTACTACAAGGCCATCAGCGCTCCCTTTCATACACACACCGACAAACACTAATCTTTCCTGTATTCTTACTACTCAATGGTATTCGAAAGCCATACCTCTCTGAGGGTTCAAATCCATCAGCGGCTCTGCAGGAGAAAATATAATCTGCCCTACATGTTCTCTCGAGACAAAATCAACTCGATGTCAATGAGTATGCCTTAGCAGTTTGAGGGAAGACACACATAATCACTCAATGGACAAAAGTAAAATAAATATGCAAAAATACTGTCATGGGCTATATCGACTGAGTTAAGATGAAGTCCTCTCGATTCAGATGGCAGAGACCCCTTCCGGAAAGATTTTAGATTTGGGATAACTGAAAAATGCGATTAAATTACTCTGCAGAAACTTAATGACCCTATGGTTGAGAAACGTGCCTGCACCATTCCGCAGCAGAAAAGGGCTTTGTTCAGCTGCCAAGCTCCCAGAAGAGGGGAGGGTAAATTTAAAGTGGGATTGAGGAGGGAGGGATGAGTGGTACAAGCATTCTTTTCGTATCCCTAGGGCAGAAAAAACCCCTAGGATTTTTTTTTTTTTTTAATTAACCCTCGGTGTTTGACAGAATGCACAACCTCGCCCTATTTCTTAGCATTATGCTAAATTAATCTCTTTAAATAAAGGAATAATGCCCTCGGTGTCCACCACATGGCATAGTCACAACCCGTTTTGCAATTCTTCACCCTTTGCAAACTCACATTCTTCACACATAAAGGTCCAATTCAAACCTATGAAGAAATTCGGACCCCAAGTTCCCCACCATGTGCAAGAGACGCAAAGCTACACTTTCCCTTAATCCCCCGCCTACGGATGCGCACCAGAAGTGAGGCTGCGCGGCGACCAGCGAATCAATGAGCCGCCCTGAGGACTCGCGCGCGCTCTCGAGCTACGTCACTTCCTCCGGTTACAGGAATTGCTGTAATCACTTCCCTAATAACACACTCTCCTCTCCCCCGGAAGCCGTATGCTGCCGGCCCAAGGCAGTGTTGCACAGGCCCGTTTTGTTCTCACAAGCACTGTAGCACAAGCGAGCGCAAGTCCCAGTATCAGTAGCCTTACCTAGTTTAGGATTTAGCGAGGAATGTGAAAAATACACGTTCAGAAAGCTTTGGGGAATTATGTTTGCACAGCTCACGATTCCTCTTCCAGAAACTTCAACTCCCAGAGTCAGGGCGGTAGCTTCACCTTGGCGGCTGCAGCGATTTCTGCTTACGTCATCGAGTTGCGCCAATATCTAACCACAGTAGGAGAAAGGGGTGGGGGCTGCCGCGGGGCGGGGCCGGGAATTAAGGTTAATAGGGCGTGATGGAGACGTTACGGTTGTCTACTTGTTTTCTTTCCTTGGTGCTAGTTTTTAATATGTTAACTGGCTCGTATGCTAAGAGAGTCTAACTCATGTAGAGTCGGAGCCGACCGGTAGCTGACCCTCAGATGGGCTTTCAGAAGCAGTTAATCGCACGGGAGGAGATTGCCCGTCCTTCAAATTGAAAAGGAGTGACTAAAGACTTAAGTCCCTCTTTTTGTGTTGAGGGTGAAAGGAAAGCACCTCTTGCCTAAACTATTTCTAACTTAATGAGAAAAAAAATTGGCACTACTATATGGTTTTCACCAGTGAAAAATAAAATTTAAAATGTCAAATTAACAAAGATGTGTGTAAATTAAAAATTTTTGAGCTGTATTTCTTGCTTTTATTTACGTCTTACTCTATTCATTCCTTGATCTATTTTTCTTGTGCTGTTTTTGTGAAGTGCCAGGTGACATTGTTTATAATACATGACTTTACATAATCCTTTTGCTAAATATAGGCCAAGTGAACTGAGAACAGAAACATAAACCCAAATTATCAATTTCCTGTTTATTTTTTCTATTTAGTGTTATTTTAATAGGTGATTATTATAGAATGTGAAGACAAGAATAAAATTTAAAATTTTGAGAATAATGGCCATCTCCGTATGGAAAGGATTCTGAAGTAAATATTCTAGATGTTTAAATATATAATTAAATGCACTTGAAGGTTTAAGTACAAGAGGAAATTCAGAATGCTCAGTTCTCCAAAAGAATTTTTTTCATACTTAGTCACAAAATTGAGATAATTTTTTATTTAAAACGTAAAATTTTGAAATTTTAAAGACCGTATTAGTAAAATTGTTTTGGGTCGCTCTCTTATCTCAAATCTAAAAGATCTCTGTTAACTGAGCATTGGCAGAGAAATTTGTATCCATTTCTTATTTGTTAGTAGGTCATCTTTTTTCAGCTACCTCCATATCAGGGCAAAGAGTAGCTAGGAGAGGATTAGTAATCGGATATGTAGCCCTTCACATGTAGGTCATTAAATTCAGGCTGGCAGAGTGATGTGCCAAATCTTTTAACAGCTGTTCAGTTACCACTATGGAGCCTGTTTTGTGAGTAATTATAATTTTTCAGAGTTAATGTGTGGCATCCTTAAAGATATATTTAAGTCAAAATTTTTCAATGACTACCAAGTTTTCATATTTTAATTTTGGAGTCAGAATAAATTTTCTCTTGCTTAGCTATTTAACTTTGTTATATGATTCTGTTATTTAATGTATGCTATATTTTTAAAATTTTCAAACTATATTTTTAAATTTTTCACATCAGTACAAGTTGTTATGTGCCATCGAGTTGCCTATAACCCAGAGTGACCCTATGTACAACAGCCCTAAATCCTACTCTATCCATTGCCAATCTTAATGTCTGTGACACACCTACCCCCATTATCCCAGTCACTGAATCAATACATCTTATCGAAGGTCTCCCTCTCTTGAGCTGTCCTTCCACCCTCCCAAGCATGACATCCCTTTCCAAGGACTGATCCCACTTTGCAGCATGTCCAAAGTATGTCAAAATTCTTGCCTCCAAGGAGCATACAGGTCTCACCCTCTCTAAAATGAACCTATTTATTCTGCTAGCTTTTCATGATAGAGCCAATACTTCAACAACATAGCTCAAAGGCATCAATTCTCCTTCTGTCATCCCTAGTCATTGTCCAGCTTCCTGATGCATAGCAAGTAATTGCAAAGACAGTGGCCTGAATCAGGCACACTTTAGTGTCCAGACTGGTATTGTTGCTCTTCAGTACTTTGGAGAGGTCTCTGACAGCAGACTTAGCTAAGAGATCACAAAAAAATTTCCAGCAAAAGTAGAGCAATCTAAGTAAACATTGAATTATATACAAAGTTTGAGCAGTTGACATTATGTGCTATTAAAGATTGTTTTGATTGATTTTCCAGATATATGTATTTATTTGGTAGAAATATATTTCATCTCATGCTTTTGTTTTAATACCGGGGGTACAAAGATAACTGAATCACTGTCTAATTTAGTCTAGTGGGAAAGTGATAAATACTGTATGACATATAATGTACTTGGTATACCTGTAACTTAAATGCTCTTGGAGACGAATGAACATGCTTGTAGAGATGAAATAATTTTTTCGTATCTTGTAAAATAAGTAAAAATTTGCCAGATGAAAAGAAGAGAAAGGCACTTAAAATATTAGGACCAGTAAATTCAAAGAACTAAACGAGAGAATTTAGTACTGAGTGATTGCATGGGATGTGGAAGAAAGAAGAAAAGAGAACCCAAAAGGTTTTTTTTTCTCATTTGGATAATTGTAGGTTTGTTATTCTTTAATAAGATCATGATGAATCATACTCAACAGCCCCTAACAACAATGCCCTTCACTGGGTTATGGATAGACTATTGGGATAAAATAGGCTTTTGACAAATGGGAAATTGTATATGCAGGAAACATCTAAATAGAACAAGATTTGGAAATCATCAGCATAAGATCTCATGGTATAAATGAATGTGAAAGGCTGAAATAGGAGAGACAAAACTAGTTCATGGGTCACAAATGTATAATGCTACATGTGTATATTTATGGGGACTGGAAAACAACAGATGAGAGAGGCTATCTAGGAAGAAAATGTCAAAAGTATGAGAGCATATCACTTGTCTAATGAAAGTACAAATTTTAAGAGAGCAGTCAGAGAACTGTACAACCAAATATTTAAGTGTCAGCAACTTGTTTATTTTGCTCTTTTTAAGAAATGGTAGGAAGGCCTGAACCAAAATGTATCTGTGACCTCATTTAGGTGATGGAGAATTTGTTAAATGGAACTTTTGACTGTAAAGAGTTGTTTTCTAATAGAATCTGAATTTTATGGTGATGAACAAAATTATGAGCTTATTTAGGTGGTAAGCCTAAAAACACCAACGAATCATAAATTCTTTAGTTTAACCTTAGTTCTGATACTTCATTAGGTTTTAGTGTACTCTCAAGGTGTTGGGTGTGGGGAGTTATGGAAATAAAGAAACACTTAAAAGTATTTTCTGGCTGAAAAAAAAAACACACCCAAACCAAAAACACACACAAGGGTATATGATGGGAAGAATCAGTCTTTCTCGTTTATTATCTCCATTTCCACATGCATTTTAAATGAACCCAAATATGCAGGGAGAGAGATCAAAGCAGCTTAAACAATTTTTTAAAAAATATTCCACTCCCCTCCTTCCAAATAACATATGAAGACTTAAGGAGGATGATTCTGGAATGTAGTCAGTATAGTCTTTGAACTTCCTAAATCATTTGATTAAAAGAGAAGAGGTAGGACAGTAAGACAGAAATAACAAGAGTAAGAAACTTTGAACATAATTAGGTAGGAATAAAATGCCCAGCAATAACAAAAAATGTGAATACATGGAAATAAAGCACCACCTTAGTATCAGTATTTTGTAGAATAAAATTACAGGAAGACAGTGAAGAAGCTTAAGATCCGAAGAATGGAAGAACTCTAAACTGCCAAACAGATTCACAAGGGGCGTGGGGGAGGGAGGGGGGAAGGAGGTGAGTAGTTAAACTGGCATAAAGTTCAAGACTACTTTCAGCATGAGTGCAAAGGTTATGATAAGCAGAAAGGTCTAAAGGTGTTGGAGGGTATGAGATCTCTCAGTTTTCAAGAAGTTGTGCAACCTTATCTGCATCAGAGTAGGATTGTGATCTGTAGAGGAGTTCCCAGTGCTTGATTTTCTAGAAATAGATTATCAAGGTTTTCTTTTGAAGTATCTCTGTGTGGATTCAAACCTTTAAAGTTTCATTTAGTGCCGTGTTGTTTTCACTGCGCAGGGACTCCAAAGGAAAAAAAGGAAACAGATAGAAATGCAGCAAAATACATACCTGGTCTACATAGTGGAAGGGTGGGTATATATGTGAAAGGGCCAAACTTGCTCAGCCTTTATCAAGCTGAAGGAATTGAAAAACAAATTCAAGCCACAAGTTGCAATAATTAAGGATGTTTTGGGCTAAATATTTAATGAGTCAAGAAGCATTAAAAGATGATGCAAGGTATATATACAGAGTCACTGTACAAGAAGGAGTTGGCTGTCACAGAAGAATTTCATGAAACAACATGAATAAGAGCCTGTGATGATGAAGAAGTTCAAGCTGCTCTGAAAGAATTGGCAAAAACAAACAAACTCAAAAAAAACAAGTCTCCAGGAATTGATGGCATATCAATTGACATATTTCAACAAACAGACACTACGGATTCGCTCACTAAGTTGTGCCAAGAAATCTGGAGGACAACCACCTGGCCAACTGACTGGAAGAGATCTCTATTTGTTCCCATTCCAAAGAAAGATGACCTGACAGAGTGCAGAAATCATCAAACAATATCATGAATTTCACATTCATGCAAGATTCTGTGAAAATTATCCAAAAATGACTGGAGCAGCATACCAGCAAAGAACTGCCAGATGTGCAGATGGGGTTTAGAAGAGACTGTGGTGCTAGGGATATTATAGTTAATGTTAGATGGCTCTTGGCTGAGAGCAGAGAGTACCAGAGGAATGTCTGTGTTTCATTGACTATGCAAAGGTATTTGATTGTGTGGATCACAACAAACTATGGCTAACTCTGAGAAGAATGGGAATCCCATAACATTTGATTGTGCTTATGTGGAATCTATACTTGGACCAGGAGGCAGTCATCAGAACAGGGCAAGGAAACACTGAATGGTTCAAAATTGGGAAGGGTGTATGCCAGGGATGTATTCTGTCTCCCTATCTTTTCAATCTATATGCAAAAGAGATTATTTGGGAGGTTGGGCTGTATAAGGAGGAATGAGGCATCAGGATTGGAGGAAGATTTGTCTACAGCCTGTGTTATGTAGATGACACAACCCTGCTTGCTGAGACTGAGGAGGACCTGAAGTGCTTGCTGCACAAGATTAAGGATTGTAGCCTTCAATATGGATTGAAGCTCAACAAAAAGAAAGCAAAGATTCTCACCACTGGGCCAACTTGTAACATTATGATAGATGGTGAAGAGATTGAGGTTGTTAACAGCTTTAGTTTGCTTGGCTCCAGAATCAACACTCTTGGTACCTGCAGCCAGGAAATCAAGAGACATTGGGAAAGTCTGCTGTCAGAGACCTCTCCAGAGTACTAAAGAGCAACAATGATTGTCTGGAGACTAATTTTAAACCATGCAGTGTTCTCTTGCTCTGTTTGTGCAACAGCCTCTTAGTCTATCTAGGTGTAGGTCTTGCACCAGCACAATTAAGTGTCTGGAATTCCCATTCTTCTTCAAAGTTAGCCATAATTTGTTATGCTCTACACAGTCAAATATCTTTGCATAGTCAGTAAAGCACAAATAGACAATCTTCTGGTATTCTTTGCTTTCAGCCAGGATCCATCTGACAAAACCAATGATAGTCCTGGTGCCACAATCTCTTTTAACTCCAATTTGAACATCTGGAAATTCTAACTGTTCTAACTTTGTTTGGATGACACTCAGCATTATTTGTTTACACGTGATGATATTGTTTGATAATTCCCACATTTTGTTGAATCACATTTCTTGGGAAGGAGAACAAAAGTGAATCTCTTCAGTCTGTTGGCCAGGCAACTGTCCTCCAAATTTCCTAGCATAACACATCTAGAACTGCATATGTCATTTGAAATATTTCAATTGGTACACCATTGATTCCAGGGGCCTTTTATCTTCCCCAGTGCCTTTAGTACAGATTGAATTTCTGCCTTCATTATTTTCTATGAAGAATGTGGCATCAGGATAGGAGAAAGAGTCATCTCTTTGTTACGCAGATGACACAACCTTGCTTGATGTAAGTGAGGAAGACTTGAAGCACTTGCTGCAAAAGATCAAACACTGCAGCCTTCAGTATGGATTGCATCTCAACTTCAAATCCTAGCCATTGGATTGATGGGCACCATGACAATAGAAAAAGAACATATTGAAACTGTCAACATCTTCATCTTATTTGAATCCACCATCAATACACTTGGTACTAGCAGTCAAAAGATCAGGAAATATATTGCACTGAGACAGTGTAATCAGGAACCTCTCCAAATTACTGATGAGAGATTATGTCAGTGTGAAGACTAAAGTGCACCTGATTCAGGTCCTAGTACCCTCAGTCACTTGCTGTGTATTGAGAGCTGGACAATGACAGAGGATGACAAAAGAAGAATTGATGACTTTGTTGTGGTCTTGGAGAGAGTGCTGAATATCTCATGGACTGCCACAAAATATAAAATCAATCAGGTTCCAATGAGTTGCACTTGAATCAACAGCACCTAATAACAACAAAATCAAATAAATGATATTCTGTGTTCTTGTATAGTGACTCTATTGTTCAAAATGGCTTCCTAGGTCATTGCCCTTGACTTTGCCACATGATTGGGCAGGAACAAACAAACAGGATGTTTTATTCTATCCACAAGGGGATTGACTAGTTCTACAATTAGGTTTAAATTGAGCAGGTTTTTGTTGTTGTCAGGTGCCATCCAGTCTAGGACAAATCATAATGACCCCATGAACAATGGATCTGAACCTTGTCCCATCCTCTGTCATCCTCATCATCTCTGATATACTTGAGTCCATTACTACAGTTATTGTGTCAATCTCTCTCAATGAAGGACCTCCTCTTTTGCTGGCCCTTCACCCATCTAAGCATTATATCCTTTTCCAAGGAATAGCCTCTCCTAGCAACATGTCCAAAGTATATGAAGCTTTTCCATCCTTGACTCCAAGGAACACGTCAGCTGCTTCTTTTCCAAGACAAATCTATTTGTTCTTTTGGCCATCCAGGAGATATTCCATATTCTTCTCCAACACACATCTCAAAGGCATCAATTCTTCTTCCACCTTTATTCATTGTGTAGCTCTCAGATGCATAGCAACTAGTGGAAAATATTATGGCCTGAATCAGAGTCACCTTAGTCTTCAAACTGACATCATTGCTCTTCTGTATTTTGGAGAGGTCCCTGATACTGGACTTGCCCAAAGCAATATGTCTTCTTATCTCCTAACTGTTAGTACCAAGGATGTTGATTTTTATTTTTATTTTTTGTGGTGCCACGCAAGACGAAATCATTAACAGTTTCTGTCCTTTTCCCATCTATCATGATATTGCCCACTAGCCCAGAGGTAAAGGCTTTTGTTTGTTTGGGACTTTTTTTTATATATGTATTTAAATGCAATCTATATTAAAGGGATTCTTCAAAAGGTAAGCCACACTTTGGGTTCACATAGTCAAATGCCTTTGCATAGTCAATGAAATACAGACATTTTTCTGGTACTCTTTGCTTTCAGACACGATTTGTCTGACATTGGCAATAGTGCCTAAGGTGCCATGGCCTCTTCTAAATCCAGCTTCTATAATTCTTTGTGACATATTGTTCCAGTTGGTTTTGGGTGATTTTCAGCAGGATTTTGCTTGTATGTGTTATCAGTGATATTGTTCGCAGGCTTTTTATTGATAAGATATCAATTCTTTCCAACTTGATCTATAGATTCAACACAATCTAATAAAATACTTGTAAGCAGTCATCATTTAAGGGGCAATTGGTCTCTATTTACCTGGAAACAGTAGAGAAAGAAACAGATTTAGGAATAGGAATTGAAAATAAAATGTGTGGGTAATTACTTCCATGAAATATTTTCTCCTTTGTCATGAGACCAGAGGACTGGCTATTGTTATTATTTGATAAAAGATTCCACAAAAGAATCTTGACCAAAAGAGAAGAAATGGCTTACAAAATTGCTAATTCTCATAGACTCCAGACTTTCTGAGCCAGGAATATTGGATGAAACCCTGACTTTTACCCTAAATTTAGCTTAACTAGTTAAAATGGTCTTTAGGAAGTCTGCCTAGAGCATTATACTCTTAAATCCTATCTATATTGAAGTAAATTGACAAATGCAACTTGAAAGACAAACTAGAAATCTTAGGAGAAAGTGCATTTATGATAATGGGGAAGTAACTTAGAAAGGGCCAGTGAGAATGGCTATTCAGGAATGTAATCAATAGCACTGAATTTTACATGTAGATTTACTTGAATTTGTATGTATTTCTATTCATATTCTCAAAAACAACAAATTTCTACAAATAATTTTATAAATATCTAAGATGTTATATAAAAATGCAAAATGATCCTCTTATTAGCAAAACTAGAGGACTAACCTTATCTACTTTGAAGCCTACTATAAAGCTGAAGTAAGACAGAATAATACTAGTGAAATAAATAGCCACATAAACCAATGAACAGAATAAAAAGCTCAAAAATAGACTTATACAAACAGTAAACTTATCTTTAGCAAAAGAAGATAGACTGTTGGAGAAAAACAGACGCTTCAACAAACGGTGTTAGAATGGTTAAGTGTCCAACACACACACACACACACACACACACACACACACACACACACACTTTTATAAAGATAACCACAAAATAATCATACGACTTCTAAAAGAAAGCATATTAGAAAATAAATGATCTTGGGCTTGATGCTGTGCTTTTAGTTACAACACCTAAAGCATGATCTGAAACACTGATAATTTTAACTTCACTGAAATTGAAAATTACTGCCCTGTGAAAGAAATTGTTAAGAGTGTGAATAAAAAACACAAAGACTTGAAAAAATATTTGCAAAGCATAAATCTGAAAAAGAACTTGTATTCAAAATGTATAAAGAATTCTTAAAGTGTAATAAGTACAAAAAAATATAATCTACTTAGAACATGCACAAAAACACTGAACATATATCTCACCAATGATGATACAGACAGCAAACAGCCATATGAAAAGATGTTCAAAATCATATGTCATAAGAAAATAAAAAACTAAAATGAGATATTATGAAAGATCTATTGTTAGCTCCCACCAAGCTTCTTCCAATTGCTCCTACAACTGGAACCAGATGTGATCAGTCTTTATTTCATTACATACCTGAGCTAATGTACTTTCATTACATACCTGAGCTAAGGTGTGACCTGTATCACCTTTCTGCTTACAAAGACAAATGGAGAAAGAGATTATGGAAGAATGGCCTTTGAAAGGTCCCTGTGTAGGGACTCTCTTAGAACCAAGATACACACACAAAGAGAGATTTCCCCTAGAGCTGGCGCTCTATTTGAACTTCTAGTCTCCTAAATTGAGAAAATATATTCCTGTTTGTTAAAGTCATCTATATGTGCTATGTTTGTTATGATAACAATAGGTATCTAAGGCAAACCTTATGCAAAACTAAAACCCGTTGTCATCAAGTCAGTTCCAAGCCATAATGTTCCTCCAGAGAGTATCCAAGGCTGTAAATCACAATGGGAAGAGATAGCTCAGCTTTCCGCTTTCTTCTTTTATGCTTCTGCAACATTTTAATCACCAGAGAAGCACAGTATTTAGGTTAGAGTGCAACTTGCTGTGGACTATGTCTCCAGATCTCTTTAAACTCTATGCAGTCAAGTTCTACTCTGACAAATATGGGGCTGCCGTGAGTCAGAATTGACTTGACAAGTGGTAATGCACGTGTATTAGACCAACAAAATGGGCAAGGGTACAGAGAAACAGGAAATGTAATTTATTGCCGTTGCAAAATCATAGAGTCACTTTGAAAGACAATTTTTAGTTTCTTACAAAATTAAGTCTTTGATCCAATAACCATGATCCTAGATATTCTGAAGTTGTATTCTATAATTGAATTGTGCTTCAGGAAACATCTTGAAATACTCTTTCTGGTGATGGATACAACACTACTGTGTTTTTTTTTTCTTCTCACCTCCCATTTTTTTTAAATTGTGATTTTAACAAAAGTTTACAGAAAAGTTGGATTTTCAGTAGTGTTTTGCTTATTCGACATCTCTTTCCATTCCAAATAAAGTTGGAAATTTCCTTTTCTATCTTATTAAAGAATGGAATTGGTATGGGGACTGCACTGAACTTGTAAATTGCCTTTGGTAGAATTGCCATTTTTATGATATTGAGTCTTCCTATCGAGAAGTGTGGTGTATTTTTCCATTTCTCCAAATATCTTTTTGTTTCTTGTAGTAATATATTGTAGTTTTCTTTGTATAAGTCTTTTATGTCTCTAGTTAGATTTAGTCCCAAGTATCTCATCTTGTCATTAGCTATTGTGATTGGTATTGTTTTATTAGCTCCATTTCTATATTCTCCTTGTCATTGTAGAAAAATACAACTGATTTGAGTATGTTGATTTTCTACCCTGCTGATTTGCTCAATTTGTCAACTATGTCTAATAGCTTCCTCGCTCAATCTTTAGGATTTTCTAAATATACTATCATGTCATCTGCATATGGAGATAGTTTTACCTCCTCTTTGTCGATTTGGATACTTCTTATTTCCTTGTCTTATCTCTTATTGCTCTCATTAATACTGACAGTATTATATTGAATAGGAGAAGTGATAGTTGGCATCCTTGCCTAGTTTCTATTCTCAAGGGAAACACTTTCAATCTCTCTCCATTGAGAATTATGTTGGCTCTTGGTTTTGCATATATACATTTTACAATTTTGAGGAAATTCCCTTCTATCCTATTTTGTTGAGTGTTTTAATCAGGGAGGTTGTTGGGTTTTGTCAAAGGCCTTTTCTGCTTCACTTGATAGGATCATATGGTTCATATTCTTTGTTTTGTTAATGTGATACATTACTTTGTTGTTCTTATGATGAACTTTTCAATTTTTTATTTCTGTCTTAGTAGATCATGTGATTGTCTGATTCAAAATAGCTAATACCAGTCCATTTCAGCTCACCAATGCCTAGGAGGTCAAAATTTATATGTTCCGTTTCATTTTTTATAAATTCCAAAGTTCTGGTGGCCTAGTGAGAAGGAGCTGTGCAACCAACCCACAGGCATAAGGTTCAAACTCATGAGTTGCTATCTAGGAGAAAGATGGACAGTCTCCTCCCATGTGATCTTCTGCCCTGAAAACCCAGTGGAAGAGGCTTTAGCTATGAGTCAGTTCTGACTTGAGGGTATATAACAACAACAATTTTCCTAGATTTATGCCTCCTACATTTCATGTTACAATTATTATAGGATGTTTGCACCTGTTTCTCCTCATTTTGTCTATTGTCACATCAGCAAACGAAAGTCCTTTATTGGGTGAAACCTTTACCCCATCTGTATCATTATAGTAGACACTATGTTGAGGTGGCAGCTCTTCATTTTGAGGCCCTTCCAAACTGAGGGACTCATCCTCTTGCACTTACTCCAACAAGATTCTTCCATTGTCCACTGAGTTTCTGAAAGCCCATTATTTCAAAAGTGAATGGTCAGTTCTGCTTCTTAGTCAATCTTAACCTGAAAGATCTACTGAAACTTGTCCACCATAGGTGAACCTAGTGGTATTTGAAATACCAGTGGCATAGCTTCCAGCAACACACAAGTCACAACTGTATGGCAAACTGACAGATAACAAATATACACGCCAACCAGGAAAATCAAGATGTATTTCAACTAACAGATGCAGACTTGCATGTTCTTACTAGTCTATACTAGGAAATTTGGAGGGCAGCTGCCCGGCCAACTGACTAGAAGCAATCTATACTTGTTTTGTTCCCAAGAAAGATGATCCAACAGAATGTGGAAATTAATGAACAATATCATTAATATCACATGCAAGCATGCTGAAGATCATTCACAATAGGCTAGAACAGCACAAAGATAGAAGTTTAAGCTGAAATTTAGAAGCGATCATGACAACAGGGATATTATGTCCGATGAATCCTGGCTGTAAGTAGAGAATAACAGAAGAATGTCTATTTGTGCTTTATTCACTGTGCATTTGACTGTGTGGATCATAACAAATGATGGTTAACATGAAGAAGAAGAAGAATCTCAGAACACTTAATTATGCTCATGTGAAGTCTATATCTAAATTAAGATGCTGTTGTATGATCAGGGTTGCATTCTTTCTCCTCACCTATTCAATCTGTATCTGTACAAATTATTTGAGAAGCTGGACTCTATAAAGAAGAATGTGGCACCAAGCCTTGAGGAAGACTCATCAACGACTTACATTACACAGAAAATACAACCTTGCTTGCTGAAAGCGAGGAGAACTTGAAGGTCTTGCTACAGAATAACTAAGAAAGCAGCCTTCCATATGGATTGTATCTTAAGGTCAAGGAAGCAAAAATTCTACCACTGAGTCCAATAGGAAATATGAGATGAAGAAAAGATTAAAGCTGTCAAATTACTTCATCCTACTTGGATCCATAGTCAGCAGCATCCTTTGTACCAGCGGTCATGAGATCAGGAGATATATGCACTGGGAAAGTCTGCAGTCAGGGACCTCTCCAAATTACTGAAGAACAATGATGTAATTTAAGGACTAAGGTATGCCTGATTTAGGCCATAGTCTTTTCAATTACTTGCTATGAGTTATGCCACCCAAACTCCTTAAACAATAACTTTTTACAATACTATGTGTATTTGCCTATAATTATACCTTGGATTAGAAGATATTATCATATAAGAAGATTTTTAACTTAAGAAAATCTTTTTGTGGTATTCTTTTGAAATACTTTCTCATAACATTTAAAGAGATACTTGACTTTAGATGATTATCATCATATAGAGATCACTCCAAGTACCTTTTTAAAAGAAATCTTTATCCATGTCAAGCTTCATCAGGACAAGGTAGTGTCCTAATTTTCAAGAACTTCTATAACTGTCGCACATTCTGTTATAGCTTTAACTCTCTAGCTATCATAATCCTGTAACAAGACAATGCATTTCCTTCCAACCTTAAAAAGGGTGAAGTTCATTTATCTTCAAATCTAGGAAAATGAGTTAACTCCTAACAACCTCTGATACTCAAGAGAAACAAAATTGTACTTTGGAATTAGTCATCCGTTTTTATTTCATGATCTCCTTAGTTATCACAGCAACAGGATAATATAGCAATTATCACACAGTATTACCAAAAGGAATGAATGAAAATGAAACAGCATTGTTTTAAAGCCCAATATTTAATTTTGACCTGAATATTCAGTCAAGTAAGTCCATACTTTTTATCATTACTATTTTTAATCAAAAATCGACAGCACGTAACAACAACAACAACATATTTAATCAAAAGAGCATAGTAGATCTATATTTGAAATTTTATGTGTTTATTTTTTTCAATATTTCTTAAAATACTTCACTAAATTTATCTATGCTTCATTTTTTTAGCATGAAAGTATTTTTGTATTAAAAGGAAAAGGAAAAGAAAGTGACACATTATGCATTTTATAGAATGCTATGTGCCATGTAAAAGAATTGGTGAGATTTGGGAGGTATTTCCCACAGATATTGGACTGTGTTTGCTCTGCTTGTTTTCTGGACATTCACATTTCTACAAAGGCTTGATTAGCAAAATGATAATGCCTTTTCTTTAACAGAGTTCCCTTAATATCAAGACAGTTTGGTATTCTACTTTATCTCTGGTGAAACAAGCATAAGATGCCTTTCTCTGAAATGTTTTTGTTAAAAGAAGAAATGACAAATAAAATAGACAATGATCATTTATTACCAACAGAAGCAGTAGTATTTTAAGATCTTAGACTGAAATAACTACTTAGTCCAATGACTCACGGGAGCCTTCAAGTAAGAAGTAGATCCTCCTATGAAACTGCATTAGTTTTATTAGGCAACAGTGATATGTCTTTTATTAGTTGGACTCTGGTAAACACCTGACAACGAATAGTACTTTACCCGAAGAGACACGTATCATGTACCACATAGTCTAACCAAGAGATCTATGGCACTATGAGTCTCACAGGGAGATACAAGATAGTTTTCATAGACTCAAATGGGATGCAAACTTGTTTTTTCTTTAGAGAAATCTGTGTGCAAAGTTTAAGTGATTCTAAATAGCTCATATTCTAAAGCATGAGCGAATTGTGGAGACATGCTGATGTAGGTTTCAGCATGTAGATGTAGAAGAACTTTGAAAGGAACTCGGGGACTCATTTTCGATTGGAATATAGCAATAAATATTTTAAATACATCAGAATAGCCCTTCACTAGCACTTGATTCACTTCCTTGCCCAGTTACTTCACATGCCCCATAAGCTATCTCATTATAGTAAGCTTGGTTCATATTAAGTTTCTCCCTCAGGAGTTCCTAAGGGACAAGAGTTGGTTGAGTCAGCATCACCTTAGCTTAACTATTGAACTAATATTCAGATTAGTTCTAGGGAAGTCTCTTTTCCTCTCCTTTTGGTTTTTTTGGTCATTTGACTAAAAGCTTACAAAGCTTACTGGTTTTCCATTCAACCACTCAAACACATTGTGTTTTATGACATTAATTATAATACATGCAATGTCACTGAACGCTACACTTCCTCACTGTGATTCGTCATTGTCATTAGCCCTTCAATCCTATCCCTCCCTGCCTTCTGAGGTTCATACCTGGGTAAATCATAATATTTTTATTCTAGAGAAGTTTCTTAATTTGCTATCGCAAAAATTCTAAGGGTAGAATTTCTCCTTTCTACCTCTTTCTAGGAATGGGATTTAGAAAGCACAAGACCTCTTCTATTCAGTGGAAGACCTTAGACAAGTGTTTCTTGTCATATGTATTGTTATTGTTAGATGCTGATCTGTTGGTTCTGACACTTAGTGACCCTATATGCAGCAGAATGAAGTATTTCCTGGTCCTCACCATCTGTGCCTCTGTACTTAATTCCATCATTGTAGTTACTGGGTCAGTACAATTTATTGAGGCTCTTCCTCTTTTTCCTTGACCTTCTTCTTGGCCACACATTGTGATCTTCTTCAGAGTCTCAAAGTATATGAGATGAAGTCTCACCCTCTTTGCTTCAAAGGAACATTCTGGTTGCACTTCTCTTTGTTCTTTGGTAGTCCATGGCATCATTGTTACTCTTCGCCAGCATCACAATTCAAAGGCATCAATTCTTTTTCAGTGTTCTATATTCTTCAAAAAATGTCACATGCACAGGAAGTGATCAATATATGTTACATATATGATACATAGACCACATATACTCAAATGTGCTCCAAAAATGTTAGCACATTAATGATGTTGTTCTTTATTGCTATTGAATCTACCCCCTAATACATGAAGAACCTGTGCACCATGGGAATGGAACATTATGTTCCATTTGTTTTTTACTGGTTGATTTTCCAAAGTATAAAGCCAAGCCCTTCTTCCTTATTGGGAAACTCTGCTGAAACCTGTTCAACACCGGCCTTCCATGACAGAAAAGTATTGGCTGCACTTGAAGTGCATTGGCCAGGTATCAAAACAGAGTTTTCTGCAACTGAATCACTACAGTCTTCCCATTGAAGATAGATAATGCTGATTTTCTTTATAGCCCCATGTAATTTCACAAACAAACAAAATCTTCTGGTTTCAGAAATGAAAATTTTCTTTTTAGTGATCAAAAAGACTAAGTTTTTCTTTTAAAGTGATTGATGCAGATATTGCTTAATTTAATTTAAATACTAAAATTCAGATTGGCTCTTTATAACATAAAAACAGGAATAAAAGACAACCATAAAAGAAATAGCAAACTTTGTTTATGTTCCACTAAGTTTGGGAATCACCATCAACCTCCCACATGAATTGGTGAAATGGGAAGACAAGTAGTTTTAGGCATAATGATATTATGCACTTAGTAGATAGAAAAGTCTTGCCACCAATTTTTCTCTAAATACCCTTCAATACTTTGCGGGAGAAGGATGGGAAATTATAGAAATGTAGTCAGACTTGAATTAGCTCTCAAATATAAAATCATTCTCAATTTTCTGTAATGAAAATTAAAATAGAGCCTAAAACTGCAGCCCACCTATGTTTAATCATTAATAGTGAGTACCTCAGTGAACTTAGGTCCTGATTTTGGAGTTTGGAATCTGACCTTTCCCCAAAGATAAACATTATTGTTGCAGATTCTGAGGAGGGTCATTCCCTGAGCTGCCTTCTGGGAATCCACTTCTCCTTGACTCTTAGCTAGGAGCTGGATGCAGGAGAGGGGACTGAGTCAATATGATTCTTCTTGCTGTGCTTTTTCTATGCTTCATTTCCTCATATTCAGCTTCTGTTAAAGGTAAGTTTGTGCAGCCTTCTGCTAAACTTTTAAATTCAGTCTTCGGGGGGAAAGTGTATGTGTACTTGTAGTGAAAATTTTCCTAACTAAACCATCTTCTAAACCATGTAATTTAGGATTGTTTGTGAAAGCATGACTGGATTGAAAGGAAAATAAAATTCAAATTCTTACATACATTAAGGAAACAGAGATTCCATTGAGTTTTCAGTTACTCCGCCCAGTGTGCCCCTCGCTTTAGTTTCCCATTCATGTTGTGTTTTTAAAAGAGGGTAAAAGATGCCAGCTATTGTTACCTATTTCTGTTGGTCTTTCACTTGAATGCTGCTCCCTTATTTGAATTGTAAAAGGAGATTTTTTTTTAAAGTTCCTTCTAGTTGCTTAGCAATGTGACATCAGGAAGAATTAGACTCAATGTAAAAAGACATTTGATTTGCCAAGTAATTATAAATTAAATTATAAAATAATGCCTTTGCCATTCGAAAGTGACAGAATAATGACAGTTGGTGAATTTAAAAAAACGTGATTATATGATGTAGACTTAAGAATGAAGATAGTTAAGTATATGAAAGTATTTCTATAATTTCTATCTCAAGACAAAATCAAAAAGCTCTGTGTATTAATAGTGAGATCTTGTCTTACATCACTTTTTTTATTTACATGTTTTAAATCACTCTTTGGATCTCTAAACGTAGCATGTGTAACTACCACTTTTTTTAGTCTTTTAAGAAGATAACACTGTCAAAACCAATGGTTTTCGCATACAACTTAGCATTAAGAGGCTCAACTTTTAAAACTACTTGTTATTGTTGCTATTAGCTGCTATTAAATGTTTATGCTAAGTAATTGATATAAAACAAGTCACTTAAATGTTATAAACCTTCTTGGGAGAACTCTGGCTTTTGATCATAAACTGGAATTTACCGCAAGATTTTTGCGAAAATTTTCACATGAGAGAAAAAGGACAATATTATTATAGCAATAAATGACTGGTTAAATATATTTATCCTAAGTAGATCACACTGTAGGTTATTGACTATATTTTAAAAGTTTCTCAAAAGTTTGGTATTTAAAGGTGTGATCTTTACCTATGAAAATTTCCTTAAAATGAGAAAAATGTGAGGATACGTAAATTATAGCTAATTGAGAACTGTCTCATGAGGAGCTTATCATTTCATTACCTGTTAAGTAAACTACTGAGAATTTTAAATGTGAATGATTTCAGCAACTCAATAACAAACTCATGATGTGTTCAAATAAAAGTATTGCCTATAGAGAGTTTTTAAATAAAATAAAATATACACATTCTCTCTCCTCTCTCTCTCTCTCTCTCTCTCTCTCTCTCTCTCTCTCTCTCACACACACACACACACACACACACACACACACACAGAGAGAGAAAAGAATGAGTGTTAGAATGTAACAAATAGCTCTTTCTGTCAGAACTTGAATTTTATGCAATTAAGTATCTTTGAGAAGGATTACAAAAACAGTTTACTTTGGAAATTAGGGAGCTCTCGGGGTGTGGTCCACAGGAAGTTGGGCTGTTAACCCAAAAGCTCTAGTGGTTAACCCACCTTTCTAGTGGTTCAAATCCATTAATCACACCAGTGGAGAAAAATGGGCAATCTCCTCCCACAAGGATTCCAAAAACCTACTGGAGTGTCAGCTGTGAGTCAGTTCTGACTTAAGAGTTTGAGGGAGATTTTTGAGAATATTTTACTGACAACTTTTATCTTAATAGTGTGGCATTCTGGTGGCCTAATGGGTAAGGTGTTGCTCTGACATTCCAAAAACAGGCAGTTCGAATCTACCAGCTGCTTGGAGGGAGAAAGAGGAACGATCTCTTCCTGTGTGTTTTAGTCCATTTCAATTCTACACATCACTATAATTTCCTTCCAAATTTTGGAAGTTGACTGGGCAAGTGAGCAAATTTAAAACTTATGTGTCATTGGCTCCATGGTACAAGATGCATATATCAGATTAAATATAAAAAAAATCACAACACTTGGCAGCCATCTACAATCTAGATTCAGTATGCATTTATAATATACATTACATTAGACATCTAGCCCTTTATAATGATTGATGTTTAACTAGCAAATTACTGTAAAGAGTCCACCTTAAAATTTGGGCATTCTATACCCTGAGAAAATGAGAACTAAGGCACAAATGGAGATTTGTACACCACTGTTCATAACAGCATTATTTATTATTGCAATAACACGGAAATAACCCAAATATCCAACAACAATTGAATGGATTGAGAAAGTACGGTACATTCACATGATGGAATATTATACAACAAGGAGGAGTAATGATTTTGTAAATCATTATCTCATTTGAGAGGGACTAGAGAGCATTATGCTAAGTGAACTAGCTCAGTACTATAAGGACAAATACTGTTTAAGACCATTAATGTAGCTTGTGTATGAGAATCCAAGGGAGGAAGTCTGGGATCAGAGGAGTGAGGGTGGGTGGGAGGCAGGAGATGAGGGAGTAGAGGGTAGTTAATCATAAAGTCACACAATTTGATGGGGGGAGGGAGGGGTGTTTAAAGAAAATAGGAAAAAGCTAGTGTGAAAAACAATGTATAAGACCTTTGTAAGTAAACTAGTCTTAAATAAAAATTTTATTTAAATTTTAAAAGAACGGAAAAAAATTGTTGTTGTTGTTGTTGTTATGTGCCGTCGA
>NW_006399872.1:3512761-3514646 GCF_000299155.1 Elephantulus edwardii
TGGGTACCCGTTACCACAATTGGCACATCACTGTCACAGTCTTCAGCATCACAGCAACCACGAGTTACCTCTGTACAGCAATGCACAGATCAGTGCTATACCACCTAGAAGAATGTTTGACAGGAAGACAATTTGAACCTGGCCGAGGGCCACAGATGAAAATCACCCACCTTCGGCTTGGTAGCAAAACTTCCTTTCCACTAGGCCAACGTAGCTCTCTCTTGGTCGTCGTCATTGTTATTGTTGTTTGATGCTGTCGAGTTGTAGACGACTCATAGCAACCCTATGAAATGAACATCCTGAGCACTGTTCGTACATAGAGTTTCTCCAGGACTACATGCCTTAAATATGTGAGATGGAGTTTCATCATTCTTCCCTCCAAGTCGCAAACTGATTGCCCTTCCTCCAAGACAGACTTGTTTGCTCTTTTTGGTAGTCCATGGGATATTCAATACTCTTCTCCAACACCATAATTCAAAAGTATTAAACTTTCTATTTAATTTTGTCACTTTTAAACTCAAACCATACTCTTAGTCTTTCAGTCTCTGGCAATATTTATAGTAATTATCTTTCAGTTATATTTCATTTCTTTCCTTTTTTTTAACACTTCATTCTGCTCACTTCTGACTCTAGATTTCTACTGAATTCTTAAATTTCATTTCCTATAACCCTTGTATAATTGCACATCTCTTCAAACATCATCGACTTATCTGTACTTTTCTTACCAACTGTTCTACTGAATGAATTTAAATTTTATTAATGCATGTCAAGATATTTTTCAAAAGTTTCAAAGCCAAGAATTTGGTTTCTTTTAAGTTTTAAAGTTAAATCCACTTAAAAATTCTAAATACACTTGAATGTTAAATGAAAGAAGTACTGACACCATTTTGGAAGGAACAAATTTCTCTTTTGCTTCTATCTCAGTTCCAAAAACTATCTTTATGTGCATTCTAAAGAACGAATAAAAATTAACTAATAAAAAATATACATAAAACAAACTCCTTCTAAATCTCTTGTATTCTTTGTTCAGTGTTAACCAGATCTGAATAATATCAACAGAGAAATAACCATCAAAATGGAAACAATGTTAGGAACAAGACTAAAGTGGAATACATTTATTTAATCAATTTTAGCCCATATCTCCTATTGAAAGAGGGAGTAAAACAAGTTCTTTTTCCCAATAATTTGTTAGGTATTATTATATTATTTTTAAATTATAGTCAAGAATATCATGAACTCTGGTGGCCTACTGGTAAGAATCTGCACTACAATCTCAAAGGCACACAGTTAAACTCACCAGCTGCTCTGCTGTGGCAGGATAGGCAATCTCCTCCCAGGAATTTTCTTTCTGAAAACTCTCCGGAGGGTAAGCTATGGGTCAATTAACAACACCACCACTGGTGGCATAGTCTACCGGGAGTTGTGTTGTTAACCCAAATTCTTTACCGTGCTGGAAATTTGAATCCTCCAATGTCTTCCAGGAAAAAAGATTAGTAATCTCCTCAATTGCTGCAGAGTCAGCTATGAGGGAATTCCTACTCAACAGCAATGTGTTTGAAGGTTTTGTTGGGTTGTTTCAGTTTTGTTGGTAAACCTGTGTAAAATTAAAAATACACAAAAAAATTTCAAGAAATAAAAACTAAGAAAATTAAGAATAACAACTGTTGTATATTTCTTTCACTCAAACTAAACCCAAACTCAATCTAGCATGAACCATTAGAGAGGTACATCCTTTGGATTTGGACTGTTGTTGTTGTTGTTATGTGCCGTCGAGTCGCCTGCGACTCATAGGGACCCTATGTACAACAGCCCTAAACTCCGCTCTGTCCTGTGCCAATCGCACTGACTCCGACACTCCCATCCCAATTATCCCAGTCATTGAATC
>NW_006399872.1:3514746-3516312 GCF_000299155.1 Elephantulus edwardii
CTCTAGCTCCTCGCACATTTCATTGCAGTATTTTGCTTTGTCATTCCGAGCAGCCTTTTGGAATCTTCTGTTCAGCTCTTTAGTATCTTGAATTCTTCCTCGTGCTTTGGCTTCTCTACGCTCCAGTGTAATCTTCAGAGTTTCTTCTGACATCCATTTTGGTCTTTTCTTCCTCTTCTGTCTTTGTAATCACAATTTGCCATTCTAAATTTAGGGCTCCATGCATCACCTCATAACTCATCTGCAATATGAATTACCCATGTAACTACTTAGCAAATCCGTAGATATGAGTAGATCCACAAGCCAGTGGAGAATTCTCACCTTCTCTGTTGGAGACCTGGGCTCAATTTCCCACCTCAATACCTCAAGGGCAGTCTCCATTCATCTCTCAGTGGAGACTTCTGCCTTACTGTGATGCTGAAAAGGCTTCAGTCAAGTGAAGCTCCCAGACTAAGAATGACTAGAAAGATTGGGTAATCTATTTGTAAATATCAGCTCTTATAGATTACATGGACATGAATTGGGTCCTGCTCAATGACAGATAACCACAGCAGGGAAAACTGACGTCTTTAGAGTGTTCACTTAGGAGATAGCTCTGGTGGCTTAGTGGTAAGGAGTTGAGCCTGCCAATCCAAAGGTGAGAGGTTTGAATCCACTGGCTACTCCGTGGAAGAAGACAACTTCTTCCCACGCTATTAACTACCTCTGATACCCTTTGAAGGGTCAGGTATGGGTTATTTCTGACTCAACAGTACGTAACAACTAACATTGCTTCTGAAAACTAATTTTTCCATTAAGAATCCTTACCTCTCCTCCATTCTCTTCACATTCATAGTTGTTTCACAATCTACAGAGGCAGTTAATAGCGTGGGAAGAAGTTGTCTCAACTCCTGGACTACCTATGACTGCCCTTCGTAGTTTCCTTTTTATTGTTGTTGTGTACCATTGAGTCAGAAGTGACTCAGAGTTAATCCTCTAGCAGGTCTTAGAGGCAGCAAAATGGAGAGAGAAGATTGTCCATCTTTCTCCCATCCAGAAGCTTGTGGATTCAAACCACATACCTTTGTGTTGACAGCACACTCTTCCTTAAGTACACTTTTTTGGTGGTGCAACTATTCATGTTCCAGTTCTTTTATATAATATTTTTACTTGTGATTATTGTTTTTAGGTCATTTGTTTTATTGTTCAAGTCTACTGACTCGTAGTGACACTATAAACAACAAACAGAACCTTCTCCCATCCTGTGCCAACCTCACCATCCCTGATATACTCAAACTCATCGTTACAGCCACTGTGCCAATCTCTCTTTTTGAAGGGTTTTCTCTTTCCCTGATCCTCCACCTTTCCCAGCATGATGTCTTTTTTCCAAGGACTGGCCTTTGCTGACTTTTTCTTCTTGTTATGTGCCATCGACTCACTTGCAACTCATAGCGTCACTGTCTCTGACATATTCATTCCCACCACCCCAATCACAGAATTGATCCATCTCATCGAAGGTCTTCCTCTCCTGCGCTGTCCCTCCACTCTCCCAAATATGATGTCCCTCTCCAAGGACTAGTCCCTCCT
>NW_006399872.1:3516412-3550852 GCF_000299155.1 Elephantulus edwardii
TTCAGGTCCTCTTCAGTTTCAGCAAGCAGGGTTGTGTCATCCGCATAACGCAGATTGTTGATAAATCGTCCACCAATCTTGACCCCATATTTCTCCTCATAGAGCCCAGCCTCCCGGATAATCTGTTCTGCATATAGGTTGAAAAGGTATGGAGATATGATGCATCCCTGGCATACGCCCTTCCCAATTTTGAACCATGCGGTGTTCCTTTGCTCTGTTATGGAAGCAGAATTCTTTGTTCTTTTAACTAGGAAAGTAAAAATAGGAGAAAAAGGAACAACATAATTGTTTGAAAGCTTTTAGAATTTTAGAAACGTTTTCTTCTCACATTATTTTTTCTTCTAAGAATTCTTGCTCTTATTTGAAATTCCACACCAGCTAACTGTAATAGTCAAAATCTAGTCTCAGGTGTAATACTCTGGAATGACTTTGTTGTTGTTGTTGTTAGGTGCCATCGAGTCAAATGCAACTCATAACAACTCTATAGGCAACAGATCTAAATCCTACGTTATCCTATGACATCCTCATCATCTCTGACACACTTGAATCCATTGCTGCAGTTACCTTGTCAATCCAACTCATTGGAGGGTCTTCCTCTTTTTAACTGATCCTCCACCCTTCCAAGTATGCCATCCTTTTCCAAGAAATATCCTTTCCTAGCAACATGCCTATAGTATGAGAGATGACGCTTTGCCATCCTTGACTCTAAAGAGCACTCTGGCTACACCTTTTCCAAGACATAACTGTTTGGATTTTTGGCAGTCCATGGGATTTTCTATACTCTTCTTTAGCATAATGTATAAGCTCAGAATCAATTTATTCTTGCCTTTAAGCTAAATGTTGATCTTGTGTGCTGCTCAGTTGGAATAAACTCAAGACCTTTCAGCGCCCATCCTTCTGTGGACCAGCTGGTAGTTTCAAACATTGTGCCCTTGGGATTGCAGCACAACTCTTTACATTAGGTTGTCACAGCTTCAATGGGCACTCAAAAGTACAGATAAGACTATCAAGGGCAGTGAGTTAATAATGGTGGAATAGTTCAGTAAAAGCTGTTAAAGGTAGCATAAGGTCAAGAATGTATCTGAATTTTATATGTAGAAATTGTTGAGGCTTTGTTATGTACTTTTCACACAGACTTTCTAAAAAGTTTTGATGAAAAAATTGGAATATACCTTATGTAATCCATAAAACTTAAATTTCAGTAACATTAAAGACTAATTTCATATCTTGACTACTGATAGGTTATTAATCTAATCCAGTCAACTATTCTCAGCTCTCTGGATTAATAATGCTAACCTTTCAAGACTGTTACGAGAATTAGATAAAACAATACCTATTTTCTTTATGCCCTACCTATAATTTAAGAAGTGTAATAAAAATAAGATTTTCCTAGTGATATCTTCCCTGCCCAGATATCTAATGTTTGGACTAGTAGCACAGTCCTCAGTTAAAAGGTAAAAAAAAAAAAGTGGAGATAAAGGGAGGCTGAAGAGATTCACAGACTTCACCTTTGAGGTGTTTCGTCAGACTTCTGCTTTTCATAAGGCATACTTCAGGATCTTCCTGATTTGTTGCCTAGACACAGTCTATTTTTAAGTGAACAAACAGACTTGGATACATGTATGTCTCTCTCCAAGTTCTTCTTATCCCTTTAAGACTCTTGTTCCCCTTTATCACTTAACACCACCACTCAAAACTCTCTGGTGGTTTCCCATTTCACTTAAATGCCAAGTTTATAATAAGTGCCTCCGACTTCTTGTGGCTGGTATTCACCTATTTGATATCATCACCCTACTTCCATGTCTCTCATTTGCTCTATTGTGGTCACTTTGGTCACCTTGTGCTCCATTACAATCCTGTGTGTATCTACCTCAAGGCCTTCTTACTTGTTCTTCCCTTTTCCATAATAAATCTTGTTTTGGCCAAATACCCTACTGTTGTTGTTGTTTTCTGCCATTGAGTCAGAACTGACTCATAGTAGACCTTCTGGAAGATTTTTAGAGGCTGTAAATCATGAGAATAAATTGTCCATCTTTCTCCTCTAAAGTGGCTGGTGGTTTATAACTGTTTGCCTTTAGGTTGTCAGTGCAACTTCTAACCACTAAGCCATCAAAGCTCCCTAACTACTCTATTGACTAGACGACTAAAGCCTTTCTTAGAATGTCACCATCTATTAGAAGCCTTTCTTTCAGCATTCACACATTTCTTCCTTGTTTCATTGTTTCCTCATTACCATTTGTAACATACTATATTGTTTACTTTTTTTTTTTTAATTGATCATCTCTCTCATTTGGGTGCAAATTCAGTGAGAATAGAGGTTTTGTATGCTTGTTAACGGACATATTTCCGGGGGTGGGGGGAATGACAGCATATACTACCTGGTAGGAGTTCAGTACATCCTTGCTGAAGGAATGAATGAATTCCTAGGTAACCAAAATAGGAAAGTAGTCAATCTAAAGTTTTAGAGCAGTATAGGACAGTAGGGAGCTCTGGTAGTTTAATCTACAGGAAGCTGCACAGCTAACCCTAAAACTGTGCTTCTCTGGCTGTTTGGCTCTACCAATGTTGCTCAGGAGAAAGACAGGTAATCTCCTCCGATGCATTATCCAGTGGAAGGTCCACTATGAATCAGTTCTGACTCAATGGCAATGGGTTTTGAGTTCAGTTATAGGACAATAAGAAGATGATCTCTAGAGCTTGGACTTAAACCCTGCGTCTACCACCAGTAATCTGGGTGACCTTGGCAAATGGCTTAATCTTTCTGTTCCTCTCAGTTTCTTCATCACTAAAAAGAGAATTATCATAGTGCCAATCAATAAAGTTTCTATGAGGATTAAGTGAGTTTAAAACATGTAAATAGAAGAGTTAACAATTACAAGACAATGTATTTTGACTGTTTTCTCCCTTCTGGGTCCTGTTTCTGTTGGAAAAGAGTGAAGGAAAAGAATTTTGTGTAGATTTTCTGGGATTTAAATATTTTTTTTTTAAACCTTTGGAAGGAGGGGGAAAGTTTTATGGTTATGTACTCTAGTTAACTCTCAATAGTGCAGGTTGTCTTCCTCCAATTCTAATGCTAGATTCTTCTTCTTAAAGTCTGGTTTCTCGAATAACTTGCTCAGCATAGGGATTGAATAGGTATGGAGAAAGGGTGTAGCCGTGAAGCACAATTTTCTTGATTTTAAAAGATGCCATGTTCTCTTGCTTTGTTTGAAGGATAGCGTCTTGATAGGATTGGGTTTCAAATGAGTACAAGAAAGCGATCTGGGATCCCCATTCCTCTCAATGTTAGCCATAATTTGTTATGATCAGCAATCAAGTGCCTTTTACATAGTCAATAAAACCCCCATGGACATCTTTCTCATATTCTCAGTTTTCTGCCAAGATCCATCTGACATCAGCAATTATATTCTTGGTGTCATAGCCTCTTCTAAACTCAGTTTGAGTTTTGACAGTTCTCTGTCAATTTTCATTGTTTTATACTTTTCAACAATACTTGTGTATGATAACAATTATATTATCTAATAAATTCGACATTCTTTTGGAAGACTTTTTGGGGGGATGGGAATAACATGGATCTCTTCCAGTTAGTTAGCCAGCTAGCTGTCTTGCAAATTTCTTGGCACAGAGTGATGGAGTACATCCAGGGCTGCCCGTGTTGTTGAAACATGTCATTTTGAATCCCATCAATTCCTGGTTTCTTGTCTTTTGCCAATGACTTCAGGACAACTTGAACTTCTTCCTTCATTACCATTAGTTCTTGATCATAAGCTACTTCCTAAAATAAATCCACTTCCATCCACAGTCTTTGATACAGGTACTCTGTATCACTTCCCTGTTTTAATGCTTCCTGGATCACTCAAGATTTTGCCCATATTTCTTATAAGCAGTTCTTTACCTCATCTATTTGATTGTACTGTTCATTATTTATCACCCTCTTTCTTAGTTTCTCCCCAGCCTACACGTCAATCCTGTTTTATAACAGTGACATTATACAGTATTTGTCATTTTGTGACTGATATATTTCACTCAGCATACTGTCCACCAAGGTCAATCATTTTGTTTAATATTTTATGAGTTCCTTGTTTTTCAGTGTTATATAGTATTCCATTGTGTGAATATACCACAGCTTCTCCATTCATTTGTTGGTAGGCACTTGGATTGCTTCCATTTCTTTGCTATTGTGAGCAACAGAGCAATAAACATGGGTGTGCATATATCTATTTGGATGGAAGTTCTGTTTTCTTTAGATTATATTCCCAGTAGGGTAATTGCTGGGTCAAATGCTGTTTCTATTTCCAGCTTTTTGAGGAAGTGCCATACTGCCTTCCAGAATGGTTGCACCATTTTACACTCCCACCAACACTGAATAAGGGTTGCAATTTCTCCACAACCTCGCCAGCATTTGTTTTTTAGATATCATTTTCATGACAACAGTCCAGAATAAGAGTTGCAAAGAGAACTGGGGGAAGTGGGTGTGGAGCAGAGGAAGGAAATTGTGCAATGACAGATTCTTTTTAAGGAGAAAAGTAAAGTGGGAGTGGGGAGTAGGGAGGAAAATGTTCAGCAATGAATGAATGGAAATCCAGGTTTTCAGTAAACTTTTGTTAAACTATCAATAAAAAAAAATTGAAAAAATAAAAAAGAAAGGAAACTAACCAGATTGTAAAGGGACTGTGATGAGATATAGCCTGACACAGACAGATGAAATCAGAGCCAGAGCCCTTGAGACAGAGAGAGGGCTGAAGGCCTTAAGATTGTGCAAAGGCCAGAGCCCTTGACACGGAGCCAGACTTAGAGGTTTTGCTTTTGCTGGATGATTGAAGGAAGACCTAACTTGAAATGGCTATGAAATAAAACTTGCTAAATGATTGGAAAAAAACCCAAAGATTTTGCCGATAGCATCCTTTAGCATTGTAACTTGAGGCTTGAATTTGTTTTTCAATTCTTTCAGATTGAAAAAATCTAAATTCTTCCATTTTTATTTTCCAACTCTAGCTCTTTGCACATTTCATTATGCTATTTTCTTTGTCTCCTAAAGATACCCTTTGAAATCTTCTGTTCATCTCTTACTTTTTCGAAAGTTATTTCCCTTTTGTTTTGGCTTCTGATGTTCTAGTGAAATTTTAATTATCTTTGGAAAGGTAGAGAGTCAATAAAAAGGAAAAAGAACCTCAACAAGATAGATTGGCACAATGTGCAATATACTCGAGTATGTTAGGGATGATGAGGATGGCACAGGATAGGAAAGGTTCAGATTTATTGTTCAGAGGATCCTATGAGTCATAGTGGACTTGACATTGCTACTACAGTTAACCAGGAAATATAATCCTTTGATGTTGTCTTTGTTATTTGCCATTGAGTCACCTGCAACACAAAGTGATCCTACACACAATAGATCTGAACTCTGTGCTATCCTAGGCTAATCTCACTGTCTCCAATACACCTACCCTATAACCACAATTACTATATCAATCCATCTTCGCCAGGGCTTTCCTCTCTTGCGCTATCCCTCTACCCTTCAAAGGATGATGTCCTTCTCCAAGGACTGGTCATTCCTAGCAATGTGCCAAAAGTATGTGAGACAGAATTTCAAAAATCCTTACCTAAAAGGAGAATCTTAGTTTTACCCCTTCCAGGACAAACCTATTTTGTTCTCTTGGCAGTTCATGGAATATTCAGAATTCTTCTCCAGCACTACAAGTCAAAGGCATCCATTCTTCTTCTATTATCCTTATTTGTTGTCCAGCTCTCTGATGCATAGCAAGTAATTTCAAAGACCATGGCCTGGACCAGGGACACCTTAGTTTCTAGACTAGTATCAATGTTCTTTAGCACTCTGGAGAGGTCCTTGACAGCAGTTTTCCCAAAGCAATTTGTCTTTTGAATTCATGACTGCTGGTGTCAAGAATGTTGATTGTGGAACCTAACAAATGAAATGGTTAACAACTTCAGACTTTTCTCCATGTTTTATGGTGCTGCCAATAGGCCTGGTGGTGAGAATCTTTGTTTTCCTGATGTTGAGCTTTGATCCTTATTGAATACTGCAGTCCTTGATCTTCTGCAGCAGGTGAGCTTCAGGTCCCCCTCAGTTTCAAGGTTCTATCATCTGCATAACATAGGTTGTTGATGAGTCTTCCCCCCATCCTAATGCCACATTCCTCCTCATGAAGCCCAGCCTCCTGAATGATCTGTTCTGCTTATAGATTGAAAAGGTATGGAGACAGGATGCATCTCCTTTTCTGATTTTGAACAATGCAGTGTTTCCTTGCTCTGTTCTGATGACCGTTTCCTAGTTAAAGTATAGGTTTTGCATGAGTGCAATCAGGTGTTCTGGGATTCCTGTTCTTTGTAATGTTAGCCACACAATCAAATACCTTTGCCTAGTCAATGATGCAGACATTTCTCTGATACGCTTTACTTTCAGCCACGCTCCAACTGATATTGGCTATAATGTAATTAGTGCCACTGCTTCTTGTAAACTCATGTTGTATTTCTGGTACTTCTCTACCAATGTACTATTGCAGTCAATTTTGGATGCTCTTCAGGAGGATTTTGTTTGTGGTGGTGTTTGATAATTTCCACACTTGGTGGGATCCCCCTTTTTTTTAATCAAAATAAATGTGAATCTGTTATGAGTCAGTGGGCAGGTAGTCATTCTCCAGATTTCTTGGCACAACTTAATAAGCACAACTAGGGCTTCATCTGATTGTTGAAATATGTCAATTGGTAGTCCATCAATTCCTGGGGCTTTGTTTCTTGCCAATTCCTCCAGAGCAACTTGAACTTCCTCCTTCAGCACCATTGCCTTTTGATCATATGTTGTTTCATGAAGTTCTTCAGTGTCAGCCAATTGGGAAAAGCGTATGTGAAAATGGTTTTATACTATTTCTTGAAAATCACAGATAAGAAATCTAAAAAAAAAGTTTGTGTTATCATGAAATCAACTCTCAAGAAGACTTTATCTTCATTGTTTATGCTCTTTGAGATAAACTGAATTGTAGAGTGAATTACTTAATCCATACATCAATTTTATTTTCTCATAATAATGATTTGTGTATTATTTGGTATAAAATTACCCACTGCCTGATTTCAGCCTATGCTAAGATTTTCTGCCTAAAAACCACCCTTCTATCCATGGACAACTAATTTAAATTTACATATATCTAAAATGAAAATTATCTTTGTAATAAAAAATGTGTACATAAGTTTATAAAGTAAGTTACATAGGATGAACAATGTTTAACCAAATTAAGCAAGGGGATTAACCTTCTAACTCTTGAAATTATTTTAGCATTGCTATTTTTATATTTATATACTTTACAAAGGGAAATATTAATCTTATAAAGCAATCCTTGGCAGAATCACTACTTTTAATCATGATCACATAAAAGAATCAACAGAGAGGAACATCATGCTTTGGAAAGTGGAGGGACAGCAAAGGAGAGGAAGACCGTCAGTCAGGTGAATTGACACAGTGACTGCAGTAAAGGGCTTGAGTGTGCCAGAGATTTTGAGACTGTCACAGGATAGAACAGGGGTTCTGACTTGTTGCTCATTGGGCCTCTATGAGTCATGCTCAACTCAACGCACCTAACAACAATACAGCTACCTTTGGGAAACATTTTCATAGATAATTTATTAGGAATCAAAACCAGAGTTTTCTGGAATAAAGAAAAAATTCATTTTCAAGTCAGTGATTTTAGCAAATGTGGAAGTTGAGCCAGAGCCTAATTCTTTCATTCAGCAAAATATTTACTAAACCTCCACTGGGTTGGTTGCTTAGTGATAAGGATTTGAGCTGCCAATATAAAAGCACATGTTTCAAATCCACCAGTTGCTCAGTGGGAGAAAGATGGGCAATCTCCTCCTGTGCAGTTTATTGCCTCTGAAAACTTGCTGGAGGGTCAAGTGTCAGTCAATTCTGACTGAACAGTGCATAACAACAGCAATAGTGATAGAGAATAAGGATACCTTGTTCTCTTACTATAGAATAAGCAAGATACCTTAAAACGGAAATTTTAATTACTGTCTTTCTACAGGTCATACAACTGGCCTTTCATTGAATAATGACCGACTGTACAAACTCACATATACCACTGAAGTGTCTCTTGATCGAGGCAAAGGGAAACCCCAAGACACTGTAGGATACCGAATTTCATCCAATGTAGATGTGGCTTTACTTTGGAGGAATCCCGATGGTGATGACGATCAACTAATCAAAATCACGGTAGGCATTTTCCATAAGGAAGGTGCAAGGATTCATTATCAGCAAAATCTTTGTGAAGTTTGTCATTTGATATCACTTTTGTGCTCCTGGCTGTATGGTTATTTGGTTTGTTATCGCTCATGGTAATAAGTGCTTTTATAATATTTTTTGTTGTTTTGTTAGTCAATTGGTTTAATCTTTATAGAAGGCAAGAGAAAAAATATTGGAAGTTTATGTTCAGTTCTATCTATTGTTTAAAAAGAAGCATTTTATTATAACCCACTCAAAATGTCCTATTTTATATGAAAAACAACTGGGGCAACTTTAACTGAAAGAAGAAAAACAAATTGGGGAAGTACACGAATTCACAGTATTTATTTTAAGCTCAAAGTCAGATTTTCTTAAGAATGAATACCTTTATTCAAGTCAAATATCTAAATTTTAAAAGTAATCAAATATTTTAAATTATTGGTTATATCTTTTGAATCATAAGTGGAAAAGACCAAAATTTGTGACTACATTCCATCTATTCCTTTACCAATTTATTATCTTAGAGATCACTATAGAAACAGACATGGAACGTCCCCCCTCCTCCCAGACATGGAATAATCAACTTTCTTTTTAAATTTCTTTTTCCAGATAAATGATGTGAATGTAGAAAATGTCAATCAACAAAGAGGAGACAAGAGTATTTTTAAAGGGAAAAGTGTACCCAAAATCATAGGAAAGGAAAATTTAGAAGCTCTGCAAAGACCGGTGCTTCTTCATTTAATCCATGGGAAGGTAAATGTGGTTTTTGAGTTTCTGAATTTTTTTTCTTCAACTTCAAATTTTTCTTTCTTCCAGTAGATCTTAATTTTTTAGTTAATATTAGTTTGCAAACAAAATTCATTACATTGTGTTTAGGTTATATACATTGTGTTTCACACATCTCTCTATTCACATTGTCTTTCATATGATCATTCCCATACATTGTGTTTTAGAATAGCAACCACCAGTACTCCGTCTTTTCAGATCCCCACTGGATTTTTCTTAATTCCTCCGCCCCCTCCCTCTCTCCACCAAACTTTGTGACACATGACTTCTCTCTCTCTCTCTTCCAGTCCTCCTTCCTCTTCCCGCTTTAGACTTATGTCCATAGGGTCATTATGCATCACAGGCGATGCAATGGCATACTATGACAGATTTGCAAGCAGGAGTGGCATCCACTTCCTAAATAACATGCCTCTGGAAACTCTATGAACTTTGATAAATGTTGATAGTTGTAGAGTGGCTTCAGGCCTTTTATTCATAGGGTCACTATAAGTCATACTCAACTCGAAGGCAATCCAACAACAATAACAACAATAACAACAATAACAACAACACATCTTGCTGGTAAGCCTGCTATTTTTCCAATAATGGTCTTGGGCAGTATTTGTCCTTTTGAGATTTAAATGGTTCATTCAACCCAAAGATGTTATCCAAAATACTTAACCCTTTCCAGACCTCTATTTTTTTGAGGAAGTAATTGTCTAATTATTTTTATACTAAATAGATTTTTTAAGAATTAATAAACAGAAGTTAGAAATTAAATATTCTCAAAATAAACAAACACACTTCATTCCCTTAACATTTTCTAACTGTTTTTATTTTTTTTTTCTAACTATTTTTGTTTCGTACTTTTTTTTATTGGTTTGCTTACAAAGTTCGTATACATTGTGTTTCACACTATTCCTCTTTCATATTGTGTTTCATACAGTCATTCTCATGCATTATGTTTTATAAAATTAATCACCAGTGGACATTCCCGTTTCTTTCTCTCGTCTTCCTCCCCTCACCAAGCTTTGCAACCCTGTGTATCTGTTTTTAGGAAAAATTTTGTAGCAAATTTAATTATTTATTTACATCATTAAAGGGGCATTCTGTAATTGTTGTTATGTGACATCGAGTCACTTGCAACTCATAGCGATCCTATGTACAAGAGCCCTAAAAGTCGCTCTATCCTCTGCCAACCTCGCCATCATAAACACATTCATTCCCACCAATCCACTCACAGAATAGATCCATCTCATCAAGGGTCTTCCTCTCCTGCACCGTCCCTCCACTCTCCCAAACATGATGTCCCTCTCCAAGGACCAGTCTCTTCTTGCAACATGCCCAAACTATGTCAGATGAAGCTTCAGAATCCTTGACTCCAAGGAGCATTCTGGCTTTACCCTCTCCAGGACAAACCTGTTTTTTCTCCTAGCAGTCCATGGTATACTCAACACTCTTCTCCAGCACCACAGCTCAAAGGCATCAATTCTCTATCATCCCTATTCACTGTCCAATTATCTGATGCATAGCACGTAATTGCGAAGACTATAGCCTGGATCAGGCACACCTTAGTCTCCAGTCTGATGTTGTTGCTTCAGTACTCTTGAGAGGTCCCTCACTGCTGACTTTCCCAATGCAATGTGTCTCCTCATTTCCTGGCTCCTGTTACCAAGAGTGTTGACTGTGGAACCAAGTAAACGAAAACTGTTAACTATCTCAATCTCTTCACCATCCATACTGATTCTGCCAGTTGGTCCAGTGGTGAGAATCTTTGTTTTCTTGATGTTGAGCTTCAATCCATATTGGAGGCTGCAGTCCTTGACTTCCTGCAGCAAGCGCTTCAGGTCCTTCTCAGTTTCAGCAAGCAGGGTTGTATCATCTGCATAACGCAGGTTGTTGATGATTCTTCCACCAATCCTGATATAAACTAGGAAATATTATTCAAATCATATAGTAGATTTTTATGGTATGAGTGCGTAAATTCAGGAAAGAAGACAAATGATGGAAATGAAAGAATGTAACTTTGATATGTGAAAAAATCTTGTCATGATAATTCCAGAATTTGACTAAAACACAAGGCTAAGGCCTTTGAAAGAGTGTGACATTCTAAAACATGATTGAATTTTTATAAAAATGTTCAGTAATTTTTAAAAGAATTACAAGGGTCAACTATGAGTCAGTTTTGGCTCTACAGTAAATTGTAACAACAATATGCCTTTAAAAAGCATTGTTTATATTAAAGTAATGAATGAGCACACTATTTTATCCATTTTGGAAATCTGCTCAGAAAATTCTTCAAGTGTACACTACTTTTGTTTTGATTCGATAAATGTAGATTCCACACATTTCCAATTGAAAAGCAATAGTGCTCAGGGAATTATTAGGTATTACATATTTGTTTAATGAAAATACAAATATTGTATTGATATAAACATAATGTATCAGTGAAGATAAAAATTCAACTTTAGGAACCACAGTGAATAAAAAAGATCTGTACATTTTTAAAGTTAAGCTTTTAGGTAAGACTTAAATATTAAAACAAATATATGAAGTATATAACTCAGACACCTCATCTATTTGCTAATCATGATCATGGTTATAAAACATTTTTATAAAGTTATTAAGAAGGGACTCACAAGAAAACTACTGTCATCAGGTCTCCCATAATCTGATATTTCATCAATTTCAGAATTACTTTCTCTTCTTTGCCACTTTTGAAAATACTATGCTTCAGGCTTTGTTCATAGGCTCTTTGTTTTATAGTTTCATGCCAATTCAGTCAGTTGGAAATCTCTACTTTAGAACTCTCTGAGTCCTTTGTAGTTCATTCATGGTCCTTATCCCTTTCTTTTGGTCCTTTGTTTTCATAGGTAGATTTGGTTTGGGTAGAGAAAGTTTCCATTCCTTTTTTTTTTTTTTTTTAAATTTTGTCTTAGCTCCATCTTTCACTCCTCCACGATCTTGCTGCCCATGAAACCCAGAATCTTGCCTTGCTTTGACTGACTCAGTATTCCACGTGGATTTCTCCAACTACTTAGCCTCATAGCTTAGCGGGCTTATTTATAGGACAATCTTCATGACAGTGAATTTCTTATACTCCTGATTTTCCTGCCATTTCCACTCAGGATAAGTTGCTTCTGGGCAGTTATTGTGTCTTTATACTTAGCATCTTGTTCACAGTGGAAATGTTCATAAAAATAAATGAACTAACCAGGTTACATGAGACTAAAATGAGTGGGACTTGGAGAAAAGTTTTGTTTCTTGTTTAATAATGGCCAAAACATACTTCACACTTAAATATGTGCCAGGCTGTGATAGAAAGCATGACATTAATTATCTCTTTTCTCTCAGTATAGTACTCAGAACCAGGCATTATTTTATCATCCTCTTATAATAAGGAAATTATGTTGTCATCCTCTTATGATAAGGAAATCAAAGTTGAGCAAAGTTAAGAAATTTACTCAGAATCACATAAGTAGCAAATGGTGGAGCTGAGATTTGAAACAGATGTTTGAATTTCAGTGATCATGCTTAAAACCTACATATGAGATTATCTTTTAACTGTAAATGGGACAATATTGGCCCTTTTGGTTATCCCTATAGCGTTTTCGTCCATTATTTGTTCACTTACTTTGCTCAGATACAATACATACAACTTTGTTAACACCATAAAATACTGTCATTTTCTCTTCTGGGCCTCCAGTGTAACAAGACACAGTGCCCATAAAATATTAATTGCATTTATAATCTTAATGACAACCAACCACTTTATGGCTCCTTGGGTAGCAGCTGAGTACAAAGTCTTTTGTTACGCATATAAAGGACACGGTGCCCTGACTGTTCAAAGGCTGAAATGAACTGCCACATCATTATGTATGTCAGTGACTCCAACATTTCAGTTCTGGAGCTGTGATGATTTACTGTGGCTGTGATTTTATAGGTTAAAGTACATTGTGATATCTTTAAACTATGTGATAAAGTACTTGAGGGGGAAAATATTACCCTGGAGAATAAGAAACCATGGAGAATTTTAGCCACACCACTGACAGAAAGAGCACCACTTAACTATAATTTCATTCTACTCTGAAAAATCACGAGAAGGCTTAGCTAGACTGCCAATGAGCAATTTTCTTGGTGTTTTCTCTCCTTAACCCAAATTTAGTTTTATACCCAGAAAAGTCTATGTTTTTCAAAGATGCTCATCAACATGTATTATTTTTCTCCTTCCAGAGGCCCCGTTTTGAGCTCCCATATTTGCATTATAAAAGAAAGCCCCTCAAAACACGGAGATGCATATTCATTACACATCTTTTTTCTTATGCCTTATCATTTTCCCAGCACAAGTTTTTGGGCATGACTCTTTGGTGTTATTGACAAATCAAAAGCCAGGTTTGGAACTGGACAGTTATCTGGTTAAGTTTATTGATAGTGGCAAGCAAAAGATGCCCCAAGCTATAGTGTGGATTCTTTTCTAGTCTGAAATGCTAATCCAATTAATTGGATAATTACCAGATTTCCAATTCTGATTTTCACTGTCTGCATTGATTAAATTAACCACCTGGCAGCTGAGCCTGCCTTTTGTTTTCTGGTTTTTTCTGAGTGTTGATTTGTTCCTGGAGTCTAGCAATGGGAGTCTGAATACACTGATTCTTTAAAGGAAGTATAACATTTTGAAACCCTTCTGATTTCCCATCTAGCTCACCTGTTTATTTTCTGATTTTCTATTTCCTAGCTACACTCTGTCTTAGGTGCATTTTGAAGATACATGCAATAGTGTAATTCCTGCTCATTTGAATAGGAAGCATGATTGATTTCTGTGTTGGGGATTTTTGGGGGGAGTTAGGAGAATTCCTTTTTGTTCAACTGTGTGCTGTTTGGTCAGTTGATGGAAATTTCCCCCTCTCATTCTTTTTGTTCTTTTTTTAAATGTGGGTTTATTTCATATTCGTTTATCTAGATTTCATTCATGTGCATTGTGCTTCACACATTTCTCCATTCATACTGTGTCATACAATCACTTATATATATTGTGTTCTATAAAATCAATCACCATTGATCTATGTCTACCATTACTCAACATTTTCAGATCCACAATGGACATTTTCTATTCCTTCACACACATATTCCCCTATTCACTCAGAGAACTCAGCTATCCTAGTGATTTTAGCTCTTTCCATTCTCTGTCCCCTTGATCCTCTTCCCTCTCACTTTTGGATTTTTATACACATCTTACTAGTTATCCTTCTTCTCATTTTACAATAATGGTATTTCTCCCATTCTTGAAAATTAGTGGAATCTATAGATAGAGGCATATTCCTCTTGGTAAAACATGATGTGCAATGCCTAGTGACTCAGTAGGGGAAGGAGCCCTTGAAATTGGAGCAACAGAGACACTGTTTCACCTTTCCCAAAGTCCTCTCATCTCCCTTTGCATGCTTTCTCTGAGTTAAAAGGCTTAGTTTGTAACCATGTTGTACTTACTTCAAGTCTCCGGAGGCACTGGGGGCTGTGAATTTAGATAAGATTCCTGTGTGCTCTCAGATGTTGAGAATTCATTTCAATACTGATGAAGTAATCAGCTTTATGGCCTGGGTATAAGAAAACTTACCCAGTTCCTGTTGTGAAATAATGAATTTTAGATTATTATTCTTATGGCCACGTGGATTGAACTACAAAGTTTTGACTTTCTTTTCTTCTCTTTTTTAATTGCAAGCCAACTCAGTTCCAAGACAGTTTTGAAATTTAGCTAACAGGAGATATACTCTGAATCTTATCTGTTAGCACTGAAGAAAAAAAAATATAAGCCCCAGAGGAGTTATTACCAAAAAGCCAAAAAGAAAAAGAAATCTATTCCAGAATAGAAATTCTGGAAATATATTCTTTTTTCTACTAGTTTATTTACAAAATTTGAATACGTTGTTTTAAAGAACCAATTCTTTCAATTACCCTCACCCCCTCACCGATCAAATGTACAGCCCCATGATTAATACACCCCTTCCCTGCACATCCTCATTCCTCTGCTTCTAACCTCTCCTACCATCTTGGATTCTTATGCTTATTCTACAATAATGGTTTTATACAATATTTGTCCTTGTGGGACTGATTTAGTTCACTCAACATAATGTTCTCCAGTCCCTCCCAAGTTAGGTAATAATTTACAAAATCATTGCTCTTGCCTGCTGCATAGTATTCCATTGTGTGACTGTACCATAATTTCTCAATCCATTCATTTGTGGTTGGACATTTGGGCCATTTCTATGTTCTTGCAATGGTGAATAATGCTGCTATCAACATTGATGTACAAATCTCAGTTTGTGCCTCAGTTCTCATTTTCTCTGGGTATATTCCAAGTATGGAGATAGGATGCATCCCTGGCATATGACCTTCCCAATTTTGAACCATGCAGTGTTCTCTTGCTCTGTTTTGACGACTGCCTCCTGGTCCAAGTATAGGTTTCACATTAGCATGATCAAGTGTTCTGTGATTCCCATTCTTCTCAGAGTCAGCCACAGTTTGTTATGAACATACTTTGGACATGTTGTAAGGAGAAACCAGTCCTTGGAGAAGGACATCATGCTTGGTAGGGTGGAGGGACAGCAGAGGAGGGGAAGGCCCTCTATGAGGTGGATTGATTCAGTGACTGGAGTAATTGGGATGGGAGTGTCAGAGACAGTGCGATTGGCACAGGACAGAGCAGAATTTAGGGCTGTTGTACATAGGGTTGCTATGAGTCGCAAGCGACTCGACGGCACATAACAACAACATATTCCAAGTAGTGGAAATTTATTCTTGACTATCAAAAATGCTTAGATCAAATGAAGGGAGGAAATGAACAGTTTCCCTTTTGTGTCATTGTTTTGTTTTGTTGTTCAGCCTTAAAGGGAGGAAAAGGGGTCTAACACCATTTTGTTAGGGACCAAGATCCAGTTGAGAATACTTGATCTTATGTGTACATAAGAAACTGGTTTTCCTGAAATTTTAGGTAAAATTTTCTAAGTAGGTCAGACTTCTTTTGTAGGCTGGAAGTGGGGATAGGAATGGTTCTATTTTTCCCATATAATGCTTCAGTATAGACTGAGGCTCAATGTCAAGAAGACAAAGATTCTCACCACTGGACCAATTGGTAGCATCAGGATGGATGGCAAAGAGTTTGAGATTGTTCACAGCTTCAGTTTGCTCAGCTCCACAGTCAACACTCTTGGCACCAGCAGCCAGGAAATCATAAAACATATCACGATGGGAAAGTCTGCTGTTAGGGACCTCTCTAAAGTACTCAAGAGCAACGGTGTCTCTCTGGAGACTAAGGTGTGCCTGATACAGGCCATGGTCTTTGCAATCACTTGTTATGCATCAGAGAGTTGGACAATGACTAGGGAGGATAGAAGGAGAATTGACGCCTTTGAGCTGTGGTGCTGGAGAAGAGTATTGAATGTACCATGGACTGCCAAGAAAACAAACAGATTCATCCTAGAGAGGGTTAAACCAGGCTACTCCTTGGAGACAAGGATTCTGGGGCTTCATCTGACATACTTTGGACATGTTGTAAGGAAAGACAGGTCTTTGGAGAGGGACATCATGCTGGGTAGAGTAGAGGGACAGCGCAGGAGGGGAAGACCCTCTATGATGTGGATTGATTCAGTGACGGGGGTAATCAGGATGGGTGTGTCAGAGGCAATGCGATTGGCACAGGATAGAGGAGGGTTTAGGACTGTTGTACACAGGGTTGCTCTGAGTCGCAAACGACTCGATGGCACATAACAACAACAACAACAAATGCCACCCCACCTCTTGCTTTGAAAAATATTTTAAAACTTATACCAAGGAGCCTGTGTCATTGACATGAATGCATTGAGACCATGTGAGTCAAATCAAGTGGCCAAAATATAAACTTCTCATAGCCTGAAAGGAGTTCCTGGGTGGGACAAATAGTTAACTTGCTAGGCTACAACCTGAAAGTTTGGAGGGTGAATCCAACCCAGAGATGCCTCAGAAGAAAGGTCTGGTGAACCCCTGGAAAATTACTCATTGCAAATTCTACAGAACAAAATTCTACTCTGGCGCATCTGGGGTCACCATGACTCAAAATTGACTCAATGGCAACTCAGAGTAGTCACCATAGTTCTTCAAATAGCATACCACCAAACATTTTGACAAAAAAAAGTGACACCGTAATTACCAAAGGAAAGAAGACTCAGTTTGCAAAATGGAACATAAAAAGATTCAGGCTGAGGTCTGAGGTATTGCCAGTGATTTGTTTGAGAATATGATACCATAGATTTTCAGACACTGAAGTCACTATTCCAGTTCTCTTTTAACCGGGACCAAGGCTATTGCAACATTTATAGTTTCGTCTAGTGCAATGACTAAAATGGCTTGCCAATTAAGGTAAATACGTCACCAGGCACAGTGTACAGAGAAAGTAAAAAAGCAGAAATTTGAGGCAGTAATCTGGAGAAATCAGATGAAATATTTCCTGTTTTTGAGATATGACATTTTATGCAAGCCGAATTATTCAGATTGGTATTAAATGAGCCCACTGGACAATTACTGGGCTTTTTGCTTTACTTTGAGACAAGTCAGGGATGGTTTTAAAGGGAAATAGCAAGACAGGATATTCCTGGTTGAAATGCTCAGCTATAAATATCATAGACCTTGGGAATTTTTATAGGAAAATTTTACATGGAAGATAGCAATCTATGCCCTATTTCTGTACTGTGTGATAAATTTGGAGTTAATACAAAGAGAAAGTCAGCATGCTGCGTTCCAGAAAATTTACTTTGTATTTTTGTCCTAAGCATGAGCTAAGTTAACAAAATGGTTATAAGACTCCATTATTATCCCAGTGTCTATCAATATCAAGGATGGGGAGGCAAAGATAAGCTGCTTGCATTCCAACTGCTACTAAATCAGCCATTCTTCCTATTTTGACTTCTATTCCTTGATTTTGAAAAGTTTCAGGGCCAGAAGCAGGAGGAGATAGCAGTCTCAACCTCAAGTCTTTCCACCTTTTGTATTCTTAGATCAATATGACCAGATCAATATAACCTAGATCAATATGACTGCTCCTGCAGTCCTCAGGCAAGTGTTACTTTCTTGATATGTGGTCATAACTGGCTCTTTATGGCTGTTCCATACTGTACGCTTCAACACTGGTGGTTGCTAGTCATTTCTAAGAACTTTATCTTTTTTCCTTATCAAACTCTTATTATATTTAGCCTTTCCATTTATCCTTATTAATCCATGTCCATTATCTATTTATTCCCCCTCTCCCATCCCTGGTAACCATTCAAGAATATTTCTTTCTGTTTATAAACTTTTGTTGTTGTTGTTATGTGTCATCAAGCCACCTACAACTTTAACATTTTATAATACCAGATTTATACAATATTTGTTCTGTTGTGACCAATTTATTTCACTCAGTTTAATGTCTCCTAGGTTCATTTTTTATTCTGTGTTTTGTAAATTCCTTATTACTCTTTCAGAGTATTCCATTGGAAATATGTTCATAGTATTACATATCATGTTTTTTTTTATTCATTCATCTGTTGACTTGAGATGTTTCCATCTCTTTGATATTGTAAATAATCTACAATGGACATGTCTGTGCATTTTATGTTCATGTTGTAGTTTTTATGTCATTAGGATATATACCTAGTAGTGGGATTGACAGCATAGATGGTAGTTCTATTTCTAGCTTTTTAAGGAAGTATAAAAAATGTGTTTTTGCTGTTATTTTAAACTTTGAGTTGTTTTTGCTTAGAGTAAGATTACAGATGGCCATGTCCACTGATTCTAGAGGAATTGTCCCCGTTTCCCTTTTTGTTGTCACAGAAATCCCAATTTGTCTTTGTGTTCTCTTTCCTTCCCGGTCATGTATGAATCACGTTGTTGTCATTGTTAGGTGCCATACAATCAAGTATGACTCAGAGACTCTGAGAAAGCAGATTTAAACCTCGTCTTATCCTGTGCCATCTTCACAATCACTAACATACTTGAGACCATTGCTATAGTCACTATGTGACTTTATCTGTTTAAGGGTCTTCCTCCATTGCTAGTCTCCCTAAATGTCATATTCTGAGGGAGTCTAGCCTCTTAGAAATTTACATAGCATCTTTTCCATCCCAGCATTGGAATAGCAGAACTCTTTTCTCCAAAATTAGTGGGATGAAAATATGACCTTTCCTACCTTTCATTTAACTCTGATAAATGTTAAATTAAGCTGATAAATATGCATTTTCCCCCTTGATATGTATTTGTTCTTTCCCCCCTTCTTTTAGGTCAAAGACTTCTACTCCTATCAGAGTGAACCAGTGGCCATAGAAAATCTCAAGAAAGGCCTGGCTAGTCTATTTCAGATGCAGTTAAGCTCTGGAACCAACAATGAGGTACTTACTATTCCAGCATCTTCTTTTACAAGTAGCCTGATATGTTACACAGGATACTACCAGAGCTTAGAGATGCAGAAAATCTTGGAATTTAGTATTATTCCAGTGTTTCTACTCATCACAATGCACCTCAATCCCGTGAGAAGCTTATTAAGAATACACACACACACACACACACACACACACACACACACGTTCCAGGGTTCTGATTCAGTTGATTACCAAGGACCTGTGTATCTGTATCTTGACAGTTACTTTAGATAATTTAGATTCATTGTCTGGGGAACTGCTAGTCTATATTTTCTAGGCAAGGCAACTGAGGTTAAACTAGTTAAACTAAAAATTGAATGGTTCATTCAATATCACACCTGTGGTCAAGGGCAGAGCTGGGTAGAACTTTCTTTCTGGGTCCAACTTTCTTAGCCTAAATTCATAAGTGGGTGAGAAAGTCTTTCCAGAGAAGCAGGCCAAGAAGATGTTGGTTAGCTTGTTAGAATAAAAGCTGGGTATGCGGGACTGGGCAAAGTTCTGAGAAGTTGAATGATTTCTGGACTGAGATATGTTTGCCTAAACTCAAATATTTGGCATGATTAATACTAAGTTTTATTACTTACACAATTTTCTCAGAACTTTTACCATGCTTATTTAGTCAAATGCACAGCCTAGGTTCCACATTGGAAGTCAATTTGTCTTGTCACATGATCACAACTATCACAATTTAATTTATCCAACCATTTTTTCCAGAGTAGAGAGAAGTAGGATATTTTCTTTTATGCTGGGATCAGTAAGAAAGTGCTGGTGAAATTTGAATAAAGAGAAGGGGGAAGTATCTTTATGACACAGAAAAAAAATGAAATTTCTCATGTTTTGGGGTTTGTTTTTTTTAAATCTAGTTGGCCTATGGGGGTGGGATGGGGGAAGGCTGTCCCAGTGAGTGGTATTCCCAATTTTAAAGCCACTTCTCATAAGAATACAAATGGTCCTTGGAAGAATCCTAAACATTATGTCTGCACTTCTCTTTTTAGGTAGATATCTCAGGGGATTGCAAAGTGACCTACCAAGCTCAACAAGACAAAGTGACCAAAATCAAGGCCTTGGACTCATGTAAAATAGCAAGACCAGGGTTTACTACCCAAAACCAGGTATTAACAATATCACATTCTTTAAGACGTTCTAAGTCTAGATTTCACAGAAAATTACTTAAAAGTATAGATGAATAATGTACTAGAATATACGTTAGGAGCTCATAATTCATTCATAGTTTCCCAACTGCAACTCTAATCTAATTATGTTGGAGATATAGAGGAGAATTTGAGAGGGGAGCTATTTTGAAAATTAAAAACTTGTTATTTACCTTACTTTTTTTTTTTAATTATTACTACTTTTGTGTGTACCGTCAAATCGAATCTGACTGGCACAGGTGGAGATTGTCCCTCCTTCTCCAGCAGAGCATCTAGGGAATTGAACCGCACACCTCTGGGATTGCAGTGCAGCTTCCTGCCACTAGGCCACCAGAGCTCCCTATTTACCTTACTTTTTAAAAAATGATTATTTGTGACAAATAACTGTTTCTTTACTTTTGAATGTAGATCTTGGGTGTCAGTTTGAAAGCCTCATCTGTTACTACCTATAAGATAGAAGACAGCTTTGTGGTAGCCGTGACCGCAGAGGAGACACATGCTTTTGGGCTGAACTTCCTACGGACTGTTACTGGCAAAATAGTTTCAAAGTAAGAAAATGCTAACATTTTTTATTTTAGTTGCTGTTCTTTTCTATATCATCATACCCATCTGGGGAGTTACGGTGGTGTAGTCCACAGGGACTTGCACTGCTAACCCGTGGGCTTTGCCTCTCTGCTATTTTGAACCCACCAGCTGCCCCAAGGAAGGAAGGTAAGTGATCTCCTCCAGTGCGATCTGCACTCTTGGAAAATCAAGGCAAACTCAGCTGTGAGTCAGTTCTGCCTCAATAGATGAGTTGAGTTGACTTACCCATATGAGTACTTTCTCATTTTGATTATTTACTCCTTAAAAAGGATAAATATATTTTTAAACTCTTATTTTAACACAATTTACCATAAAACCTAACATGTAATAAACGCCTAATAACTTTTGAAAAAATATAAATTTGTTGAAAATCCATTGTTTACAGTTCTAATTTTAAAATGTGAAACAATGCATTTCAGTTTATATTTTAATTTCTCTGTCAAATGCTTCTCATGACAAAATTTAAAAAATAGCAATACTTATAGGATTCCTTTTTAATGAAACACCTACAAAATTCTATAGTAAAGAAACGTGATAGAAATGTTTAATATAATTTATAATATAAATATCCATGGCTGTTGTTTAAAATAAAATAAATTTTTACTTAAATCTTATCAGAATAAGAACTATAATTTTAAATGTAAGATTATATGCTATTTCCCAGTTTTAATTCAGAATTTGACAACCCTTAATACTATAGTTTTTCTTTTCTGCTTTAAAATGTTTCCTCTGAAATAGACATAATGATAAATGTGAATGGATGTAAAATCATGGGAGATTGCCCCTACTAAAATGTTTGAAGTTGTGTTGAAGGTTTCATGGAGCAAAATGTTATATTCTACCCTGTTATACCTGCATTGTTTTAATATCTTTTCAAAGAAACTATATATATATAGTCTTAATTACTTATTAGGTTTATACTTTTTTCCATTGTTGAATAACAAACCACCTCAAGTTTAATGGTATAACACAGTAAAAATGATTTTTCTATTCTCTTATAATTCTAGGATATAACTTGGCCCTGATACACATACTTGGCTTTGTGTCTATTATATAGTTGCAAGTTGTCACTGGCCAGAACTAAAATCATTCATCAGTTTTCTCCTCACCTATCTTGTGCGTGATGAGCTAGGAGAATTCAAATTATTGAAGTTCCTCACTCATTTCTCTTTTTCTTTATACGGCCTCTTGGCCTGGGAGTGTGAGGTAGCCAGACTTCTCACAGGTCAGCCCTATGGTACCAAAAGCATGTATCTGATAATATGCCAGAGGAAAGCTGTATTATCTTTTATGACCCAGTCACATAAAGTCATGTCCATCAGTCAGGGCAATCACGAAGCCCTGCCTAGGTTCAAGGACAAAGATATGGATCCTACCTATTGATGGGAGAGTGAGAAGGTGAAGAGAACATATGGAACATGTTGTTGAGAGTATTTTTTTTAAAAGAACATTTCTTGAATGTCTTAGTTAATTAATGACCACGTGGTTGTGTTGAAAATACTGGTTTTAGAAAACAGAATTCAATTAGTAAGAGCTGACACCACATATCTTGTTCAGCATCCAGGCCAATTTTCTCCCCTGTATTTTCTTTTCATATATTTCAAACTATTTAGTTTTACTATTTTAAAATTTGAACATAATTATTGTGACAGAAAGACAGCATTGTGGATCTTGAGATATTTCAGTTTAGGAAGAAACGGCTTTGCTTGGATAAATTAGTATCATTTTTGCCAAAAGTACAGTATCTTATTTACTCAAAAGAATGGGGGTAAGATGAAATTTCTCTTCTGTTGTTTGCAGGCAGCACTTGGAGCTGAAGACAACTGAAGCAGGACCCAGACTGATACCTGGAAAGCAGGTCGGAGCAGCAATTAAGGCAGTGGATTCCAAGTACACAGCCATCCCCATTGTGGGGCAGAGCTTCCAAAGCGAATGTAAAGGATGCCCATCTGTAAGTGTGCGCAGCTGCATTGTGTGGAAAAATGTGTAAAAAACAGTGCTTACAAACTCTATTATGTCTGAGTCTCCAATGGGAGCTCCAGCTTCATGCTAGGAAGAAACTTTATAAAGAAATACTAGCCACTACTCAATTGACGTAGGGAGTTCTGGTGGTCTACGAGTAAGAAGATGCACTGTAAGAAGGCACATGGTTCAAATCCACCAGCTGTTCCCTGGAAGAAAGATAGATAATAATCTCCTCCGGTGCCTCTCAAAACCCACTGGAGGGTCTGCTATGACCCAGTTCCAATTCAATGGTATACAATAACAACTGAATTGAAGTATGAGTATTCTATGCAACCAAGATACAGAAAACACATTAATAATTAAAAAATATTACCACCTACTCATTATAGTAGCTCTGTCTCACATATTTTAGGCATAGTTCTAGTAGAGACTATTTCTTATAGAGAGACATCATGTTTGGAAAGGTAGAGTACTGGTGAAAGAGAGGACAATCCTCAACCAGATGAACTGACACAGTAAGTGCAGCAATGGGCTCAGATGTGTCAGAGATGTTGAGGATGGGACAGGATAGCTCAGGATTCAGATCTCTTATTCATAAGGACAGTAGGAATCAATCCTACTCCATGGCACCTAACAGCAACATCACAGTAGAGAGTTCTGGTGGCTTACTGGTAAGGAACTGCACTGCAGTTCCAAATCACCAGGTACTCTGTAGGACAAAGTTGAGAAATCTCTTTCCACACTAATTCACTGCTTCTGAAAACCCACTGAAAGATCAATTTTGGGTAAGTTATAGCTCAACAGTATACAATAACAACATCACAACTGAAATATACTACAATTTGTCTTTTTAAAAATAGTATCTAAAAGATATTTGGAATTAGCTGAAGTGCATGATGTCAAGAGCGTGCGTAGGGGTCTGAATCATGAAAGTTTTATCATTTGGTAGCAATGACTTGTATTGCGGGAGAAGGATATGCAATCTCTTCTCATGCTACTAACTGTCTCTGAACTCTAAGTGAAGGGTCATCTAGAGGGCACACAACAACAAAAATATGCTCAGAACCAGTTAAGAATTGCCTTTGAGCCAAATGTTGTTGTTGTGTTCTTCTAAGTTGGAATCGACTGATAGCTCATCTTCCAGCAGGTTTTCAGATGCAATAAATCACATGGGAGAAGATTGTCTATCCTTCTCCTGTGGAGCAGCTGGTGGATTTGAACCGAATGCTTTAGGATTGTAGCACGGCTTCTTACTACTAGGCCATCAGAGCTCCCTAGGAGATATAAATAATACTAGATAAACATTTGTGCTAAATAGTAATAGGTAAATAGCTCCCAGATGGCCTAGTGGCAAGAAGCTGAACTGCGATCCTGAAGGCTCACAGTTTGAATCCACCAGGTGCTCCATGAGATGAAGGCAATCTCCTCCCATTAGAGTAATTGCCTCTGAAAACCCTCCAGAAGGTCAGCTATGGTTCAGTTCCAACTCGATGGTATACAACAATATACGAACAGAAGCTATATCTGCCTCTGAACATCACAGAGGTGATATGAGGTGGAAAGGATGGGAGAGATCGAGTATATTGAGTATATTGACATTAATATATCAAGTATATTAAGATTCAAATATTACCTCTATTGCTTGCCAGATAAAAGGAAGGCTTCCTTTCTGGGGTGCATATCTTTGGAAATGTTCAGAATCCTGAGTGGGGTGTGAGCTGCTTCCCTCTTTTGCAGCTCTTGGAGCACTGGCAGTTTACCAAGAAGCACCTACTCCCTGACAACCTCTCTAAAACTGAGGCTGTCAGAAGCTTCCTGGCCTTCATCCAGCACCTCAGGACTGCCAAGAAAGAAGAGATCCTCCAGATCCTAAAGACTGGGGACAAGGAAGTGCTGTAAGTCCTCCTCACACTGTGAGGGGTGTTCTGTACGAAGTCTCTTTTAAGCTATTGGTGTTTACTCAACAATTAATTCTACATCCAACTAAATGATTTTTCATTTTGTATTTTCTTCAGTTATACCAGAATACAATACTTTAATAGTCACTTGATTAGACAAACGAGGGTAAGTTTTCAGCCAAGACTTAGAAGACTAATTTTTTTGGAGTTTATGAGGCTAAACAGGTACCAGATTGGTATGGAGGGCAGGGCTTCCTTGTGCTGAGGAGCTGTTTTGTAATTGTGGTCCTAAGCTATTAATTTACACTTAAAAGATTTCAGAGTTGATAAAATGAGGGAGGAATATAAAGAAAAAACATAAGTTCTTCAGTGGGAAAGTGGCCTTTTATTATATATGGGGTCATCATTCTCCTTGAAGGAGCTCTGGTGGCCTAGTGGCAAGAAGCTGTGCTGCAATCCCAAAGGCAAGCACTTCAAGGCCACTAGCTGTCTGCAGAAGATTTAGCAATCTCACGTCCTGTGCAATCAAAAACCCACCGGACTCTATGGTACACAACAACAACAACAACATTCTCTTTGAAGGCATGCTTTAGAGAGAAAATTGAGAGCTGAAATAACTAATCAAAAGAAAATGACACCCATCTCTATGGTTTGAGTATTTGGTGAAAGTTTAACTCACTTTATGTCACTCATACTTTCCTCAGCTATACTTATAAATTTTCAACTTCACTTATAAATAGAACTCTAGAGACAGTGTGTTACATGTTTTACCCTCTCGATGATGTTAGGGAATTCCATGTGATTAACCACATATTTGTTGTTGTTAGTTGGTATCTTATGGTGATTCCAAATGTTCAGAGTTGAACTGCTCCATGGGATCTTCAAGTCTGTTATTTTTTAGTAGTACATTGCCAAGCTGTCTTTCGAGGTACCTCTGGTTAGGTTTGAACTGCTAGTCTTTTGGCTGGCAGTGCTTAATTGTTGAGGCCACCAGGGAAATCCAACTATAAAACTAATTAAAACAAAATGTACGTAAAGTCATAAATTCTCAAGCTCTGTTTTACACATATAATAATGGTTCAGCTATTGAGAATAAAAAGTCAAGTACAAGCAAATAGTTTAGAATAATAATGACATAAAACTTTGGGAATTAGTCCCACTGGGCACTATATGTATGTTAAAATTCTCATGGCAGCTATTAGTTTGAATGTCTACGGGAGCTACTAGAAAGGATCCTGCATTCTAAATAGAAGACTTTCTTTTCATTCTGGTATCCAACAAGGAGACTAAGTTTTAAGCAAGAAAGAATAAGTATGTCTTAGCAAGGATGGTGAGACTTCATGCCACATATTTTATCAACAAGATCAGTTCTGGAGGAGGACATTATACTTGGCACAGTAGAGGGTCAGCAAAAAAAGAGGACGCTCCTCAATGAGATGACTTTCAACAGTGGCTGCAACAGTGGACTCAAATGTAGCAGTGATTGTGAGAATGATGCAGGTTAGGTCAGTATTTGGCTCTGTTGTAAATGCAGTCACTATAAACTAGAACTGACTCAATAGTCCATAACAATGACATGTTTTACATTTTACTAACTTAGAAAATAATTAGTCTTAATATACAGTGCTATTTATATCCTTTTTATTTACTTCTAAGCTATATTATATTGGAACTTTGACAGATTAGTGGTAAGGAATTGCCCTGTAAGTGTTTCATGGAAGAAAAATGGGTGATCTCCTCCTCTAAAAATCTGCTCCAGGGTCAACTATGAGTCGGTTCTGACTCAATGGTGCCAAACAACAACAACACGTTATAGATCAATATAATAACCAACTATGCCTTTTCCTCACTCCATACTATTTATGGTTTTAGAGAAAGAGAAGTGGGGTCTTTTTTAGAAGGTCTATTTTGTTATATTTTCCTGATAGTAAGATTTCATTTCTTTGGGAGAATAAAATTAATGAGGAATTTGTGAGTGGTGGGGGTTTTTAGTAACTCCCTAAGTGTCTTAAACATTAATATCCAGAACTGTACTTTCCTTACAGACCTCAACTGGTGGATGCCGTCACCTCTGCCCAGACTCCAGACTCATTAGAAGCCATCTTGGATTATTTAGATTTCAAAAGTGACAGTAGCATTATCCTCCAGGAGAGATTTCTCTATGCCTGTGGATTTGCTTCCCACCCCAATGAAGCACTCCTGAAAGCCCTCATTGTAAGTCAGATGGACACTCAAACATTCTCAGCTGCTAACAGGCTAGAGAAGGAGTAATTGAAGGTCATTCCAGTGAGAATGGAAGTTGCAAACTAGAGTTTTGTGATTATCCATGTTTGAATTCGGTAGGACTATTCGTAGCCATTAATCATTAAGCTGTACAGTAAACTATTTCACTTAAATTATCATCTTTACTATTCTTCTAATAACAAACTATATAGAAATTTAAAGATTGTGTTCATCAATCATATATCAGTTATGGAAAATTATCAGAGAAGAAAAGATTTACTTACGCATCAACAATAAATTTTGAAAGATTTGTTCTGCCTTCAAACAATTTTAGGCAATTTAATACATAGTATATAGAACACAAATAAGTATTCCAAGACTTAACAAAACAAAAAAAAAGAAAGACCTTTTTGGATCCCGTGATCTTTTTAAAAAGTGTACTTAATGTTACTGTAAATTGTAGTGGATTAGTTCATAACTTTTCTCAGCAAAGGGCTTTTTTTAGCATTGGATGAAAGTAATCAAGTCTCCTTTTCAACCATACACAAAATTGTATATGTTCATTGACCCATTGAATCCAATTCCTAAATCTCTAGTGAATTCATAGTCCACAGTGAAAAATACTTAAGATGGGGAGATACTATTAACTTTTCAGTTTCAACTCAGATAATGAGTCTGCATATGTTCCAAAGCAAAATTGTGAATGTGCCATCTTGGGCACATTTTCCTCTGGTGTTGGTTGCTTTCTCCCTCAACTGAAAATGTATCCTTGGAAATGTTGAAATATTGCGGTAACCTGTTTTATCCCTGTCTGACTAATAGGGTAAATTCAAAGGTCCATTCGGGAGCAATGACATCAGAGAATCAGTGATGATCATTATTGGGGCCCTGGTCAGAAAGTTGTGTCAGAATGAAGGCTGCAAACTCAAAGTAAGTGAGAATTCAATCTCATGTTTTAGATATTTCAGCCCATCTTATTTAATGCTCTCAATGTACCCTGCTCTGCTTTTCCTATCTTCCATAGTGATGAGTGCTGTCTAAAGGGTTTTATTAGGGAGCGCTGGGAGTTATGCTGCTTACCCGAAGGGCACACCTCTCTGGTGGTTTCAATCCACCAGCAGCTCTGCAAGGTACAGATGGCCACTCTCCTCCCATGCAATTTACAGCTTCAGAAACTTGCTGTCATATATGAGTCAGTTCAGACTCATGCACAATGAGTGACTGAATAGATTTTATTAATGATTTATTTGCTGCTTTTTTCTGTCTCCCGACACTAGAATGTGGGCTCTGTGTAAAAGCAGTTTTTCTTTATTGAACAACAATTGTTTACTATAGTGACAAGCACATAAAAATAATGGTTAATAAATACTTATTAGAAAGTAAATACTTATTAAACTATTAATATGTATTTGTTGAGCATCAAGTGTGTGTGGTTGTCTCTGTGTTTGTGTATTGGAGCTCTGGTGCATTCCAATCCAAACACAGGCAGTTCAAATCCACCAGCTCTGCAGAAGAAAGATGAATAGCCTCTTCCTGTGCCATTTCCAGCCTCTAAAAACTTGCTGGAGGGTCAGCTATGAGTCAATTCGGACTCCATAGCAATAATTATTTTTTATACATATAATATAAAAATCACATTCTATTTCTTGTTCTTAGGGAAAAAATAAACTCACATAAGAACTTTGTCTACTTTAAGTGTCATTTGGAGTTTTGATGCAGGAAATTTAATTACTTTTAGGTATCTATAAATTTACATTGTAGTTATTTATTTGGTCAAAGTGTCTCCCCTTGCCTGAGTCAACCATCAATATTCCCATCATTGTTATCTATAAAGAAAAGCAAAAACCCACTTCTGTAAATGTAACTATGTGTGGCATGTCCAAATGGACTAGTGTCTAACATAATTTTTCTTTCTATAGTGAAAATAAAGAAAAGAGATTGAGTATATTAAAAAAACCAGGATTTTTTCCCTACCCACATATATACACAGCCAGATTTTAGTCAGCAATTTTTCCCTTAGCACAGATAAATATCACTCTATTATTAGTTTACCAAGGTTTGCTAAATCCAGTGGCCTAAAAGAAGCAACACATAACTAGAATATAAACTAAGAATAAAAATACCATTGTACAAACAATGGAATTTCAAATGTTTAAGCACTGGCAGAAATGAAATTTAATGTTATTTTTATGACTGAGAGAACCATAAAGTTTTTATGATTTTTAGCATCTATGTTTATGCATGCAAGTTACTCATTTCTTCAATTAATTGATTAAATACTTCGGCTTAAGGAAAATCCATCTACTCTGAGTTAAGTCCAATGCTAATTACTGAACATGATGTTAAATAATGTATTCGACTATTCTCAAAGAACCTCTCCTCTGTCTAATATAAACAGTAAAATATTATTGAAATATACACAAGGTGCTCTAGATAGATTACTATACAGAAGCTAGATTTCTTGGGGGGTGGGGGAGGGTGGAGAGAAGTCAGTCCTGGGAAAGTTTCACCAAAAATGGTAATGCTGCCACTTACTAGGAGCTCTAGGCGCAAAACCACTAGAAAGCTGCACTGCTAACCCCAAAGCAGTGCCTCTCTATCTGTTCTAACCCAGCAGCAGCTCTAAGTGAGAAAGGTAGACCATTCTCCTCTTGTCCGATTTACAGCCTCCAAAAAACCCACCAAAGGTCAGTTGTGAGTCGGTTTTAACGCCACAGCAATAAATTTTTATGAAATTTGTGTTTAGAAAACTTAATTTTTTAAGAGATGGAGATATGGGAGGAAGGACATTCCAGAAGAAATACAATAATATACAAACACACAACAACACACACACACACACACACACACACACACACACACACCCCAAAGGAAAAAAGGCCCTAGTACACATAGGTGAGAAATAATCCTATTTACATTTCTTTTTTTGCATTATCATTGAGTCAGAACTGACTCATAACTGATGCTCCCACAGATTTTCAGAGGCTGTACCCAGCACCAGAGGAGATTGACTATCTTTCTTTAAGAAAGCTGCTGACAGAGTCAAACTGCCAGAGGGGTAGGTAGCCTTTGGGTTATTAACAGGGCAACTCCCTGCAGACTATGCACCCTTCTTGCTTATCTAACACTGCTATTAATACAAAAATACTGCAAGTGAATGACTTTAAAGAAAAGAACTGACTTGTGTGTGGTGTTTTGTGGTTTGTTTTTTTTTGTTCCCAAAGTTGAAACACTCGAAATCTGAATTCTGAAAGTAGCAGCAAGGGAAAATATTTCTTCATCTACTTCAGCTTGCAGTAATCCTTAATCCTGGGAGTTCCTGTGCTCAGAGATTCACTGCCTTTGTAGTCATCAGATAGCCACTCCCTTTGCTCCTTTGTACTTGCTTGTCCATGTCTATGCTGCTTCTTAAAACTCAGCATGATTAAGACATAGCCTAGACTTTTTGTTGGTAGGTGCCAATGGAAACCTTGCACCCTATCCTGTGTCTTCCTCGTTATCTCTGCCATGCTCAAGTTCAAGTCACTGTGTCGGCTCATCTTGTTGAGGGTCTTTCTCTTTTTAGCTGGCCCTCTACTTTTCCTAGTGTGATGCCTTTCTCCAGGCACAGTATGTCAGTATATCCTTAAGTATGAGACAACACTGGCATGGCCTCATTAATATAATAAAGGAAATCTTACTTCCAAATGGATTACATTCACAGGTAGAGGGGTTAAGTTGGAACACTTATTTTCGTATGTGTGGGGGGGTTTGGAGTGGTACATAATTCAATCTATAATAGGCCAGAGAATATATGTTTGTGTAGGTTGATAGGTGGAGGTGGTGTGGATAATAACACCCTAAGAGGAAAGTTAGATCTTCATTATTGTTGTTGTGTACAGAAGTCAGAGTTGACCTATTGTTGATCCTCCAGTGTGTTTTCAGAGGCCATTAATTTTACAGGAAGAGATTACCAATCCCACTCCTGTGGAGCAGCTGGTGGACTTGAACCATGAGTCTTTAGGCGTGACTGCAGCACAAGTTATCACCACTAGGCCATTGGTGAGAACCTGCACTACAGTCTGGAATGCACGTAATTTAAGTCCACCAGCTGCTCAGCAGGAGAAGGAGGGACAGTCTCTTCCAGTTCGATTAACTGCCTCTGAAAACCCACCAGTTTTTGATCGGTTCCAAATTGACGGTACACAACAACAACATGGCCACCAGAGCTCCTTTAAGAAGATGAAAAAGATAAGTGAAAGAAAAATTGTATAGAATGAATGGATGATCAGACATTGTGGGTATTATAATTGATATTATGGAATAAAACTTTTCAATCAAATCACAATTTTAAAAAAGAAAAATTTTAAAAGAAGATTTTATACTCTAGACATTCATTTATAACAAAGAAGGAAGACCAATGAGGTTTTTAGGCAAGTGGGGGGATTTTGCTTCATTTTTCACTTAGGAATAACCAAAATGCTGTGTAGATTGGCTACTGGCTGTATTAGTGTCAAACAGGTCAGATTGAAAATGTTTGTGATAAAGCAAGAATTGATAAAGGTCTGAATTAATACAGGTGCAACAGGTGAGCAAAAGTCCCCAGGTGGTGCAAATAGTTAAGCTCCCGGCTGTAAATGGAAAGGTTGGAAATTGATTTCCACCTACTAGCAGTACCTCAGAAGAAAAGCCTGGCCATCTACTGCTATAAAGATCAGTCATCAAACACCTTATAGTGCAGTTCTACACTGGCATATATGGGGTCATGTGAGTCAGAGTAGACTCCGTGACATCCAGTAACTGGTCATAGGGTGAATGAAGGAGAGAGATTCAAGGAACTATAGTCAATAGCATTTAGTGGCCTGTGAAATATGGGAAATGAGGTAGAGGTAACAATTCAAGTGACTCTAGAACTTCCAGGAGAATTGACACAGTAACTGCAACAATGGCCTCAAATGTGTCAGAGATTGTGAAGCTGGAACAGGACAGGATATGGTTCAGATCTGTTGTTCATATCGTTGCTATGGGTCGTACTCGACTTGATTGCACCTAACAAAAACTAAGGTTTCTGGTTAGAATACTAGGGGTATAGTGATCCAACTGTCGAAGCAGGTTTATAGAGCATGGTTTGAGAGTAGGATGAGTAGGGATGGTGGTTTGTTTTGGCCAAGTTAAATTTGCAGTCTTTTGGTGCGGGTTAGATTGCCCAGCAGGCAGAAGGTCGTGTCTGTTTGTAGTTCAAGTGAGAGCCAGAACTAGAGAGTGACTGACATCTTAGAAAAGAAAGGGGTTACCCAGAAGATACATGTGACAGGAGACAGAAACTCAGCAAAGGATTAACTTTCAACTTCTAATAATGGTTCTCATCACATCTTTATTTTTGTATGTGGATGCAGACCTACTGGCATACAATTTTGGTTGTGTTTCTAAGCAATCTTTTAAAAATGAATCTTTAAAGATACTGAGATTGTATTAAATGCTCACATTTTTCTTTTCAACTTTATGCTGTGGAATACTTTTGCCTAAATCAAAGTTGTTGAATAGATAGAAAATGTTATATTCCATATATAGATTTTAAAAATCTGCTAGTCATGTAATCTTTATATTGCATCAAAGGTACTAGCCATTTTCTCTAATTCTGTAAATTTTCAGAAGTTACAAACAGGAAGGCTCCTGTTACATGAAATAATGATTAACAGTTTGAAAACTCTGTGACTAAGCCCTGCCATATCTTTCTTTTTTTAAAAAATATGCTATCTCTTTACATGTTTCAACTTTACTTCTGTCTTTTTTTTTCTTTTGCATTTGTGTTTGAAAATATTCAAACTTAAGAAAGTTGTAAGTACATCCCATGAATATCTATAGTCCTTTCATCTATCTTCACCAATTATTTACATTTGCCATATTTGCTTTATCTTATCCTGGGCTTTTGTTTTATTTTGTTTGGTTTTTGAGGGGGTAGGGATTGCTGAATCATTTGAGGATGAGTGTCAGGTATCTGACACTTTACCCTAAAATACTTTTACTCCTTACTACTTGGGTGCCATTGCACTAGGCCTTATGAGCGACAAGATATATATAGTTAGATTTATTAAAATATGAGTTAATGTTCCTATCTAACACCAAGAGCTTCTTTCATATGCTTTTCTTTCCATTATTTTATCTTCCTTCATTCATTGTGAGAATTCCAATTCCAAGAACATCAATATATTGATACATTTGCTCGATTATGAAATGCATATAAAATAGTTTTAAAATTGCTGCTCCGGTATCACTATAACAACACTCACTGAAAAAATATTTAATAATTTTGTGATTTTTTTGTGGTACTTAGGATATATTTCATTGAATGTATACAAAGTTAAAATATTCTTGGATTATTTTTAACACTCTCTTCTATTTAGTTATATTATCAGGGTTTCTTGCTAGCTTCTGCCAAATTGTCTTCCGTAAGAATTGTGCCATTTTACACTTTCACCAGCAGTATAAAAGAATGTATAATTTTCCCATAGCTTTAATACCAATGTGTTATCCAGCTTTAATACCAATGTGTTATCCAGCTTTGATTTTTTTACTTGTTACCAATTTAACAGTTAGAAAATAGAATTTCTCTGATTGCCCAGGAAGTTCAACATTTTCTTCTGCTATTTAGAGCCTTTGCAGATCTCTACATATATGTGTATGTGTATACACATATGTCTTAAGGTTAGAGTTCTTGAATCCTATCACTGCATTAGATCTTAAAAATCTCTAAACAAAGATCTTAAAGATCCTATTTTAAAAATGAAACTCAAGCCAGGAAGCACAGATGGAGGAGGCAAAGACCAAAACCCAAAAGATTCTATTTCTAATTTGATTTTCCATTAAGAGATTAATTTACACTTCATTCATGTTTTTAACAGACCAAACAAATGACCTCTTCTGATTTAAAATGTATTTTAAAAGTCCTAAGAAAGTGGCTGTCTCATATGAAGCACTCAAGAAATTTTTTTTACAAATATAGCAAAATTAATCAAATTTGAAACTGAGTGTACTTTCAAAATACTCACTTTGAATATGATACTTAAATGCTTTCATAAAAGTTGTTACTTAGGAAAGGGTTCCTTTTAAGGGCCATCTAATTTTCACTTTAGAAAGTCAATGATGGGCACTTTTATAAATAAGTTGTTGTTGTTGTTATGTGCCGTCGAGTCGTTTCCGACTCATAGCGACCCTATGCA
>NW_006399872.1:3553597-3582820 GCF_000299155.1 Elephantulus edwardii
TAATAGAGATTTTGGATTTCCATTCATTCATTACTGCACTTCTCTGTGCCCATCCCTCCCCTCCAGTTCATGCCCCTCTCTGAAAAGAAAAAAGAAAAGTTCACTCGTTGGTATACAACCCCCCCGCCCCCCAGTACACTTCTCTATGCAACTTTAATTCTGGACTCCTGTGCTAACCATAATACTCAATCACATATCTCCTTTAATCTGTTCTTTTCCTCATTTTTAAGGCAGTGGTTGAAGCCAAGAAGTTAATCCTTGGAGGACTTGAGAGGCCAGAGAAAAAAGAGGACACCATGATGTACCTGTTGGCTCTGAAGAACGCACTGCTTCCTGAAGGCATTCCCCTGCTTCTGAAGTATGCAGAGTCAGGAGAAGGGCCAGTCAGCCACCTCGCTGCCACCACACTCCAGAGATACGATGTCTCTTTCATAAGTGATGAGGTAAAATCTTCAAGAATATTTGGCAACATTGCTGCTCTTGTAATTATTAGTTGTATTATGTTGATCTTGACTAATACTTGTCCTAGATTTGGCTGTGTGTGTGTAAAGAGAGAGAGGGGGGATCTACTCTATAGAGTTTTCAAGGCTGTGAGTTGTTGAAAGATGACCATTAGGCCTTTTCTTCCAAGGTACTTCTGGGTGTGTTCATACTGCCAGCCCTTTGGCTAATAGCTGAGTAGTAAACCATTGTACCACCAAAAGACCTAAACACAATTAAAACACAACTCCTCTGAAGTCATCTCAATTTTTCATACTAACATTCTCTCTTTCCTGCTTAGAATTATTGTAACTCTTACACTGAGTGTTCTTAAACAGTCTCTCATTTGTAAAAGACAATGTCCTACATCCTGAAGGATAGATTTTGAAATACATTTACTAAGAACTAAGTTCTTGCCAAAATGTCTCCACATCTGTAAATTTTAAAATGTTTCTAAGTGTTGCAACAACGGCATCTGTTGGATTAAGTATTACCTTGTTTATTCTACAACCTTTCAGGAATCAATATAAATTAAAAAATTTTTAGGGCACAGAATATTTGTAAATCTAGAAATAAACTGTTTGGCTTCTAGTTTGCAGCTAAACACCTTCCTATCAGTGTTGTGTGAAAGTTTGTGAGTTGTAAAGTATAAGTGTTAGGCTTACAGGCTTTTGAAACAGACACACCCAGGTATACATTCTGTCCAAGGCCCTTCCTCATTGTTTGCACTTGGATGAGTTACTTAACCACTTTATACCTAAAAGCAAGATTTGCACGAAATAGGAAAAAATACAGGGGAGAAAGAATGTCTGGTATAGAATTTTACACACCTTATTTTCTTAGTCAATGCAATTGAAATTGAGTAACAGTGAAATTATTTGCTGCCATAAAATGTGATTATTACATTAATGGGGTGGGGGTGGTGTGTGTCCCTGTTCTGTTAAAACAAAAACAGAAAGAGGTTCTGAGGTAATTTACTGCAGTCCATCGCTCTACTTCAATTATCTTCTTAAAAATATCTGTATCAGTCAGATATTGACAGAACAAAAGCAACCTGAAAAATTCCAGCAATTTAACAAGTTTTTATCTCCCATTAATGCTACACTCAGTACAAACAAGATAGCTCTGGTAGCATATTCTATAGAAACTGTAGTCCTAACTTAAAGGTGGTGCTTCTCCGCAGTTTGAATCCACCAATGACTTTGAGGGAGAATGGTGGGCAGTCTCCTCTCATGTGATTTATAAACTTTGAATGCCTGCTGGAGGGTGGACTATGAGTCAATTCCAACTTGATGGCAACATATTTTTAATTCAATGTGAATAAGAGAATATGTGGCCCTTTTCCAACACAGTAGTGGGAGAAAGACATAGAGAAGACCTACCAACTCTTAACCACCTCAGTTGTCCACAGGTGGTGCATATTAATTCTCTTCATAGTTTATTAGCCAGAACTAGTTAATATAAAAATAGCACAACTGAAAGGAAGCTGGGAGTTCTAGAACTGCATGCATCTTTTTTCTGAACACTCATAATTTCTTTTGCAGTTTTAATTCTAAAAGTACTCTGACTAAACCTGAACATCTTATGAACAGGTGAAGAAGACTTTGAACAGGATATACCACCAGAATCGTAAAGTTCATGAGAAGACTGTGCGCACTACTGCAGCTGCTATCCTTTTACACAGCAACCCTTCCTACATGGAAGTAAAAAACCTCCTGCTTTCCATTGGGGAACTTCCCAAGGAAATGAACAAATATATGCTCTCCACTATCCACGACATCCTACGTTTTGAAATGCCAGCAAGGTAGGACACAGGGCAAAACTTGCTTCTTTGCTTACCTGAGCTTGTTTCTGATTAGTATGGTGCATGTGTGACTAATACGGATGCAGTCATTGTGTTGTGTTATGCTGCATGAAACGAAAAAGTTTGTCAAAATTCCCATAAAAGAACTAATTAGAAAATTTCAAGTTAAGTTGATAAAATAACTCTATTTTTAAAATAAATAAATACATTTGCCATGTAATTTGGAACTTAATCCTTTTTACTCTAGGCGTCCTGCTCAATATTACAAATACATATTACCAAGTGTTAGCAATGGTTTAAAGAATTCAGACTGCACAGTTCAAAATTGGGAAGAGTGTATGCCAGAGATATGTCCTATCTCCATACCTTTTCAAACTATATACAGAACAGGTTATCCGGGAGGCTGGGATCTTTGAGGAGAAATATGGCATCAGGATTGGAGGAAGACTTGTCAACAATCTGCATTATGCAGATGACACAACACTGTTTGCTGAAATGGAGGAAGACCTGAAGCGCTTGCTGCAGAAGGTCAAGGACTGCAGCCTTCAATATGGATTGAGACTCAATGTCACGAAAACAAAGATTTCAACCCTGGGCCAATTGGCAGCATCATGAAGAATGAAGAGCTTGAGATTGTTCACAGCTTTAGTTTGCTTGGCTCTACAATCAACTCTTGGCACCAGCAGCCAGGAATTTAAAAGAGAAGTATTGTGATGGGAAAGTCTGCTGTTAGAGACCTCTCCAAAGTACTGAAGAGCAATGATGTAACTCTGGAGACCAAGGTGTGCCTGATCCAGGCCATGATCTTTGCAATTACTTACTAAGCATAGGAAATGACTAGGGATGATAGAAGGAGAATTAATGTCTTTGAGCTGTGGAGTTGAAGAAGAGTATTGAATATACCAGGTACTGCTAAAAGAATGAACAATTGTTCATTTTCATCCTTGAGAGGGTCAAAACAGGCTGCTTCTTGGAGGCAAGGATTCCGAAGTTTCATCTGACATCCTTTCAGCATGTTGCAAGAAGGAACCAGTCCTTGGAGAAGGATGTCACGCTTCGGAGGGTGAAGGGACAGCGCAGGTTAGGAAGTTCCTCAAAGAGATGGATTGAGTCAGTAACTGGGGTAAGGGGGTAGGTGTCTCAGAGACAATAAGATTGGCACAGGATACAACAGGGTTTAGGGCTGTTGTACATAGATAGGGTCACTACAAGTTGCAGGTGACTCAATGGCATATAACAACATCAACATACAGTATTTAACAATGAGATTATGAAGATTTGAAGAAAATACCTTTTCCAGTCCTGAGGTATGTCCATCAGTTAACATAAGCTATCTAATAGCTGGACACTCCAGCCTAGCTGCCATTTGGATATCACACTACATTCCAAATACCTGAAGAATGGAGGGAAATGTCCTGATCCGGAAGGTCCCTCCGGCACTTCCCTCAGTTGCGGTGTGCCAGGAGGAAAATTTGACTCCCACTTTTTTCAACTGAGGATTTGATAGATTTCCAATCTGGATGAGTAATAGCCATTGTTACAATGAAGGTGCAGCTTTTTAAAAATTTTATTTTAATGTATTGCAGCAAAATGATTCGTCGTGTTCTGAAGGAAATGGTTGTTCACAATTATGACCGTTTTGCCAAGAGTGGATCCTCTTCTGCCTATACTGGTTATGTAGAACGTATGTAACCCAAACCGGTATTTGCCTTCCAGCCCAACTTGGTACCATTAGAGCTTTTACTAAGTCATAGTTGCTGGTTTTCTGTTCATTAGGTAATCCCTATGCAACATCTACTTATGGCCTTGATATTCTTTATTCTGGTTCTGGAATTCTGAGGAGAAGTAACCTGAACATCTTTCAATACATTGGGAAGGCTCACCTTCATGCTAGCCAGGTAACTCACTTTCCCAAAATTTACTTAATAAATAAGAAACTTGTATATATATATTTTCCCCAACACTATTGACTTTAGGTCAGAGAGGAGAACTTCCCCATAGGTTTTCTTGACTACCATCTTGACAGGAGGAGATTCCAGATCTTTCTCCTCAAGAAACACTGGATAGGTTCAAACTGCTAACCCTTTGATTGACAGCTGAGTGTTTAGCTATTGGTACCACCAACCTCCTTATGCCCTCCCTAAATCAGGTAATTCCCATCGTACTCTCAGAATTTCACCGGGCTCGGCGACATTCAGGGCATTTCAGCAAGTCAAGGCTTGCCTGTAAAACTAGATTCTGGGTATGTAAGAAATTAGTCAAGAAAGAGAAAACATATATTGATAATAACACTATAAGCTTTGATGCCCTCTGCCCTGTCTCACCATTCTTAGCCAGAATTCTTAAGAGAAACAAATTACTAAGATATATAGCTCTTTCTTCTTCTCTCTCTCCCCACCCCCAACTCCCTAAAGAGCATTTATATTTTTGTTTTTCAAAAGGCTCATATGATTGTGTCAGACTATCAAGTCCAAAATATGTACTTTGGGGAATAGACTGGTAATTTCTGTAGTCTTGTGTCTCAAAATCTTTAATCCAGTTGAAGGGATGAATGAAGAGTCTAGAAAAATTTATATTTTTAGTTTAAAAGTGGAACATACTCTAAGGAGAACTCCTCTTAAAGATGGAATTAGGTCCACCCACATTATGGAGTATAATTTGCATCACTTCATACTAGCTGACTTAATCACATGCAACTACTTTCTAACAGCATCTAGACTCGTGTGAGACCACCTAACTGCTTACCCAAATAAACATGCAAAGTTATCCACCATATCACCAGTGAGTTCACTGTGATTTATTGTCTCAGAGAAAGTTTGAAATATGAACATGAGGCCTAATCCTAATTCATTTGACTCAATGGATTAGCCAAACATACATTTGTCTTCACAAAAGTACACATAGTCACAAAATTGAATCTGTGTCAACTTTTCCTATTTTACTTTATTCTCAACCATCCCTCAGAACTCCATGTATTTAATTCTAGAATGTGTTTTCCTTGACTGGTCTTCAAGAAAAAGATTGAGCCTTCAAGGTCTTAAATAAGGGAGCTCTGGTGGCCTAAAAAGAGTTACCCTGCTGGTCCAAAAGCAGCCAGTTTAAATCCTCCAGTGGCTGAGAGAAAGATGTGCAATTTCCTCCTATGTGATTTACAGTCTCTGAAAATCCGCTGAAGAGTCAGCTGTGAGTTGGTTCTGAATCAAAAGCACATGCCAACAACAATTATGAAATAAATCTTCAAAACAGAATGTGAAAAAAATATATATGTATGTATATGTATATGTATATGTATATGTATATGTATATGTATATGTATATGTATATATATATTTTATCTATTACTGCTAAGAGAGAAACAATGGACAGACATTTGATAAAGAACTAAATTCAGTATCTTCATTTTTACCCAAAATTTGAAAACAATCTCTAAAGGCTTTATATATGTGAAATATAATACCTTGGTAATTTTCATGCTATCAAATTATACTCTTGCAAATATTGTTATAGATAAGCTTTCAAAATGATACAGTGCTACGAATTTGATAACTTAGTAATACTGTGTTGCTAACCTCTTTGACAGGACTATAGATAGAATGCTATTCCCTTCTGTCCTAAGGAATCACCATCTGTTCCTTAATATGCACTCTAAAATGCAAAGCTCTTGGTAGATAAGGGGCTGGGTGTAGAAAACAAACTGTACAGGACTTCTACAGATGGTAGAGATCAGAGAGTAAAGCCTCTCACGGTGTTTCTCATCTTTTCATTTTTAATTAGAGAGAAAAGTTTGACATGGAATGCAGTGACCCATGGCTCAGAGATCTCAAAACTCACTAATAGAAGTGACCTCATGTTAAAGTTCTTTTTTACTATCCTACCACGGCACTCCATTCCCTGCAAGAATGTACTTTGAACTTGAATTTTATTCAACTTTTTATTGTGACTTTAGTAACAATTTACAGAGAATATCAGTCTTTCAAATATCAATTCACACACAATCAGGGTGAGAGTTTACAGAGCAAAATGCTATTCCTTTGAATCATTCATACACATTTTGTTTTGTGACATTGATTACAAATTTCATGAAGTGACTTTACTCATCCCACTTCCACCCTGTGTTTCCTCTTTCCACCCTCATTCTTTCCTAACCCTTCTTGCCTTCTCATCTTTGTGCCTACATTTGAATATTTGATCCTCAGGTTTAGACATGCTCATTGCAGAGAGAATTGAACTTCAGCATCTAGACTGATTTCCTGTCTTCCTGATCTGCTCTATGGCATTCCAGGAGAGACTAAAAGTCTCTTGTCGTTGTTGTTATTGTTAGGTGCCATCGAGCTGAGCACAACTCATAGCAACTCTGTGAACAAAAGATCTCAACCCTGTTCTATCCTGTACCATACTCATACTTCCTGACACACAAGAACCCATTGCAAGAGTCACTGCATCAATCCACCTGTTTGAGGGTCTTCCTCTCCTTCACTGACCCTCCACCTTTCCCAATATCATGTCCTTCTCCAAGGAATAGCCTCTTCTAGCAAGATGACCAAGTATATGAGGTGAAGACTTATTCTTGCCTCAAAAGAACACTGCAGCTTCACCCTTTCCTAGACATATGTGTTTGTTCGTTTGGCTGTCCATAGGATGTTCAGTGCTCTCCTCCCACACCACAGCTGAAAGGCGTCAATTTTTCCTTTTGTCATCCTTGGTCCTTATCCAGCTCTCAGATACATAGCAAGTGATCAGAAAATGATGGCCTGAATCAGACGCAACTTAGTCCTCAAACTGGCATCATTCCTCCTTTATAATTTGGAGAGGTCCCTAGTTGCAGATGAAAAGTCTCTAGGCTGACATAATAAAAGGGAAGAAAAATGCAAGAGATTTGGACTCAAACAGAAGATGTTTGGGTGAACTAGTTGGGTGAACTTATGCTGTTGTTTTCTCATCTGCAAAACGCATAAAATAATTTTATTTCTGGTAAAGTATTTGTGAGGATTAAATGGACCACACCTCTTCACTTTCTATATTACTTTTTATTGCACAAATATTCACATGTTTACTTATTTTAAAAAATATTTGTTTTGGTTTGCATATAAAATTCACACACATTGTTTTTCATTCATATGCATTGTGTTTCACACATTCCTTAATTAATATTGTGTTTCATACTATCATTCTCATACATTGTATTTTAAAAATGAGTCACCATTGATATTTTCATTTTTTATTGTCCTAAAGTCTTCAGGTATTCATACACTTGACCGATTGAGAAGTTCTAGCTGTAGCTCCAAACCTCATCATCTAGTACAGATGCCTTGTGTCATATGTGCTCTATTGCTTTCTTCCTAGGTGGTTCTTGAAGCTCAAGGACTGGAGACCTTAATTGCAGCCACTCCTGATGAGGGGGAGGAGAACCTTGATTCCTATGCTGGCATGTCACCCATCCTCTTTGATGTTCAGCTCAGACCTGTCACTTTTTTCAATGGATACAGTGATTTGATGTCCAAGATGTTATCAGCATCTAGCGATCCTGTCAGTGTGGTGAAAGGACTTATTCTGCTGATAGATCATTCTCAGGTAACTCCTTCATTCTACAAATGTTTATTGAGTCCTTCACATGGACCATACATATTCTAAGGTGGATCTGTTCTTAGGGGGGGATGTTGTTGTTGTTATGTGGCACCGTGTCATCTGTGACACATAGTGACCCTATGTACAACAGCCCTAAATTCTGTCCTACCCTGTGCCAATCTCACTATCTCTGACACGCCTAACCCCATTACCCCAGTCACTGAATCAATCCATCTCATCGAGGGTCTTCCTCTCCTGCGCTGTCCTTCCACCCTCCCAAGCATGACATCCCTCTCCAAGGATTGATCCCACCTTGCAACATGTCCAGAGTATGTCAGATGAAGCTTCAGAACCCTTGCCTCCAAGGAGCAGGCTGGCTTTACCCTCTCCAGGACAAACCTGTTTGTTTTCTTAGCAGTCCATGGTATAATCAATACTCTTCTCCAGCACCACAGCTCAAAGGCATCAATTCTCCTTCTATCCTCCCTAGTCATTGTCCAAAATAAAATTCCAACCACCTTGAAGCCCATGTTCTATTAATAACACTTTCTGATATTTCTCTGGTGCTGCAATTCATAGTGAGTTGTGCTGTTAACTCAAACGCTATGCAATTCCCTCAGTTCAAATCCACAAATGACCCTGTGGAAAGAAGGATCAGAAGTCTCGTCTCAGTATGATTTACATACTAGATTGAAATGAAGTGTCTAACTCCCAGATAATACTGAGGGAATTTGATTTTATAGATTAATGAATGCAGTAGAGTGTGCTTTTTACTTTTGTCTTCTTGCTTTTTGTATGTTCTTTTAAGCAGTTAAATAACAGCCTTTAACTACATTTTCTTACAAATAAAATATTTCAAAAATGTGATAGAGATATTTTAGCAGCTTTGTTGTTGTTTGCCAGATAATTTGAGGATTACAATTTATATGGTTATAGCTATAAAGAGGTATACTTTAAGGGCTGAGAGAGAAGAACCCTTTATATCAGATTTTACTAAAATCCTCCAAAACAGTATTACCCACAACTACAGAGTTGAGTATAACTCGTATCAACACTCATTAGATTTCTGAGGCTATAAATCTTTTCATGAGGAAATTGTCAATTTTTCAACTATGGAATACTTGATGTATTTGAACTACTGACCTCTTGGTGAGCAGCTGGGCAATTTACACCCTGTATAAAAAGGGGTTCTTAAGATAATATTGGTTAGAGCTGATAAAAATGTGAATTGCTTATTTTTATTATTCCTCATATTATTCCAGTTCTTGATACTTGGGTATTAGCAAATTCACAATTTAAAGTGCCTTGACAAAACAGGTTTGTATAACAAGTAATTGGAAATACTCCAGCTCAGACGGAGCCTTAAGGTGTTATAGAAATCCAAGGTCTTTTTCCTTCAGCTCAGTTATACTTAATTGTGAATTTTATTCTCATACTTATCACTTAATGATGATTAGATAGCAACTCCACTTCTAGCACCACAGCCATATGCAAGAAAGCAGGGGAGGAAAAGGGACAGTAGAATTAAAGCCAGACTCAATTTTAAGAACTTTGATGGAATCTCTACCTATAATATTATTAACAAAACCCTGTCATATGTAACATCCTAGCTGCAGAGGAAGCTGGTAAATTCAGTTTTTCAATGGGTATTTTGATATTTTGAACAAGACTGTATGTCTGCTACTACCTGTGAAAAGATGGATGGACCACCAATAGTGACTGTCACATTCCTTAATCCTTAGGTTCATGTAGGTGAAAAAGTTTGTAGATTATAGTAAAATTTTACATTAGTCATTTCATGGAATGTCACCCGTAGTGAGATATACTCTTAATGGACAGATCCTCTAACAAAGGTGTAAGTGATGACGTGATCTAGATTCTAAGACACTGGCATAATAGCAGATCAGTATGATTCATGTGTGAGGCACGACCCATCAGCAAAGCCTGATGATTCAAATATAAGTGTAAAACTCTATGTGTGGGGTAATGATGGGCATAGTCCAATGATGATTGATTTTATAAAACATAATGTATGAGAATGATTGTGTGAAACATAATGTCAGTGAAGCAAAGTGTGTGGAGTATTTGCATGATAAAAAAGTAAAATTAAAATAAAAAAGATAAGACCCAAAATAATTTTAAAAATCCAGCTCTCTGTGTAAACATGCATGGTATTCTAAATTAAGATTAGCAAATTCTTTCCTGGAAAAAGTCAGAAAGTAAATATTTTAGCTTTTATGGGCCGTAAAGGCTCTGTTATACCTCCTTAATTCTGCAATCTAACAAATGAATGTGAATGCACCTCAATAAAATTTTATTTATAAAAGTAGCCAATGGGCCAGATAAGCTTGCATGCCCTAATTTGCTAAACCCTAATTTCAAAGAGCTTTTCATCCAAAGCACTTTGTAAGAAAAGAGATTGTTGCCTAGCTGCTAAATATAACTCAATGCCTGAGTATTTCTTATTGGATTATTTGACAGATTTGGGGTTATTATACAGACAATCTGTTTGAGGCTCCCTGACACTGTAGTGTACTCCAACAATGCCATCCCAGCTTCAGAGACACATACCTCTCTAGGTCAAGTGCTGACATTGAAGGAAATTTGGCAGTGGGTGGCCTGTCACAGCTACCAGGGCAGATGGAATTACTGTGCTCGAGTTCTCTTTTTCAATTAATTGCATTACTCTTCAGAGAATGATGCCTAATAAGTCGGCTTAATAAGGGAACATTTTTTAGCTAGCAAAGAATATATTTTCCCAAATGAAAGCAGTGGGCTGAGGTGTCACAAAGTCAGTGTTTGAGCTGTAAGAAGCACTTGCAGGACCAAAGGTGAAAGATCAGAAGGGACATATTAGGTACAATTACAAAGTTCCGGTATCTTGTTTCTCTAGTTCATGAGCAAGAATTTAAATAAATATGTATTCACGGTCAAATGAGAATAAAAGCCTTTGCTCCGTGGTTTGGGACTTTTTTTTGTTGTTTTGTTTTGTTTTTTAAATTAGGGGTGGTGTTGGCTTGCACTACTTTTCAGGACATTTCTCCTTTTCATATCAGGAGACAAAGGGAGGCTTGTCTTCTTGAGACATGGGTCTAGTAATTAAAAAAATAAATCCACCCTGAAGGCAGCTCGGATTTTCATTCCATCTCCATGCATGCACAGCCTCTGAGTCTGACTTCTTATTTCAATTTTCAGATGTAATTCATACCAAGGAAGATTGGTATAGGAATTGAATGAGATATCAAATGTAAAGATTTGGACACAGACTGGATGCACCAAAACTATTAGTTGCATTTCTTTTTCTGCTCTCAAAACAAGAAACAGTGCATTATGTGGTTAAGTTTAACAAAATACACCAATGCACAGTTTGTCTTCCTATTGGGAGTCAGTGGAAGATTCTTCTGTTACTGCATTTAAGTGCTTTTCCAAAGCAACTTTGCATGGGAGAACTGGAGTCTTTGCAGAATGCCAGGGCACTTCTCAAACCTGGTATTGTGTTGAAAATTCTCCCTTCTCCACAAAAAGCACATTATCTAATAGCCTGAAATATTCTTTTCCACCATATAGACTAAGTACACATGAGGGAAAGATACATATATAAACAGAAGATGAACAAAGGCCTGAAGCCTTTCTATAAATATTTCTCCAAGGTTTTAGACCTTCCATAGGCATGTACTTTAGGAAGTGGATGTCAGTCTTGCTTCCAAACCTGAATCAACCTGGGAGCACCAACAAAAGCGGCCCATGATTGGGTAGCCAATTATGGTGTTTGACACACCACCTATGGCCCAGTTGTTCACTGTCGCAGCAACTCTGATATTTCGGTAGAGCAAATAGACAGACCTCTGCTGTACCACTCTAAAGAGGGTTCATCCAAAATCAATTAAATTTGGCCCTCAGGCCCTATAGTATTTTAAAATTCTGGCACACCCATATGCTGGTGAACTCTGAGCCAGAGACCCCCAATTCATCTGGCAAGTCCCCTTTGTTGACACTCACTTGGTACTAAAAGAAAGCCATAAGAGCCCCAAACATTCTATAGTGACATGAGAGGCCATCCTAAGGTCCAACTTGAACACATACACACACACTAGCAGCCCTCAGCCTGCAGGCATGGCCAAACATTTCAGTATTTTAAAATTCCAGCATGCCCAAATGCTGGTGGACTCTGGACCAGATATCCCCAATCCATCTGGCAAGTCCTCTCTGCTGACAACCACTTGGCATGAAAAGAAAGTGTTATTGCAGCTAATCATTGTTATTTTATCTTTTAGGAGATTCAGCTGCAGTCTGGATTAAAGGCCAACGCAGAAATTCAGGGTGGTCTAGCTATCGATATTTCAGGGTCGATGGAGTTTAGTCTGTGGTACCGTGAATCCAAAACGCGAGTGAAAAACCGGTGAGCATTATGTTGTATGTACTACTCTACGCAAGGGAGGTCTGGTGGCCTAGTGAAAAGAAGCTGTGCTGCAATCCAAAAGGCATGTGGTAGGCCACCAGCCGCTCCGTGGGAGAAGGATGGGTAATCTCCTCCTGTGTGATTAATTGCTTCTGAAAACCTGCCAGAGGGTAAGCTATGGGCTGGTTCTGACTCTGTGGTACACAACACACACATCACACTCTACGCAAAGAACTGCAAATCCATATATTAGGAATTTCCTTAAAACTATGCTCTTGTGACTTAGTGGTAAGAAGCTGTGCAGCAATCCCAAAGGCAAGCGGTTGGAATCTACGAGCTGCTAGGGATGAGATAGCTGAGAGGGGAGGGATGGGCAATTTCCTCCACTGAAATTTACTGCCTCTGACAACCCTTTGGAGGGTGGGTCCTGACTCAACAGCACACAGCAACAATATGCTTATTTGTAATCATTAAATCAGTTAGTTGGAAATCAACATTGGGAATTATCCTGCTCTCAGTACTTAATAGAGCTCACAGAGAAATCTTCTCACTCTTAAAGACATCTTAAAAAAAAAGACATCTACAGACAGCATATCCCATGAGTGAAGTATTTTTCTCTTGATACTTTAGTTGATACTATGCTTTAAGGGAATTTTAGAAGCTAACATTTTTACTTTCTCTCTCTTTGAAGTTTAAAACCTTTTCTCTTTAGCTATCTTCAGTGAGTAGGGGGAAACTTACTTATTTTGTGCAGAATCTTAGCCTTAAATATTGCTAGTCATTGGGTTTTCATTAACATTTCTTTTTCCAAAGAAATTGCTCTCAGATCTTTTAGTTTGTCCTAATTTGGTATGTTATAAAGAGATGTCAGTCCTTGAAAAAAGACATCATCCTGGGAAAGGTAGAGGGTTAAAGAAAGAGAGGAAGACCCTCAACAAGATGGACTGATACAGTGACTGCAACAATGGACTCTAGCATATTAGAGATTGTGAGAATGGTGCAGGCGAGGGTGAAATTCAGATTTATCGTTAATAGGGTTGCTATGACTTGTAGTTGACTTAATGATACCTAAAAGTAGTAACATATAAAAAATAGGAAAAGCAAAATATTCTGTGGAAATATTTTTTTAAAAAATATTTTATTTTGAGGGGAGCTCTGGTGGCCTAGTGGCAAGAAGCTGCACTGCAATCCCACAGGAACACGGTTCGAATCCACCAGATGCTCTGCCAGAAAAGAAGGCACAATATCCTCCTGTACCAGTCAGATATGATTTGTCGGTACACGCACACAAAATAATAGTAAAAAAAAATTTAAAAAAATATTTTATTTTATGTGGCAATGGGACAATTAAAACAAACTTTCAAGGACTATTCAACCTGAATCCTTCTGATCATATGGAGATTTTTGAAAGTATTTCTTTGAGTTTATTATGTTTAATTTGTTTTATTTGTTTGTTTGTGTATAAAAGGATGTTCATCTAGATGATAACATAATTATGATAAAAACAAAAGGGGGGAAATATGGGAAGCCAATACTAAATATTTGTAATAAACTGAATGCTATTTAAATTTAAAACAGTAAAAATAAAAAAATTGAACTTAAAAGAGAAAAATATTTTATTTTGAACATAAAATTGTCTCTGAACTAGTACACTGATAAAAATAATTTTATCATATTTGTTATAGAATTTAAAAAAGGAAATAGACATTTGATTCATTTTTATCTTTTTAGATATTTAAAAGTGTAGTGAGACTGAAGTGAGATAAGTGATAAAAGGAAAGCTTTGACACCTTTTGAACTATGTATACAAGAGTTGAAAACAATCAAAAGATGCTATTCATAGGAAAGGTGGCCACAATGTTCCTAGAAGGAACTGGTATGTGCAATGAATGCCCTGGTTTGGCCGCTCTTGTTTAGGCAAAAATATAAATTAGGTGGGAGACAACAAAATATTGACTCTGAACAAATCTCCTGGTTTGGGCCTCATTGTGAAGCTCAAAGACAATCCCAGCATAGGCCAAACCCTGGTTAGAGCATGTGTTGAGAGGACAGTTAAGAAGACCAGAGTGAAGGTGACAGCAAGACATGTCCCATAGAGTGAGACAGGTAAATCTCCCAGAATTAATACAGGAAGGACATTAGGTCACACATGTCATATGTTAATATAGCTAAATGGCTTCTCATTTTGGTGTTTTTCTGAGCTTAATGGTTCCAATCTATTGATTTTTTATATTACCAGGCAACTTAAAAACAGACTACCTCCAGAGGCAGCCTCTACTATGAATGTCAGGATTGTTAATAGGTCCAAAGCTATTAATCCCCTGGTTCTGCTCAGGTTGGGCCTAGTCTTACTCACTTTATTTGCTCTTTGATTTCTATTGGCTCACATGTAACCTGAGGCCTTTCTTGTCTCATTCACATCAGCCTTAACACTCCCTCCCCAGCCTCCTTCCATGCCTGATTGACTAGAGAGAGAGGAGTTGAAAATGCATCTTTATTTAGGTCCTTGGTATTTCCATAGCAAACATGGTGCCCAAAAGATACATTTTATTCTTATATCTAGAGATGAAAATTAGGGAGCGTGAACAGGACCCTGATGCCCAATACAGGGACTAGTCAACCCTTAATGACTAGTAGAACTCAAAGCATGTTGAAGTTACCCATCAGTACTTTATTTCCTTCCAGTCATCAGTGTTTTGTGTTCACATCCTGAGAAACTAGAACTATGAGTCAAGTTCAATGAAAATGTCATGCTAACAGAAATTTCCCCAAAAAATATCTAGTGTGGCTGTGGTGATAACCGGAGACATCACAGTGGACTCCTCTTTTGTGAAGACTGGTCTGGGAATCAGTGCAGAAACAGAAGCAGGGCTGGAGTTCATCTCAACAGTGAAATTCTCTCAGTACCCATTCTTGGTTTGCATGCAGATGGACAAGGACGAAGCTCCATACAGGTAAGAAGTATTCATGGAATGGTCTAAGGGCATCCTACCTTCACTAAGAACTTTCATTCAGTTATTAACATTCCACTTTAGTATTAAAACGGTAGCCACCCAGAGAAATAAACATGTTCTTTAAATAAAGAAAAGAGTAATTAATAAGCCCAAGAAAAGTTCTGTACAATGGTGCATAGTTCAAATCCACCAGCTGTTCTGCAGGAAAGAGATGGGCTATTTATAGCCTCTGAAAACCTTCCGGAGAGTCAACTATGAGCCATTTCTGACTCAACAGTATACAACAACGACAAGAAAAGTTAGTTTCTGTGATACAAAGACATTCTAATAATTTAGTTATGGAATTCTGGAGATAAATATCCTTTTCTAATCCAGAAGTAGTTTATCAGGGAAACAAGTGGATTTGCTTTACCAAGGGAGCTGACAAATTGTTTTAACCAGCAAAAGTAACTGTACATATTTACTGTGTCTTCACAATTGTATTCTGGTCAAAAATATAAAAACACATATAAGCAATGACAATCCATTTACAATGGTTTAAAGGCCCAGAAGAATTTACTGTTTCCAGAAAGTTCATAAAATCGACTTTGTTTAACTTGACTTTAAATCTTGGTTTAATCTTGAGAATCTGGGATGGATGGATGGATAGATAGATAAATAGATAGATAGATAGATAGATAGATAGATAGATAGATATGATAGAGATAGATATGATTTTTTTAAAGATTGCAGTAGTGTTCTTAATGTTCTAAAAAACATAAGTAATTTTCATGCAATTTCTTGTCATCTCATATACTCTACTTCCACTCTAGAACTAATTCTGATTTCAAGAGTATCCTTCGGATCTTGTAGTCAATTGTACTTCTTTGGAGCTGAAGGACAAACTGAATTCATTAGTTTTAGATTGCATTGACTCTTATCAACAGAAGGTGTAGAAGTTTGCTTAATATGCATTACATATCTCTGAAGGCAAGTTGTAGATTTAAAACAATAAGCCACTTTGTTTTACAGCCTTTCCTTTGACAAATAGGCCAGAACTGAATGTTTTCTTTATTTTCCTGACATTTCATAATCCATAGGATTATATAGCATACACGACAGGGATTTTTGTAAACATATTCACACATATAAATATTAATAAGATATGTTTTTCTAGCATAAGAGATTGCAGGCTGTAGTTAAAATAGTAAATCTTTATTAACTTATACTAATTGTATTTAGGAAATCCACTGAAAATATATTGAAAAACAAAAACTCCCAATGATCAAAATACAGTGAACACCAACCCAGATACATTGCTGTGTGGTTTAGTTGAACATTTCACTTGGGCCAGAATTCTGGGAATGTTTCCCTGTCAGCATTCTTCTCTTAAGTCCAGCTAGGAAAGGGAGTGTTCCCAAGGTGGGGCTACCGGAATTAGGGGTGGGAAACATAGCAAGGGGTACAAAACTTAAAAGCATCTCCAAAGAACTGAAAGGAATTCATTCTGCCTTTAACCTCTGATGTTCCAGGTATTTGAAATATTATCTGTTAGTATTTAAAAAAAAATAAAATGGGGAAATAACCTCTTTCTTGAGAATAGAAGCTAGCAATTTGTGGTACTTTTATCTTAAATTGCTTTGAAAATGAAGCTTCAGGATGCATTCCATTTGAATCACACAAACACCTTTAATTTTTTTTTTGCTTTTGTTATTTTTGTCACGCAGGCAATTTGAGACAAAGTATGAACGGCTGTCCACAGGCAAAGGTTATGTCTCTAGGAAAAGAAAAGAAAAGCTAATAGCAGGATCTGAATTCCCACTCCATCAAGAGAACTCTGATATGTGTAAGGTGGTATTTCCCCCGGAACCAGAAAATAATTCCAATGGCTGGTTTTGAACCTGACTGGTGATGTTTTGTTTGCATCTGTCTCCCTGGAAGGAATGCCAAGTGACACATCTAAGAACTAGCTCTGTGAGAGCATAGTGTTTACATATTTACTGTATTTAAGATTTTTATAAAAGCCTATAAAAAATCTCAAATGATGAAATTTGGGCCTATTCAATATACTAGGTAGAGCACCATTTGAGTCAACACAAGTGACTCCAGGAACACTGATAGTTTTCTTGTGCCAGTCTCAAACCCCATTTGGAACAGCAAGAATAGATTTAATCAAATAATAAAATTTTATTTGTTCAAAAAGAAATAATAAAAAAAAACCCACTCATGTAAACCCAATTTTGAGTCAACAATTTTCAACATGTATGTGAATACCTTTTTAAACCAAATGTTAAATGTGACTTGTTTTTTACTAAACATATTGACTGACGAGCAAAATAAAACAATACAAGCTATTTTTTTCTTTTCTTTTGAGGGGTTAAGAATAGCAGGCAAAAAAGTTAGCTTCAAGAACAAGTATTTATGTCTTCTGTTAGTTAATTCCATCAAAAATTGAGTCAGAAGGCATTCAGCAGTAAGGCATACAATTTTCTTTTTCTGCAGACATGTAGTCAAGTCTCTAGGAACAAGCCACTGAATTTAGCACTTGGGTGTCAGAGAAAACAGTTTCAGAAATTCCATTTGTCTTTTCTTGTCCTGGTTTGTTACTGTGATGTGGTCCACTACTCTTTATAAGGGATATCCCCAGGGACTTATCAGTTTATATCTGCTTTGCTTATTTGTGGGCAGACGCTCCAGTCTATTTGACTAAAATCTGCAGGGTAGTCATAATCACCAGGAAAATGTTATACTGCTTCAAGACACTGAAGGATTTGGATTTCTGATAAAGGGAAATGAGGGGGGAAAAGTCTTTCTTTGTACAAATTAAAGGAAGTGTGTCAAACTTTTTCAAATATTTATTTCTAAACTGGCATATGTGTTTATAGTAATAAATCCAATAATGGGTGCTCATATATTCATATGCATATACAATATAAAATTAAGATGGCACACTATTGGATGTGAATTAAAAACAAAATGTGATGAAATAAATACATGAAAATCCTACTTAGTTTGGTTTTTGTCTCTGATTAATATGAATATCACATTTCTCTTTTTCTACAACTTCTTGAAGCTACAGAAGCCACTCAGCTCTACAGAACAAGCCAGTTCCCTAGATGAAAGGTCAGAGCTCAGGGCCTTTTGGAAAATGGGTCACTGAAAATAGCAGCAACCAGGATTCTAAGGACCAGTGAACTTCAAAACAAGCTAGAACTCCATTTTCATCAAGTTCTGGACTGGCATATGTACTATTAAGATAGTGAAAAGGGAGGAGGAAGCAATAAAACCCCAATAAAATCAGAGTAACAGGGCAATCATAGGCAGTTCCATCATCTGCCTACCCAGTTAGTGGTGATAACTGATCAACTCAGACTGAAAACAACCCCACACATGCAAAGTGGAACTGCTTTAGAGGGTTTTCAAAACTGTGGCCTTTTGCCTATGGGTGGGTTCTAACCACTAGCTTTAAGATTAGAAAGTGCTACTTGTTTGTGCTACCTTATTCCGATTCAGAGAATTTAGAGAATAAAATCATACTAAACAGTTTCCACTTGTTTCAAAGGAATAAGAAACCAGAATTATACAACAAACTTTAGCTGCTTTATATAAAAGTGAAATAGTAATTTAAGTGGATGAAATATTTCACCTTTTGAAATGACACATTTCAAAAGAGCCAGAAATATCACATAAGCCTCACTTGCGATCCACAGCTCTGACTCCTTCTTTGTTATAGCTGGACATCCAAATCAGCTTTGTCTTCTGCAAAAGTATCTATTTGGGAACAGTGTAAATCTGCTGACCTTAGTCCATGGGCTAACCCTCTGCCAATCAGCTTCTTCCCTCATACCTTCCTTGTACCTTCAGGATCTAGTCTGAGCTTCCTCTGTGACATGCACTGTTTCTGGTCACTTGTTGGTGTTCTGCTGAAGATAATTTCTTCTTTGAACTTGACCATAAAACAATACTGTTAAAACTAAAACTTAGGAGTGTGTATTATGTACCAGATGTGTAATCACTAATGTTCACACAAACCATACTTATTATATAGAATTATTATCTAGCAATACAAGTCAGCATTTCTCAAGCTAAAGAACTGAAGAATAAATTCAAGCCACAAGTTGCAATGCTTAAGGATGTTATGAGCAGAATATTAAATAATTCATGAAACATTAAAGGAAGATGGAAAGAGTATACAGAGTCATTGTATCAAAAAGTATTGGCTGAAACAGAAAAATTTCAAGCAACAATATATAATCAAGAGTCAAAGTTGATGAAAGAGGAAGTTCAGGCTGTTCTGAAAGACTTGGAAAAAAAATAAAGCCCCTGTAATTGATGGACTTGACGTATTTCAGCCAACAGATGCTGTTCTGCATGTGCTAACCAAGTTGTGCCAAGAACTCTGGAGGACAACTACTTGGCCAACTGACAGGAAGAGATCCATATTTAAAAAAACATGACCCAACAGAGTGTGGAAATTACAGAACAGTATCACACACCAGCTAAATACTGCTGAAGATTATCCAGAAAAGACTTGAACAGTACATTGACAGAGAACTACCAGAAATACAAGCTGGGTTTAGAAGAGGTTGTGGCACAAGGGACATTATTGTCAATGTCAGATGGATCTTGGCAGGGAGCAGAGAATACCAGAAGAATTTCTATCTGTGTTTCATGTGTGGATCACAATAAATTGTGGCTAACCTTGAGGAAAATGGGAATCTCATAACATTTGATCGTGCTTATATGAAACATATACTTGGACAAAGAAGCAGTTGTCACAACAAAGCAAGGAAACACAGCATAGTTCAAAATCAGGAAGGTGTGTGTCAGGGATGCATACTATCCCCATAGCTTTCCAATCTGTATGCAGAACAGATCATTCGGGAGGCAGGGCTCTATGAGGAGTATGGGATCAAGATTGTAGGAAGACTCATTAACAACCTACGATATGCTAATGACACAACCTTGCTTGCAGAAGCTGAAGAAGACCTGAAGGACTTGCTGCAAAAAGTCAAGGACTGTAGTCTTCAATATGGATTGAAGCTCAACATTAAGAAGACAAAGATTCTCACCACTGAGCCAATTGGAGAAGAGATTGAGATTGTTAACAATTACAGTTTGCTTGGATCAAAAAATAACACTCTTAACACCATCAGGCAGGACATAAAAAAATGAATTGCACTGGAAAAATCTGCTTTCACAGACCTCTCCAGAGTGCTGCTGAGCACTGATGAGAGTCTAGATTCAAAGGTGCCCCTGATCCAGGCTATGGTCTTCTCAATTACTTGTTATGCTTCAGAGAGTTGGACAATGACTAAAGATGACAGAAGAAGAATAGATACCTTTGAGTTGTGGTGCGGGAGAAGAGTCCTGAACATACCATGGACTGCCAAGAAAACAAATAAATCTGTTTTGGAGAGGTTGAAACCAACTTTCTCCTTGGAGGCTGGGATTTTGAAGCTCTGCCTCACTGACTTTGGGCACATGACCAGGAGAAATCAATCAGTCCTTGGAGAAAGCATGGATGGACAGTACAGGATAGGAAGACCCCAGATGACATGGATTGATACAGTGACAGGGGCAATGGGGGTTCATGTATAGGAATTCGTGAGACTGGCTCAGGACAGGGAAAGGCTCAGAGTTGCTGTAATTAGGGTCACTGTACATCGCAGGTGACTCAATGGCACAGAACAACAATAGCATACTATGACAGGTTTGGAAACAGCAGTGGCATCCACTTCCAAAACAACATGCCTCCAGAAACTCTACAAACTTTGATAAATGTCAATAGCTGTGGAGGGACTTCAGGCCTTTTGTTCATAGGGTCACTATGATTCATGTTCGCCGCAATGACAATCAATAACAATAACAACCACTAATATATAAAATGAAGCATCGAGTAGTTTTCAATTTCTTGTGCTTAATTTTAAAAAGTTATCTCAAACAGATGCAATTAATGTATTTTACTCAACCCAATATATTAAAAATGCTATCTTATTAGCATACAGCCTATATAATCAATTGATGGGATTAGGGAGATGATCAGTTCTTTAAAATATGATGTATCTTTTGCATATATTTTTTAATCCTAAACTCACGTCTATTCCAATTCCTTGTGGCACAGTAGGACAAAGTAGAATTGCCCCATATAGTTTTTGAGGTTGTGCGTGCTTACAGAAGCAGACTTCCATTTCCACCCCTGCCCTGTACCCCCCAAGAGTATCTGGTGAGTTTGAATGATTGACATTTTGGATTATACCTTAGCACTTTAACAGCAACATCATCAGGACTCCTTAAAATTCAAACTCACTGTCACAAAGTCAAATTCTGACTCATAGTAACACCCACATTGGACTTCCAAAAGCTCAAACAGTCACTGGAGAAGATAGTCTACCTTTGTCTCATTGAGTTGTTTGTGCATTTGAACTTCCAGAGATGTGTAGCCTTTTGGTTAGCTGTGAAACTGCCACCAGAACTCCTTTTGATATATCCCAACTTGTTTTTTTTGTTTTGTTTTATTTTGGGTTTCTACTCAGTCCAAGTCTACATTGTTGTTGTTGTTATGTGCTGTCGAGTCACTTGTGACTCATAGTGACCCTATGTACAACAGCCCTAAACCGTGCTCTATCCTGTGCCAATCGCACTGCCTCTGACACACCCATCCCGATTACCCCAGTCACTGAATCAATCCACCTCAGAGAGGGTCTTCCCCTACTGCGCCATCCGTCCACTCTGCCCAGCATAATGTCCCTCTCCAAGGACCTGTCTCTCCTCACAACATGTCCAAAGTATGTCAGACGAAGCCCAGAATCCTTGCCTCCAAGGAGCAGCCTGGTTTAACCCTCTCCAGGATGAATTTGTTTGTTTTCTTGGCAGTCCATGGTACATTCAATACTCTTCTCCAGCACTACAGCTCAAAGGCATCAATTATCCTTCTATCCTTCCTTGTCATTGTCCAATTTTCTGATGCATAACTGGAAGAATTCTACATAGGATTGATTTTTTTTTCATTCAACCATTAATACATAATCTGTTTTATAACTTTAATTGCAATATCCACAATATAATCACATTCTTCTCACTTCCTTTCAGTAAACCTCTTTTCAATTAATCTTTCTATGCCAGCCCTTCCTGACTTGGGAAGAAGTAAAATGTTGGCATTTTGGCTATATATGGATGGTTATTTTAAGAAATGATTGCTTTCTTGGTCTTATTGGTTACCTTACAGGATTTTCTGTTGCTTAGCTGAAAGTTGAGAAATAGGGGTGAGTTTTGTCCCAGGTTCAAAGGATTCTCAAAAGTCATAGTCTCAGAAGTTCCACTAATCTTGATAAGATTATCTTTTCCATGTTTTGTTTGTTTGTTTTATCTGCATTTTCTCCTCCCCTATTTTGGATCTTCTACTGTGGTCAGTGGTGGTAGCTGGGCACCATCTAGTTCTTACTGTATCAGGATCATGGAAGTTGAGGTTTGCATGGTCCGTTGTTGTTGTTATGTGCCAGAGTCACTTGTGACTCATAACACCTATGTAGAACAGCTCTGAACTCTGCCCTATTTTGAGTCAACCCCATTGTCTCTGACACATCTACCCCCGTTACCTCAGTCACTGAGTCAATCCATCTCATCCAGGATATTCTTTGCCTGTGCTGTCTCTCCACACTCCTAAAAGCATGATGTTCCTCTCCAAAGACCAGTCCATCTTGCAACATGCCCAAAGTATGTCAGACAAAGCTTCAAAATCTTTGCCTCCAAGGAGCAGCCTTGTTTCTCCCCCTCGAAGGTAAGTATATTCAGTCATTATTCAGCTCTCTGATTGATAGCAAGTAATTGTGAAGACGCTGGTCTGGATCAGGTGCCGTTTAGTATCTAGACTGACATAATTTGTCATCAGTACCCTGGAGAGGTCCCTGAGAGCAGATTTTCTCAATGCAATTAATCTTTTTTATTTCCTGTCTGCTGGTACTAAGAGTATTAACTGTGAAGCCAAGAAATGAAAGCTGTTAACAATCTCAGTCTCTTCACAGTCTATCATGATGCTGCCAACCGGCCCAATGATGAAAATCTTTGTTTTCTTGATGTTGAGCTTCAATTCATATTGAAGGCTAAAGTCCTTGACCTTCTGCAGCAAATGACTCAGGTCCTACTCACTTTCAGCAAGCAAAATTGTGTCATCTGCATAATGGAGATTGTTGATGAGTCTTCCTCCAATCCTGATACCACATTCCTCCTTATAGAGCTCAGACTCTCAGATGACCTAGTCTGCATATAGATTGAAAAGGTATATTGTTGTTGTTAGGTGTCATTGAGTTGAGTAAGATCTCAAGTCGGATTGTTGTTGTTATGAGCTGTCAAGTTGCCTGCAACCAATAGCAACTCTATGTACAACAGCTCTGAATTCTGCCCTGTCCGGAGTGAGTCTTACTAATTTTGACACAACCTTTGTCCCAATTACTCTAACAATCCATCTCATCTGACGACTTCCTCTCTTGTGCTGTCCCTCCACCCTTCCAAGCATGATGTCCTTCTCCAAGAACCAGTCTCTCCTGACCACGTGCCCAAAGTATGTGAGACAGAGCTTCAAAATGCTAGCTTCCAAGGGGAAACTTCGTTTCACCCTCTCCAAAACAGACCTATTTGCTTGGCAGTTCATGGTGTGTTCGAGACTTCTCCAGCACTACCACTCAAAGGCATTGATTCTTCTTCTGTCTTCCTTAGTTATTCATTGTCCAACTCTCTGACACATAACAAGTAATTGTGAAGACTATGGGCTGGAAACTCCACAAACTGTCTTATAAATGTACAGAAATGATGTTAAATATAGAACAGAGTTCAGGTCTTTTGTGCAAAACTTACTCTGAATCATATTTGACTCAACAACACTTAACCACTGCTAAATGAGACTAGTACTATTATATCTGGAGGAATATTCTTCCACTTTGCACTCACTCTTTGTCAATGTGCAGTATGAAGTAACCTGGGTTTGCTGTGATGCTGAACCTTGTGCCATGGGGTTATTAATTACTATAATGGTTTCTTATTGTGGGAATTGTTTGGTGGAGCTCAACTTGTAAAACAGGTTTGGAAGCAGGAGTGGCATCCACTTCCTAAACCACATGTCTCTGGAAACTCTATGAACTTGGAGAAACAACAATAGTATAGAAAGGCATTAGGTCTTTTGTTCATAGAGTCACTATGAATCAACCATGACTCGATGGCAATCAACAACAACAACATGGGCTGGATTAAGAGCACCTTAACATCATTGCTTTGCAGCACTCTGGTCCATGGTAGCAGATTTTCCCAATGCAATTCATCTTTTGATTTCCTGACTGCTGGTGTTAAGAGTGTTATTTGTGGATCCGAGCAAGCTGTAATTGTTAACAACTTCAATCTCTTCTCCATGTATCATGGTTCTGCCAATTGGCCCAGTGGTTAGAATCTTTGTCTTCTTGATGTTGAGCTTCAATCCATATTGAAAATTCAAATCTTGACTTTCTGCAGCAAGTGCTTCAGATCTTCTTCAGTTTCAACAAATAAAGTTGTGTCACTTGCATAACATAGATTGTAGATGAGTCTTTTTCCAATCCTGATGCCACATTCCTCCTCATAAAGCCCTGCTTCCTAAATTATTTGTTCTGCTTATAGATTGAACAGGTATGGAGTCAGGATGCATTCTTGAGACACTCCTTTCTTGATTTTGGACCACTCTAATTGATGGAATATTTCCAGTATTCTAGAATGTTATCTGTGTTTCTTCCAGTTTTGCCCAACTAATTTCACCTTCTGTAAGAAGCAAGATTAACTTTGTTCTTGAACTTCATGTAAATAAAATGATACTCTCTGGGGTCTTTTGCATCTAACTCATTCACTCAACACATTATTATTATTATTATTATTATTATTATTATTATCATTATTAATTTTAATGAAAGTTTATAGAGACTTTGCATTTCCATTCATTCATTATTGCACTTTTCTCCCTGCCCACCCCTTCCCCCCACTCCCAGTTCGCTCTTCTCTTTGAAAAGTAAAAAAAAAATTCTTTCATTGTTATACAATCCCCACCCCCCAAGTCCACTCCACTATGCAGCCTTCATTCTTGGATCCTGTCATGACAATAATACCTTATATATCCCCTTTAAACAATTTACTCCCTTATCTTTTTCAATGCAGTATACATAATTCATCCCACCTTTCAGTTTCCCTCCAGCCCCAATGTCAGTCCAATTTTGCAACAGTAAAATAGTATTTGTCCTTTTATGACTGAGATATTTCACTCAGCATAATGTCCTCAAGGTCCACCCATTTTGTATATTACATGTCTTCCTTGTTTTCAATGCAGCATAGTATTCTATTGTGTGAATATACCAGAGCTTCTCTATCCATTTGTTTGTTAATGGGCACTTAGGTTGTTTTCAACTCTTTGCTATTGTGAACAAAGTAGAAATAAACATGGGTGTGCATATATCTGCTTGGGTGGTGGTTATGTTTTCTTTGGGTATATTCCCAGTAGGGGAATTGCTGGGTCAAATGGTATTTCTATTTGCAGCTTTTTGAGAAAGCGCCATACAACCTTCCATCGTGGTTGCACCATTTTACACTTTCACCAACCAGTTTCCCCACAACCTCGCCAGCATTTGTTGCTTGCTGTTCTGTTAAATTTTGCTATTCTGACTGGGGTGAGATGATATCTCACAGTTGTTTTGGTTTATTTTGAACTCTCATGTAATCTCTAGTTACCTTATGCTTGAATCGCAACCGTAGACAAAAATAAGAAATGCTTTAGACCTCAGTGAGCCAGTTAACTACTTAAAGTACTAGAAGGCATACAGTCTCGTTTTTAAGTCATTTTGGACCTTTTAGAGAGTTCTGGTGAAGATAGTCCATAGCGAGTCACATTCCTCTGATTTACTCTACCAGTGGCTCCAGGGGAGGAGGGGCAATCTCCTACCATGCTATTTATATCCTCAGAAACATGCTGGAGGGTCAGCTATTAGGCACTTCCAACTCAATAGCCATGAGAAAGTGTGCCGATTCTTTCTTTACTTCAAATTCTATTTGGAAAACAGAATGTGGACATGAACTGGTCTAACTTTTTAATTAAATATAAGAAATAATATCCAGAAAGTCTTTATAATTGATCAAGTGACTAGTATTGCCCTTAATAAATGGATAAGCCTTCTAAGCTAAAATATATTTCTTTTCAATTACCTGTGAAGAGTTTCTTAAAGTGAAGGACTTTGGTGAAGCGATTACTTTTTACCATTGATAATCCTAAGATAAACAGGAACAGGGTTACTTTCCTAATGTCATATTGTACTTATAAAGTACAAGCTAGTTATCTCTCCAGCCTACATTAGATAGTTCCAGGGTTAATATCACTTTGGAGGTTCCATTTCTTTTTTCTGTATGGTTATTTTATATATCACAGAAACTAGAAAATATTGAAGTACCTATTTTTTTAACATAGTACGTGTAGGGTCTACAAACTTAATTCTTCACATGGACTTATATATTAGTATACTATATTAGTGAAATTCATGGAACAACATATGAGCAAGAGCCTGTGGTGATGAAAGAAGAAGTTCAGGCTGCTTTGAAGAAAGTGGCAAAAAATAAGACCCCAGGAATAGACGGTATACCAATTGACATATTTCAGCTAACAAATGCTGCCCTGGATGTACTCACCAAGTTGTGCCAAGAAATCTGGAGAACAACCACTTGGCCAACTGACTGGAAGAGATCTATATTTGTACTCATTCCAAAGAAGGGTGACCAAACAGAGTGTGGAAACTACAGAACAATCATTGATTTCACATGCAAGCAAGATTCTACTGCAGATTATCCAAAAACGACTGGAACAGCACATCAGCAGAGAACTGCCAGAAGTCGAGGCTGGGTTTAGAAGGGATCATGGTACTAGGACATTGTAGCTGATGTTAGATGGATCTTAGCTGAAAGCAGGGAATACCAGAGGAATGTATGTCTGTGTTTCATTGCTTATGCAAAGGCATTTGACTGTGTGGGTCATAACAAAGTGTGCTGACTCTGAGAAGAATGGGAATCCCAGAACACTTGATCGTGCTAATGTGAAACCTATACTTGGATCAGGAGGTAGTCAGAGCAAGGGAGCACTGCATGGTTCAAAATTGGGAAGGCTGTGTGCCAGGGATACGTCCTATCTCCATACCTTTTCAATCTGTATGCAGAACAGATTATCCGGGAGGATGGGCTCTATGAGGAGAAATGTGGGGTCAAGATTGATGGAAGATCTATCAACAATCTGCGTTATGCAGATGACACAACCCTGCTTGCTGAAACTGAGGAGGACCTATCGTGGTTGCTGCTGAGGGTCAAAGACTGCAGCCTCCAATATGGATTGAGGCTCAATGTCAAGAAGACAAAGATTCTCACCACTGGGCCAATTGGAAGCGTCAGAATGGATGATGAAGAGATTGAGATTGTTCATAGCTTTAGTTTGCTTGGCTTCAAGGTCGACACTCTTGGCATCAGTAGCCTGGAAATTAAAAGGTGTATTGCCATGGGAAAGTCTGCTGTTAGGGACCTCTCCAAAGTAATGAAGAGCAATGGTGTCTCTCTGGAGACTAAGGTGCGTCTGATACAGGCCATGGTCTTTGCAATCACTTGTTATGCATCAGAGAGTTGGACAATGACCAAGGAGGATAGAAGGAGAATTGACGCCTTTGAGCTGTGGTGCTGGAGAAGAGTATTGAGAATACCATGGACTGCTAGGAAAACAAACAGATTCATCCTGGAAAAGGTTAAACAGGGTGGCTCCTTGGAGGCAAGGTTCCTGAGGCTCAGTCTAACATACTTTGGACATGTTGTAAGGAGAGACCGATCCTTAGAGAAAGACATCATGCTTGGGAGGGTGGAGGGACAGCACAGGAGGGGAAGACCCTCTGTGAGGTGAATTGATTCAGTGACTGGGGTAATCGGGATGGGAGTGTCAGACAGTGCGATTGGCACAGGACAGAGCGGAGTTTAGGGCTGTTGTACATAGGGTCGCTATGGGTCGCAAGCGACTTGGCACATAACAACAACAACATATTAGTGCAATAATTTATATTTACATTACTGCATCTTAAAAAAAATTTAAATGGTTTATCTATTTATTTCATGGATTTTTCCCATGGAGTCAGGCAGAGTTGACATAAGTTTTGTTTGTCAAAGCTGCTTGTAGAAGAGGGCAGAGTTTGGATTGGGCTTCTGGGGTGAGCCAGCTGAAACTTTCTCCTCAAAGCCCAGGTCATTACTGGGGTTAGTCCGGATGTTGTTTCCATGTTTTCTTTATTGGTAAGTGGGTTTCCACCTGGGCTTCTCTCTACAATGATCTTTCTAAGTATTTTCCTTAGATCTACCTGGCTTTTTCCAGCAGTTATTAAAACATTTGTAACTTGAGTTGATAACACATTGGAGTTCGGTTTCACGGTAACATGCTGCAGGTCAGAGAAGGTAGTAACTAGGGGACTCAGTGCCTTCTGTGATGATATAAGCTTTTTCCTTTCGTGAACATTTTGTGTTTTCTCTAATTTTATGGTCAGTAGCTCTTTAACTGTTGTCTGCGTGGGCCCTTCTCTTTTTAATGGTCCAGCCTGAAGTGATTGAGTGCATTTAGTTTTTCTGAGCAGCAAAGGTGCCTTCGGTGGTGGAGGAGGAGGTAGTGGCAGAGGAGGGGGAGGAAGAGGAGGTGGAGGGGAGGAAGATAGCTGGCTGGTGGGGGCAGAGACGGAGGAAGTACAGCTGGGGCTTCTCCAGGGTTGGTTAGTGGACAGATGGTTACATTTTTAAGGTTACCACTCAAGTGACCTATGCAACCACAGCTTGGGCAAGGATTTTCTGAAATGGTCTTCAGTGCTTCTTGAAGTTTACAGAACTCACCGCAAAACCATTGTTTTCAACTATGAAGTTCTTGGAGGCAGACACAGGATGGGAAAAACGGTATCTTTCAAAACTTTTTTTTGGGGGGGGTTCTCATTCATTCATTGTTGCACTGTTTTCTCTACCCTCCTCCCCAGTTC
>NW_006399872.1:3583172-3587000 GCF_000299155.1 Elephantulus edwardii
ATTTAGATGCACTCTTATTGATTGTGCTTGGCCGTACATGTTCATATCCTTGAAGATGTATCATGGAAGTGTTGCAGCCTAGAAGACTCAAATTTAACTAACAAGTTAAAAGTACATGAGTAAAACTTCTAAACTCTGAGCTATGCAGTTCTGACACCAGCTGTAGAAAGACCATAGTCTATTTGTCCATAGCCTTATTGCGCCTTTAATATTGGGAAAATTGAAATTGGAGGTTGACCTGAGCCAGCTTCTGTTGTTGGGTGTGCCTGCTGAAGGATTAACCACTCTTTCTGGTGACCTTGGGGGAGGGGGAGAAGGAGGGGGTGACAGAGGGGAAGGTCTAATTTGCTTGGACAGAAGTCGAGATGCTTCTTTTTTTAAAAAATAATCTCTTGGCTTTGGCTTTTTGCTTTCTTCTTGGTTGCTTGAACTTGGGCATGATTTTAGTCTAAAGGCCAATGGATTAGATGGAGTCTGGGCTCTTCCATGAAATCGAGAAAAATTCAAAATCTCAATACATTTTTAATATTCAGTTGCGTTGTCACTTGTATCAGCAATTTGTTCCTTTTTATTGCTAAATCATATTTCATTATCCAAAGAAACCACAATTTGTAAATTTGTTCTCTTGTTGATGGGCATCTGGTTAGTTTCCAGTTTGTGTCTATTGTGAATAAAGCTCCTATGTACATTTCTACACACACAAAAAACCATCCAACCACCAAAACCTGCTGCCTTAGAGTCCGGAGGGGATTTTCCCATCCTCCTCCCTCAGGGTGGTTTGTGGATTTAAACTATCCACCTTCCACTCAGTAGTCCAACAGCATATTGGGGTCCCTCAGAGTAAGAGCAAACCAAAATAAAACCAACAAAAATATGTCACAAAGTAATGGGTGGATTTGAACCACTGACCTTTTTATTGGCAGTGCAACATATCCTGTTCTATGTTACCACTTCGGTCAGAACAGTGATTCTCAAATATGAACATATATGCATCAGAACTATCTAGAAGTCTATAGGTTAAACCCCTTACTCAGTTTATTGTCCCCTGTCTACTTCTCTGAATTTCCAGTACAGCATAGATGGACTGAGAAGTTGCCTTGAAAAACTAATTCCCAGACAGAGATGATGTTCCTGATCTGGGAAACACACTTTGAAAGCTCAACTCAATTGCAATTTGAGCCTGGTAATAAGAATACATGAAAATAATAGGATAACTATAAAGTTATAAAATAATAGGATAAACTATAAAGAAAAAACCTTTCAGTCATGAATTTTGTGTTTTCTACTGTGAAAGGTATACTTCTAAAAGTTACAAGGAAGGGGAGCTCTGGTGGCCTAGTGGCAAGAAGCTGCACTGCAATCCCAGAGACGCATGGTTCGAATCCACCAGATGCTCTGCCGGGAAAGGAGGGACAATCTCCTCCTGTACCAGTCAGATCTGATCTGACGGTACACAGACACACATACACAAAATAATAATAATAAAAAAATTTTAAAAAAAGTTACAAGGAATATCTCATTCCTCACTATCATCTTCATTTGAAACAAGAAAAGTGTTAAAATATGAGGGTTGTAACTAGGGTGTTTTCATGATTGTGCCTCTTTAGAGGAGCTTATTTCTAAAGAATTCCTAACAGGTGTGGTGGGAAGAGACAGAAGCAGGGGAGAGTCTGAGGAAAAAAGAAATGCCTCAAAACTTGATGCGCAATTAGTCTTAAGAGTGCACATGTCATTTATTCAGCAAGTCTAAATAGCACGACTTCATTTCAAGGAAATCAGCAGAAATGTTTGCAAATATTTATATTTTACTCATTGTGGTGCTATCAATAGCTCAAAACTATAAAAACTAGATTCTTAAAACTATGGTATTTGTTAAACATATTATGATACAAATAAATAAACATAGCTATTAAAGTCATCAAAATGAGGAGTTACGTTTATAATATGGAAAAGAATAAAAAACAGACGACAAAATAACATCAGAACAGTGTATTGTTGTTGTCGTTAAGAGGCTGTTGAGATGAATACAACACATAGTGACTCTAAGAACAATAGATATGAATTCTATGCTGTGATGTGACATCCTCATTATGTCTGAAACATTTAAGCCCATAGTTGCAGTCACTGTGTCAATCCATCACTGGGGATCTTCCTCTTTTTCACTGAGTCTCCCCTTTTCCAAGCATGATATCCCTTTCCAAGGAATAGCCTCTCTTAGCAAAAAGTCCAAAATTAGAGCACTCTGTCACTGTTGTTGCTCTCACATGCCTGCCTTCAAGTTGCTTGTGACTGACTCATAGTGACTGACCCTGTGTACAACAGCTCCGAACTCTCATCTGTCTTAAAGCAACCTTATTGTCTCTGACACACCAATCCCTATTACTCTAGTCACTGAGTCAATTCAGGGTTTTCCTCTTTTATGCTATCTCTCCACCTTCCAACCATGCTATCCTTCTCCAAGGACTACAACATACCCAAAGTATGTCAGAGAAAGCTTCAGAATCCTTGCCTCTAAGGATCAACCTCATTTCACCCTCTCCGCGATGAACCTGTTTCTTCTCCTAGAAATCCATGGTATATCTAATACTCTTCTCCAGCACCACAGCTCAAAGTCATCAATACTCCTTTTATTATCCCTAGTCATTGTCCAGCTTTCTGATGCACAGCAAGTAATTGCTAAGACCATGGCCTGGATCAGGCACACCTTAGTCTCCAGAGTGACATTGTTGCTCTTAAGTACTCTGCAGAGGTCTCTGACAGCAGATTTTCCCTATGAAATTTATCGTTTGATTTCCTGGCTACTGGTATCAAGTGTTTATTGTGGAGCCAAGCAAAGTGAAGCTGTTAACAATCTCATTTTTTCCACCATCTATCCTGATGCTTCCTATTGGACCAATGGTGAGAATCTTTGTTTTCTTGATGTTGAGCTTCACTCCATATTGAAGGATACAGTCCTTGACCTTCTACAGCAAATGCCTCAGATTCTCCTCAATTTCTGCAAGCAATGTTGTGTCATCTAACACAGGTTTTTGATGAGTCTTCCTTCAATCCTGATGCCACATTCCTCCTCATAGAGTCCAGCCTCCCAGAAGATCTATTTTGCATATGGAAGCAATCTGGTTTCTTCTTATTCACAACATATCTGTTCATTCTTTTGGCAATCCATGAGATATTCAATACTCTTCTCCAACACCACAATTCAAAGGTATCACTTCTTCTTCAGTATTTCTTATTCATCGTCTAGTGCTCCGATGCATAGCAAGTTATTGGAAATACTATGGTTTGAACTAGGCATACCTTAGCATTCAAACCGATGCCATGTTCTTCAGTATTTTGGAGTTTTTCAATATTTGACAGCAGATTTGCCTAAATAAATTTGTTGTTGTTGTTGTTATGTGCCATCGAGTTGCCTGTGACGCCCTAAACCTTGCTCTATCCTGTATCAATCTTATTGTCTCTGACACACTTACCCCCATTACCTCATCACTGAATCAGTCCATCTCATTGTCTTCCTTCCTGCACTTTCTCTCCACCCTCCCAAGCATGATGTCCCTCTCTAAGGACTGATCCCACATTGCAACATGTTCAAAGTATGTCAGACAAAGCTTCAGAATCCTAGCCTCCATGAAGCAGCCTGGCTTCACCCTCTCCAGGACAAAGTCCATGGTATATTCAACTTTCTTCTCCAACACCACAGCTCAAAGGCATCAATTCTCCTTCTATCATCCCTAGTCATTGTCCGGCTCTCTGATGCATAGCACGTGATTGCAAAGACCATGGCATGTATCAGGCACACCTTAGTCTCCAGAATGATATCGTTGCTCTTCC
>NW_006399872.1:3587100-3588172 GCF_000299155.1 Elephantulus edwardii
TGCTGGTACCAAGAGTTTTAATTGTGGAGCCAAGTAAATGAAAGCTGTTAACAATCTCAATCTTTTCATCATCCATAATGATGCTGTCAATCAGCCCAGTGGTGAGAATCTTTGTTTTCTTGATATTGCGCCTCGATCCATACTGAAGGCTGCAGTCCGTGATCTTCTGCTGGAAGTGCTTCAGGTCCTCCTCAGTTTCAGCAAGCAGGGTTGTGTCATCTGCATAACGCGGATTGTTGAGTTGGCGATCCTGATGCCACATTTCTCCTCATAGAGCCCAGCCTTCCAGATAATCTGTTCTGCATAAAGATTGAAAAGGAATGGCGATAAGGATACATCCCTAGCACACACCTTTCCCAGTTTTGAACTATGCAGTGTTTCCTAAAGCAATACATCTCTTTATCTCCTTATTACTGGTACCAAGGATATTGATTTTGAATCCAAATAAGATGAAGTCATTGACAGTTTCAGTCCTTTCTCCATCTATCATGATGTTGCCTAATTATACAATGATGAGGACCTTTATTTTCTTATGTTAAGCTATAAGCCATATTTATTTCTGTAATCTTTGATTTTCAGAAGCAAAGAATTAAAGTTCTCATAACTTTTATTTTTTTCATACTAGTTTATTTACAAAATTAAAATACAATGTTTTTGAGAACAGAATCTTTTAATTTCTTTCACCCCTCCCATAAACAAGGTTGTGCCATCTGCGTAACACAGGTTGTTGATGACTCTTCCTCAGATCTTTATACTGCATTTTCTTCATAGGATCTAACATCATGAATTATATGCTCAGCATACAGATTGAATAGGAATGGAAAAAGGATACAACTGTGATGTACTCCCTTCCTGATCTTAAATCACACAGTGTCTTCTTCTTGCATTTGGACCACAGCTTCTTGGTCTAGGTATAGATTTCATATGAGCACAATTAAGTATTATAGGATTCACATTCTTCTCAAAATTACCTATAATTTGTTGTGATCCACAAAGTCAAAGTGTTAAATATATTTACAAATATTATAATGAGTATAGATGATTTAAAATATTTTTATACTTTTTCACTTGC
>NW_006399872.1:3589002-3595421 GCF_000299155.1 Elephantulus edwardii
TAACAAATGATTGCAAAGACCAGAGCCTGTATCAGAAGCACCTTAGTTTACAGAGTAACACCATTGCTCTTCACTATCCTGGAAAAGTCCCTAACAGTAGACTTTCCCACCGCAATACGTTTTCTGATTTCCTGGCTACTGGTGCCAAGAGTGTTGATCGTGGAGCCAAGCAGACTAAAGTTGTTAACAATCTCAATCTCTTCCTCATCCATCCTGATGCTACCAATTGGCCCAGTGCTGAGAATCTTTGTCTTCTTGACATTGAGGCTCAATCCATACTGAAGACTGCAGTCTTTGACCCTCTGCAGCAAGCATTTCAAGTCCTCCTCAGTTTCAGCAAGCAGGGCTGTGTCATGTTAATAGATCTTCCACCAATCCTGATGCCACACATCTCCTCATAGAGCCCAACCTCTCGGATAATCTGTTCTGCATACAGGTTGAAAAAGTATGAAGATAGGACACATCCCTGGTGTATACCTTTCCCAATTTAGAACCATGCAGTGTTTTCCTGCTCTGTTCTAATGACTGCTTCTTGGTCCAAGTATAGGTTTCACATTAGCATGATCAAGTGTTGTGAGATTCCCATTCTTTTCAGAGTCAGCCACAGTTTGTTATGATCCACACAGTCAAACGCATTTGCATAGTCTATGAAACACAGACATCCTTCTGGTATTCTCTGCTTTCAGCTAAGATCCATCTAACATCAGCTACAATATCCCTAGTACCACAACTCCTTCTAAACCCAGCCTGGACTTCTGGCAGTTCTCTGCTGATGTGCTGTTCCAGACATTTTTGGATAATCTTCAGTAGAATCTTGGTTGCAAGTGAAATCAATGATATTGTTCTAAAGTTTCCATACTCTGTTTGGTCACCCTTCTTTGGAATGGGAACAAATATAAATCTTTTCCAGTCAGTTGCCCAAGTGGTTGTTCTCCAGATTTCTTGGCACAAGTTGGTGAGCACGTCCAGGGCAGCATCTGTTAGCTGAAATACATCAATTATTATACCATCTATTTCTCGGGCCTTATTTTTTGCTATTTCCTTAAAAGCAGTTTGAACTTCTTCCTTCACCACCATAGGCTCTTGCTCATATGTTAGTTCATTAAATTCTTCTGTGTCTGCCAATTCCCTTTGATACAGTGACTCAGTATATTCCTTCCATCTTCTTTTAATACTTCCTGAATCATTTAATATTCTGCCTAAAGCATCCTTGATTATAGCAACTCTAGGTTTGAATTTGTTCTTCAGTTCCTTGAGCTTAAGAAATACTGAACGAGTTCAGCCATTTTGATTTTCCGACTCCAGCTTCTTTCACATTTCATTGTAGTATTTTGCTTTGTCATCCCGTACTGCCTTTTGAAATCTTCTGTTCAACTCTTTAGTATCTTGAATTCTTCCTTGTGCTTTGGCTTCTCTGCACTCCAGTGCAATCTTCAGAGTTTCTTCTGAAATCCATTTTGGTCTTTTTTTTTTTTCTCTTCTGTCTTTGTAATGACTGTTTGCAATCTTTCTGGATGAAACATTTGACATCCTCCCACAACTCATTAGGTCTTCGCTCATTAGTGTTCAACGCCTCAAACCTGTTCCTGAGATGATTCTGAAATTCAGGTGGGATGAAATCAAAGTCATATTTTGGCTCCTGTGGATTTGGTTTAATTTTCCTCAGCTTCAGCTTGAACTTGCATATGAGTAGTTGGTGGTCTGTTCCACTATCAGCTCCTGGCCTAGTTTTCACAGCTGATATTGAGCTTCTCCAGCAGTTTTTACTACAGATGTAATCGATCTGATTCCTATACATACCAGCAGGTGAAATCCATGTATATAACCTGCGTTTATGTTTCTTATAAAACATATTTGAAATGAATAAGTCATTGTGCAAAATTCAATCATTCTATCTCCAGCTTCATTTCTGTCACCAAGTCCATGTTTTCAAATTACTGATTCTTCTTCTTTGTTCCCAACTTTTGCATTGTAGTCACCCATTTTTGTCAATGCATCTTGATTACATGTTCGATCGATCTCCGACTGTAAAAGTTGGTAGAAATAATCTATTTCCTCTTTTTTGGCTCTGGTTGTTGGTGCATATATCTGAATGATAGTGGTGTTCACTGGCCTTCCTTGTATGTGTATGGATATTATCCTGTCACTCATAATGTTGTACTTCAGGATGGATCTAGAAATTAGTTTTTTAACTGTGAAAGCAATTCGATTTTTCCTCTCCTTTTCATCTCTGGAATAATATGTCATATGATCATCTGACTCAAAATGCCCCATGCCAGTCCATCTCATCTCTCCAATGCCTAGTATGTCAATATTTATGTATTCCATTTCTTTCTAATATCTAATTTTCCTACATTCATGGTTCTCACGTTCCATGTTCCAATCACTAGGGTCTGCTTACAACTGTTCCTCTTCCTTTGTACTTCCATACTTGAAAGTTCTACCTCAGTTGCTCTCCCTCTTATTCTACATGTGTTCTGTTGTACATAGGGTTTTCAGAGGCCTGATATTTCAGAAGTGGATGACCAATCATTCTTCCTAGTCTGTCTTTATCTGAATGTTCAGATTTAGAGGAGTATTTGACAAACAAGCAATTTCTAGAACAGTGAAAGATAAATTCCTCATTGTGGATTTAACCATTAGTTACAGAGCTGCTCAATATATTATTATCAAGCAAGATTTAAAAAAAAAATTTGATGGAAATTTAGAGAAATAAAGTGACTTCAAAGTAAGGGTTAGAAGTGGGTTATGAATCTAGACACAAACAATTGTAATAAATTTGAAGACATTTAAAATTTTCAGAGAGTAACACACTCATGGGCAATCTGCTGATCTTGTTAAAATGTTAAGGAAGAGGAAAACAATATCTTAGCTTTCACCATGTGTTTTAATGACTTTTCACTCCACTTCTGTTAGATCACATCCCTCCCTTGTGCCCTGCACAACTAAACTTCCTCCCTTTCTGTCTCTTGCCCTTGCCTGACTTTTTCTGGTTCTCTTCACACCTAGTTCTCTTCATTCCCATGCCTGCCCCATGCTGGGTCTCTGACCCAGATCTCTTCATTGTGGCTTTTAGCCAGGTTCCTCTTTCAATCATGCTTTTGGCAAGGCCTTAGACTAGATAGTTTTATCAGCATATCATTCATTCCCACCATATTTAACACTTCCTGAAACCCTAACCTCTCTGAGCACCTGCCATATAACAGACACTCGTTCTTTCCTAAGGAAAATTAGTTCCCCTAACACTGGATGGAAAACAGTGATTTCTGTCCTATCAGACTTCAGCACATTGCCCAATACATCAAAAACATGCTCAGTAAACATGTATATTTTAGATTTTTTTTTCTCATTGTAGGCTCTAGGTTCTTGCGAGAATGTGTGATGGCAACTACCTCTGGTGACATAGTAGTGAGTTGCACTACTAACACAAAGGCTGCATTGTTCTAGTAGTTCAAATCAATCAGTGGCTCCTTGGAATAAAGAAGAACAGACTCCTCTCATTGTCTTTTATAGCAATAAAAATGCAGTGGAGGCATTGCTATGAGTTGGAACAGACACGACAGCAGTGCATATGAGTTTGACTTAACATAGTGTAAACTAGATGGAATTGAATTATTTTTAAAAATGCACTTGTTTAAACATATCTTAGTAAGTATGGTGATTTTAAAACACGTCCTCCAATTTCTTTGGTACATTCCCAATCAAAACCAGGGTCTGTGTTACTACTTGTCCATACTAGGCTCTGATCGTAAAGGCACTAAAAAGTTTAGTGAGTGATGCTGTGTCAGCTTATAAACAAGATCTTAAGAAACTGGCAGGACCCTCGTTCTATCTTTTATGGTATTCATTGCTGTTTAGCAGGTAGAAAATGAGACATGGAGGCACAGGGCTGTGAGCACTTCTCTGAAAGGCTAGAGGAAGTGAAAATAACACAGCCCCTCACCACTCTAGAGCAGAAAGCAGATGAAGAGCCTGAATCAAGCCCCAGAATGCCTGTAGAGTCCCACCAGTAGCAAGAGGTTTTTTTATTGGTTGCTGATTCACAGGCTCAAGTTGTGGTATTGAGAATGGCATTTATTAAGGTAGTAGTTGAAGAGTCGGGGAGGCAAAGAATATCACCCAGTATAGGTCCAGGTATTAGCCCAAGTTCCAAGGTATAATTCCTCAGTTATATCTGGTTTCAGTTCAGCACTTAAATTCAAATCATCTGGCAATGTTTTTCTCAAAGAAGTTATAACTTAGCTTCTCTTTCAAACACCCAGCAAGACCAGCAAACACTTTTAACTGTGGGCTCCTCTGCTTACACCTTGCCAGAATTTCTCCACAGCAAAGCCACAATTTCTCCAACACCTTCACCAGGTTCTCACCAACAGGGTCTGCTCCAGTCTCCCTCAAGTCTTGCTGCCACAAGTCTTGCTTGCCTCAAGTTTTGCCATCCTAATGTGGGAAACATTCTTTCTCTTATCCTAACCCCACCGCTGTTGGTGGTTTGCAAGAACATACTGATTTGCAAGACTGCTTGTTTCCACTTAAAGTGGCTGAAGACCAAAGGGGACTAACTGTAATGGCTTAAAAAAGCCAACTTTTAGGCCAACACCACAACTATTTAGGACTCAACCATCAGGTTTTGAGGAAGTTCAAGTAGCTTATAGAAAGGTCCACATGAGAAGAAACTAAGGTCTTAGGTGTATTCCTAGCCAAGAGCCTGTGTCACTGTGTCGGATATGCAAGTTTATCATCTTGGAAGAAGATCTTCTAGATCCTGGTTGAGCTGCTGTGTAGGAAGCAGAGCCAGTGTTCCAGAATCTTATAGAAATTATAGATTCAGGAACTAAACAAATGATGTTTGTTTTAAATTAGTATGTTTTGGCAAGGAGCCTGGGTGGTGGAAGTAGTTTGCAATTAGCTTGGCAAGTAAACCCCTTAAACAACTCTTCAGAAAAGAAGCTTTCTTCTATAAAGATAAGAAAACCCACTGAAGAAGTTCTGTAGTATACAGAGTCAAAATGAGTCAGGGTTGACTGGACAGCAGCAAACAATAACAACAGCAATTTTAGAGTGGAATTTACACAATAACACCTGACTGGAGCAACAGGTTTGTCTATGGAGGTAAGGTCTTCTGGAATTATACAATGGGATGTACATTAGCAAGATATTAATTAAGACATGATTAAATTTCTTCATGTAATAATTAACAGGAAAATAGAGAGTTGGAGCTAATAAGTTAGGGGTCAGAAACAGGATGGTGGCCATGGAAGAGGAATCCACTAAGAAGTATGTAACAACTCTATAATCAATAATCAAACAACTATAATCAACTAGCCCTGAAAATGCATGGCACTGGAGGGTCAGGTCCATACCCAGCCTTCAGGAGGTGGGGATAAATGTTAGGGAATCAGAGAATGTTAACGGCAAAAGGAGAGAGATGGCTTTATCAATAGGAAGAATGTCTAAAAGATGAAGGGGCTTAATTCCTAGGGAAAGTCACCTAGTAATCAAATGGAAGTGCTGGAGAGCAGGGAAGACTCTGGTTTTAATTCTTTGCTAAGCTATAGATCACCCTCACTACATTTATCCCACACTACCAGATAAATCCTGCTACACATGGTTTTTAATCTGGAATACTCAGGATTCTGTGGGCATCCTTAATGAAGGCTGGTGAACACAGAGAGGAAGAGTACTCAAGGAGGCAATGTAGAAAGTGGAGTTGGAGAATGAATAACCAGAACAAGGGGGGCCAGAAACTTGAGCTTACTGAAGGAAAAATATTGTTTATATAATGTCCCATAAATTAATTTCTTGCCTTATGACATCCTATCCCTGTATATAATGTGAGAAATCTATGGTGAATGTGGGTTCAGGTCTATTGTTGGGTAAAATCTTAAGGTTTATAGTTACCACAAATGATTAATAGTTAATCTAAGAGGTATATTACAGCATTGAATTTTGTGGCTTATTAAATCTAGACTCTTCCTCTAATATGCACTTTTTAAATGGGGAGAATAAAAATTACTATCATGGGTCTCAATGTGTTCTGTCTGGGTTCTTGCTGTCTAAGTTGCTTTTGGAATCAATACAGCATTATATGTTTTGAAGGGTCCTCCTCTCAATGTTGTTTAAATAATCGCCTTGATGTTGTTAGGTGCCATGAGTCAATTATGACTCATACTGATCCAATGAACAACACATCTGAAACTTATCATATGCTGCTCCAAAGCACAAGGAAGAATCCAAGACACTAAAGAGCTGAACAGAAGATTCCAAAAGACAGTTCGGAATGACAAAGCAAAATATTACAATGAAATGTGCGAGGAGCTAGAGTCAGAAAATCAAAAGGGCCGAACTCATTCAGCATTTCTTAAGCTCAAGGAACTGAAGAACAAATTCAAACCTCAAGTTGCTATAATCAAGGATGCTTT
>NW_006399872.1:3596961-3636317 GCF_000299155.1 Elephantulus edwardii
TGGCACAGGATAGAGCAGGGTTTAGGGCTGTTGTACATAGGGTCTCTATGAGTCACAAACGACTTGACGGCACATAACAACAACAACCCCTTGATCAAGCCCATTGTTGGAGACACTGTATCAAGCAATGTTGTTGAAGGTCTTCATCTCTTTTGTGGACACTTTTTCTTTGCCAGAATGATGCTGATCCTCCAGCAGGTTTTCAGAGGCAATAAATCATAGAGAAGGAGAGTACCCAAGATTTCCCATCTTTCTCTGGCTGAGCAGCTGGTGGATTCAAACCTTATGCCTTTGGGATTTCAGTGCAATTTCTTATCACTATGCCACCAGAGCTCTCTGTTTAAAATGCTAAAGAAAGATTTATATACAGAAAGATTCATTTTTGCCTTGTTACTGGTGAGGAGAAGAAGAAGAGAATGAAAAAAGAATAGAAAAACAATGAATAGGTAATTGTTATGTGCTGTCAAATTGAAAACAACTCATAGGAACATCTGGTTGGTTTTCAGAGGCTGTAAATCACATAGGAGGAGATCATCCATTTTTCTCCAGTTGAGCAGTTGGTGGATTCTAACTATGTGTCTTTGGATTGGCAGGGCAATTCAATACCACTAGGCAACCAATGCTCCTTAAAAAGATAATAGACACATATTAAAATGAGTGAAGAGAAAGACAATATGTAGTAAAAAAGGGAATGATAAGTACAATATTATTAAAGAAAGGAAATGCATACAAGCAATTCAAGGGAGAAAGGTAAATGCTACTATATACATAATCATATAACATTTGTTAATAATAAGCAAGATTTTTACTTTCATGTAAAAGCTAATGATATTGTTTGATAATATTCCTGTTATGTTTGATAATTTTTTATAATTGTTTGGTAATGTCTATATTCTGTGTATCATAACAAACTATGGCTAACCTTGAGAAGAATAGGAATCCCAGAACATTTAACTGTGCTCATGCAAAACCTATAACTAGACCAAGAAGCTGTTGTTTGAACAGAACAAGGGAACACTGCATGGTTTAAAATCAGGAAAATTGTATATCAGAATTCTGTCTTTTCTCCATTTCTACTCAATCTGTTTACTGAACAAATCATGCATGAAATTGGACTCTGTGAAGAAGAATGTGGCATCATGATTGGAGGAAGACTCATCAAGAACTTGTGCTATGCTTGCTGCTGAAAGTGATAACTTTACTTACTGGAGAAGATCAAGGACTATAGCCTTCAATATGAATTGCATCTCGACATCAAGAAGGCAAAAATCTTCACAACTGGGTTGACAAAAAATATCATGATAGTTAAAGAAAAAGTTGAAATTGTCAGTGATTTTCTTACTTGGACCCACAATCAACACCCTTGGCACCAGAATCTAGGAAATTAGGAAATGTATTTCATCAGGCAAATCCACTGTCAGAAATCTCTTCAAACTACTAAGGAGCAATGATGTCACTTTGAGGCCTAAGGTGTTTCTGATTCAGCTATGGTCTTTTCAGTCACTTGCTATGCAATCCCAATCTTGCATTTGAGATCTAGATAATGGATAAGGATGAGAGAGGAAGAATTGATGCCTTTGAGTTATGGTGTTGGAGAACAGTAATGAATATCAAATGGACTTTTAAAAAAATAGATAAATCTTAGGGAAAAGTGTATCTAGAGTGCTCCTTTGAGGCAAGGATGGTGAAACTTTGTCTCACATATTCTGTGCATGTTGGTATGAAAGGCTATTTCTCGTGAAGGGATATAATGCTTGGAAAGGTGGAGGGTCAGTAAAAGATAAATTGACATAGTATATGCAGCAATGAGCTTAAGGGTACTGGAGATGGTGATGGTGGCAAGGGTAGGAGAAGGTTAAGATCTATTATTAATAGGGTGACTATGAGTTGATTGAATGGCACCTAACAACATGTGAAATCAGCAACAATCGTATTAATCTACAAGCAGAATTATTAGCAGAGATGCAAGGAAAAAAGTTGTGTGGTCAGATTCCATAAGTTGGATGAGTGTAATATTACAGAGACATCTATCCATATCACACATTAGACATTTTGTGTCTAGATTATAAGATCACAAATTTGTAGTATTTTAAGTTTTAGGTAGTTTGTTATGGCAACTGAAATCTAACACAACTTGAAGGCAAAATATTAAGAAAGAGTTATTTAAGCTTCTTACTCATGCATTTAACAGAATAAAATGCTACCTGGTCCTATACCACCTCCATGTGTCCAGATAGCATCATTGGGATCTACAGGATGTTCATGGGTTGATTTGTGGAAATAGAGTGGCCTTTCTTCCTAATCTGTCTTAGTTGGGAGCTCCACTGAAATCTATACAGCACCACAGCAACACATCAGTCTCTACCGACAGACAAGAAGTGGCTGTAGAATTCATTTCTTGCCAGAAGTAGAAGGCAATAATTCTGCCAATGCACCATCACTGTGCTGATAAGAGTATTCTATTTAAAGGAATCATAAGTAGAAATTAGATGAAAATTAATGTCCTTAGCTTGTTTTGATTTAAAATAATGACAAACAATACATGTCATTTTTGCAGTTAACTTTTACTGGAAAAAAATTAACATTTCTTTCAAAGCAGTCAAAAGACTGTTACACAAGATTGCACAATCATTTGCAAATGCTGGCAATTAAAAGTAAGTAGCCTAGTCACATGGAAAAACTTGTCCAAGTATTTTTCTCCATATGAAATACACTGATCACACAATTTTAAGAACCATTAGGATGAGTCCAAAGTCCACCTTGGTCAAGCTTACAGCGTTCTGTAGTTTAATTATATCACACCCCAGGTCAGCACAAGATTCCTATGTTGACAGCACTTTAAATGTTCACATTCTTTACATTTACCTCTGACTTTTCTCATAGTCAGGAATAAAAATCAGCATTATTCAACATCCTTCATATTTATCACACAATTGATGCTCTCTGTTCAGACCTAACTTGCACAATCTTCACATTCCTTTCAACCACCATTGTCTTTATTGTACAATGTATGAGTAATAGAAACCCACATCTTCAGAGGGTGTAGGGAGAGGAAAAGAGCGAGCTACCAGCTATGAGATAAATCTAAGAATGAGAGCCTTTGTAGAGACCCCTGGAAAACACCTTTTATCATTAACACTAGCTTGTGAAAGCAATTATGCAACTTAAAACTTAAAAAAAATCGAATTGGATTTATGTATGTGTTTTAAATTCTGCACCATTATAGATTAAATTGGAATATAAGTGATGAAATAAAATTTAAATACTGAATATTAACAGCTTACAAATGCTGATATGAATGTTCAGTTTTATTCTGAGACACAGGCCATACAAACTAGTCCAATATTTTTTATTTCTCACCTGGACCTTGTAATCAAATGTGTCTCAGATAGACATTTTTCACCCCTAAAGATCAGACTCTGCAATTCTAATTAGATTCAAACCCAAGGCACCATTTAGGAAATGTCACATGCTTTTCAAATTAGTCTATTCACATGTGAGGTCTACAAGGAACCCAGAAGTTAGTTAAGGATCTATAAACAATCTATTGAAAATATATACCACATATATGTATATGTTACCTTAGATATTGTGCAAACACCTAACATAGTCTATAAATTTTGTTTTCACAAGCACTTTTCTAAAACAACAAACTTACACAAAAAATTTTCCCCTCAACAGGACTAACAAAATACAGGGCACCTTTTTCTTTCAAGTATTTGGGTAAAATAGCATACCCTGAGAATTTGGGGGTGCAAACCTACACCATGTAAACTGTAGAACGAAACTCCTCAAGCACCACATAGGAAAATATATACCATGATGGTATATTAAAACAGAGACTATTCTTGTGTTTTCTGATGCACATATATTACTATGAGATATATCAATCTATTTAGGAATTAATACTGTCCTGCAGTCCAAATATTATTTCAGATAACACAAGCATTCAGTTTGTAGCAAACACAAATTTTCACTTCTAGGACATATTAAAACAATTAATATGCATTAAATATCCTTAAGAGACAAAATGAAATCAGAAATGAAGGAAATAGAATTTATATCACTATTTACTACTGATAGAAGGATGGATTTGAAATTAATATGAATATTAGGGTTTATCTTAAAGATGTAAAAATGATGTTTGTTTTAGCTTATTTTCTCCACAATAAACAGAAATATGGACAGGTTATTCACTAAATCACTATATGCACTCTCTGGGCCTCTTTTAGTCCTGACGGCAAGGTTGCTGAGTGCTTTAAGAAAACATATTCTGGTGAAGTAAAAAGTCCTATTTCTATAAATATGTTCCGTTTCCTAGAAATAATTCAAAATAGGGCACATTTAAACCTGACTACTTTATCAAAAGGGGAAAAAAGGAAATGAGTCAAAGTTTCCACACACAAGTCCTGTAGTTGCTCTGGGAAGTGAGCCACGTGTGTAAGACTGAGAGGAGATGGCAAAAAGCCAGACTCAGCAATTCTAATTAGATTCCAGCTCAAGGTACCATGTTTTATCAAGAGATTCATGCACATGAAATATATAAAGATTTAGATAACCAAAGAGACTTTGAATATTCATTTTATAGGTAAAAAAGTTCATAGTCTTATTTTAGTCCACTTAACTTTGCTTGAAATACTGCATTCAGATAATCAACCTTAAGAAATGACAAAACAGCAAAAATGAAGTTGTAGGTGACCTCATTTACATGAAATGTTCTTCTTAACTCTCAAGATAGTAAATGGCCTAGCAGCATGGTAGAGTTTTGATGAAACAAAGCACCACAAAATTAAAAATAGATATGGTATTCATAGAGCATTACTTTTAAGTTACCTTTTTAACCACTTGGATATTATACTACATCCTTGGCTACTTCTTAAAGTATGAAGCCTCTGAGATTAAAAGTTCTCCCCTTTGCACCATTTTTGCCCCAGAAACTATGAAAATTTAAGGCTCAGATCTGCTGGTGCTAAATATTGAACAAATAGCTTATGGAACCACTAAAGTCTTGGTACATAAAAACTCTATTATCATTTCTAAGGAAATAGGTGTTTATCTTTTTGAAGAGTTGGAAAGCAGTTCCAGCTTTGCTAAAAGTCAAAGTGGTTTCATCAGTTCTAGTATTGTCCATTTCAATTCCTATATAACATTCAAGATAATTCAAGAACTTGAGATACTATGATGTTAGTGATAGTTCTAGTGTGAGATCCTTGAACTAGATTTCACCTTTTTACTTTGATATTAAGAGGACTCAAATCTAGTTCATACAAGTAGAGAAAGTCTCACAGCCAGGAAAAAAAGTTTCTTCAGGGATGAAATATTAACTACTAGGATCAATCTTCACATGAACTAGTTAAGAAGAGCATTATGAAAAAAGCAAAACTCTTCCCCAGGATGACACAAAGGAATCCTTTTCAAATGATTTACAGAGACCATGGTTGTATAGCTCATCAGCACAGTGTCTGAATTGTGACTAGAACTGGCTATTCCTACCTCAATATTTTCCCTTTATGCAATAAAACTTCTTTCTGGAATAACATTCCTTTAAAGAAGGAAGGAGGAGGGAGAAAAATGAGAAACAATGAATTAATAAGAAAGAAGTTTTTGAAAAGTTCTGAAAGTGAAATAGTTTTGTGAAAAATCTAAATGATATGTGAAACATAGCTATAAAAAATGAGAGTTTGTAAATCTTAGGAAAAAAATACTATTTTACATTCATACTTTCTGACATGAACAGCATATAATTTTAGTGCTGATCATTAATACAAAAGACATATTTTTTAAAAAATAACTAGAATCCTTCTTTGAACAAGTAAATAAGATAATCCTTAAAGTCCAGAAGAATCCTCTAGTTATTACTTAAAAACATAATTAAGAATTACACTAATGCAACATATGTGGAATATACCTTGACATACTTGTGAAAAACTAAACATTTGTCCATTCAATTGACACTTCAAGACCCACTGTATGAACACACACCAAAATAACCTTCAGGATTGGATTACAACTGAGGCAGAATCGAAAGTCAATGAAAAATTCCATGAATTAGACTCTCAACTTTACTCAAAACTTATCACTCAAATGCTAATTTACTGATATGAGTACAGGCAGGACAAAAGTGTCTCAAAACCAAAGAAACACATCCACCTTTTTCTCTATTGTCCCGAACAGTGCACTCTTGAAACTCTCAACAACCTACTATGGAAGGAATAATAGAAGGGTTGGGGGAAAATGCTCTACAGTTGTAACAAAGATTGGATTCTTAGAGATATTTTATACCTTTCTGAGACTAAGAAGTTCATTTTCAATGCAATCACTGAATTTCCAGTATCTTAAGGCAACAAATACTGTCCTGATATTACACAAATTAGAAAATTAAAACAAAGCACAAAAATTTCTTCATAATCACATTTGAAATCAGGTCAAGCTCAATAAAAGAACATGGAAAATATAACCAGCAGAATGACTAGGTTTGGCTGGTATATAACTCAAAGTGCATGTAAATCATATTTAAAATCCAAATATATGCTATAGCTCTACCAGCTAGTTCTCATCTAAATCAAGAATCAATAATACCTGTGATCCAAAAAATAGATTTTCTGCTTGGTTTACAGTAGTAGAGTAAAACTAATCCCGTTCTGTGGTATGTGTTGATCAAACTATGTGAACACTTAAGGGATTTTTGCCTAGTCACAAGTGTAGGAGGGCAAGAGGTGAGGAGATAGCTTACATTTTGTATTAAAATATAAAAAGAAAATACTTTTATAAGGGGGCAGTGCAACCATTCAATAGCTCTGTAAAAATAAGATGACAAAAACTGCTCTAATATATAGTTGTTCAGGAAAATATCAGAAATTTACACACTTGGCTTATTAGAAACACAAACTAAGAAGAACAAATATAGACGAAGTTTTTCAGACAAGTTCTTAAAGTTGTTATAATGTAACTTTTAGATTAAAGAAGAGTAGTCCATTGTTCTGTCTTGCTCCTATAAAAGAACATAGGCAAATAAAACATGGTTAGTTTTAAAAACAAATATTTTCAAAGAATCAGTAAAAATGCAATATATATTTGCTTCAACCATTTGGATAATTTTGCTTTAATAATGGTAATGTTCGTGTTGTAAATGTACTCAACTCATCGCTGTCAAGTTGGAACCGAGTCACAACTGACCCTCAGGCAGGTTTTCAGAGACTATAAATCATGTTAGAGGAGATTGCTTATCGTCCCTCTTTGAAGATGTTGGTAGATCTGAACCTCCTATTTTTGTGTTGGCAGCATAAATCACTTTCCTGTCAGAACTTTTAAACACATTCTAAGTTTTTAACAGCTGAGTTTCTAAACCATTGGGCTAGCATATTGACTTACAACAAGCATTCAAAGTGGAACCTCTTTCTGAAATTTAATTTTAAGTTAAATCTCATCAATTATTCAAAAATTTGGATGGTTTAGGATTAAGCCAAATTCTTAATTCATTGCTGCTGAGTTAATTCCAACTCTAATGACCCCATAGATTAGTGTAAAACTTTTCTAGTTCCTAGGCTATAATCTTTATGGAAGTAAGTTTTTAAATTGTTCTCCTGTGAATGGAATGCCTGGTGCATTTGAACAGCTGACCTTCAGGTTAGCAGCTGAGTTACTTTATACTCTGTTCTACAAGTGCTCCTTAGTTAAATTCTTAGTATCACTGAAATGATTCATAGCAGAGACAAAACAGTGTAATAATTCTATTTCTAAAATTGATGTTGTTCCTAAAATTAGTGTGTAGAAATAATACTAAATTTTAAAAAATTTTAATGTAATGAGTTAATAATAAAATTAAATATTATTATGCTCTTCTTTGAGATTTCTTGTAATGCAAATAATCACTTTTTAAAATCATTTAGCGTGTCACATAGCTCACAAGATATGCTAGTTAAAGTCCCATGACTTTGCTAAATCCAATCTAAGAAAAATATTCAAATGTTTTCACATCTAAAAGAAAATTTTAGAGTTGATCTTCAAACATACTATTGTGAAGACAGAAATAGAAAGGTTATAACAGGTAATATTTGCTAGGGATTCAGAAGACTATCATGTGAAAAATAACCTCTAGAAATCATTGAATAACTACTCTTTAACAAATTACATGTTATCAAAATCTCAAGGGAAGGGATAATTTAATTCTGCAATATATAAACTGACTTGTTTAAATATGTGTGTACAAAAAGAGAAGTCTGCAAGAATAAATCATAAGTTTATGACTCTTGTACATAGATTTATTGCCATCTTTCATGATGTATATTAAGTAATACCCTTCAAGACTGAAAGGGACTCTGGGGTTTAATTAGATTTAATTTTGCTTTTAAGTGCTGCAGATGAAAGTACTCAGTACAATAACTTTTTGTCTTTCACTTTACTGTATACATAAATGTAACAGAAATATAGTAACTGTAGCAGAAGAGGAAAAAACTAGACTAAGAAGAGTCACTCCTACATGGATGCAAGTATCTGACAACAACCTGGCTCAATCCACCACAAGATGGTATTTTCAAAGACTGCCTGAGCAGAATGAGAGTGACAGAGAACAATACAGGGAGCAGTGCTAAAGCAGGTGGGAAGATTTTGAGAGAGGATCTGTTTGTGCAATCTTATGTATGCAACCTACTGGGAGCCCTTTTCAGGGGCTAAGAACTAGGGTAGTACATTTTTCTCAGGGATCTCCAATACTCCTTTTGCTATATTAACCTCAGGGAAATTTTGTTTGGAATCTTGAATGTAATATAGTTAGTTGCTCTATTCCCTATTGAAGATAAATCACAGAGACATTTGTTGGCATACCCTATCAGAGACTCTTCAGACATTTATTTGGATGCAGTGGGTCATGAGGAAGTCACCAAAGGTGACAGCTCTGACTACATCATGTGGGAGTTTTGCCTGGATGATTTCCCATAATTATAGGACCCAAACACATCACAGAGTTCAGCAGAGGTGCTGGGTCAGATTTTCCCTTGCTCCACACAGGTCAGAGCCCAGACAGAGAGGAAAATCACCACATGCAGCTGGCAAGTTGTGTCCAGGGTTGTATAACATTCTGGAAGGCCTTGGGGGATACTAGAATACCTTGGCATATAGCCCACTGGCCTGCCCTTAGAGACCAGCCAGCTCAAAGAGGACAGCAGAGCTGTGGGCACTGCCTCCAGGCTGAACCATCAGAGAACCCTGAGTGCAGGTCCCTTGATGCTGTCCTAGGAGGTCTGCAAGAGTAAAGGCTAATTTCTGCCCTGAGAAGAGCTTAACGCCAGCTGGATTCTGAGGCAGTGATGAAATTCTAGAGCTGAATGTGGAGTTAGTCCGTGAGTGGTACAAATGGCTATTGTGTTCAACTGCTAACTGAAAATTTCAAATCTACCCAGAGGCACTTCAAAAGCAAATCCTGCTAAAAAAAAAAAAATCAGATTCAAGAGTTACTTCTGCAAAATCAGCCACTGAACACTCTGAGGAGCATAGCTTGACTCTGGCATCCATGAAGTCACAGCAAATGGGAATTGACTCAACTCTGTGGCAACTGGTATTGGTAGTTTCTAAGAAGAGATAGAACACTTCACAACCATACATGTTATGGTCCTTTGTGATGGTGTTTCAACTCAACACTCCTACAAGGTATCTTCATTTTACACCTGAAGAAACTGAGACTTAAGAGAGTTTATAAATTGCCTGGAATAGTAGCAGTATTACAACTTGAGCCTGGATCTGCCAGACTTCAAAGGATATGTACTTGCCCTGCCCTCCCCACCCCCCCAAAGCCACACAGCTCCCATTTAAGTAAAATGTGTTAACCTTTGACATCCGAGGCCCCTCACCCTAACTTTGTCTCTCTATTGGTTTCCATGTTGTCTATCCCATAGCCTGTCATCCCCCACATCTTGCACTACTGGCAGGAAGAGCTCTCTAAATTTTGAAATTGGCTTAAATGCCCCTTTAGAGTAATAATATTCTAAGGATCAACTACTACTGTATTTTTAATAAAAAATTAAAAAAAACAACCAAGTAAGATGGCTAAGCACACTAGACTTTGTCAGATTCAGAGTCAATTTTTATACCTTAGTCACTTCTATTGCCTTTTCACCCACTTATATAACCACACAAACACACACATCACACCACATATCCTATACTGCAGACACCACACACATACGTCACATAAACACCACTCTCTCACACACACACACACCACACACATACACCACACACATCCTACACATACCATATCATACCACACACGCCATGTCACACATACGTACCACACATTCACATCACTCACACACACACACACACACACACACACACACACACACACACACACCAGAAATCAAATGGCAAGACTTTTAGCTTCTCGGATTCAACTTACATTTTCCTATGAACAAAATTTCACCCTTAAATTCGCAAGACAAGCAGATAATGATCCTCTGTGCTCTCTTCCCCTTCATGGACATTAATGCACCATGTAATTAATTCTCCAGGCTGCATGTGGCCAAGAGGCAAAAGGCAAGTGCTGAAAATTGTGGTGGAGTTAGGTATTAGGTAGCAAAGAAGGTCAAACACAACAAAGGGCAGCTGAAGAAAGAAGGCCAGTTCACAAAAACAAATAATGGAGCCCTAGAGGTCAGAGTAAAGACAGCAGAGCAGGGGTCAAGAGGGGGGAAGAGTATGGGTTACGCAACTTAAGGGCCTGAGTTCAGTCCTTGCTCTCTCATTTAGTAACTTTTGTTCTGACACGTTATTGTTTTATTTGTAAATTTGGTCAAATAATGGTATCTCTTGCTTTAAGTATCAAATGATATGATGTTAAGTCTTGGCATGCAATTACTTTTAATTTTTAAATTACGGTTGGAGTGGCTGGGCAGAATATAAAAACAATGAGAGTGTGGAGAGGGGCACAATAGTAAACTATAGAAAAGCTACAAGCAAGGAATGGGAAAAGAAGGAAAGGGTAAATTAGATAGTAAAAGGATAATAAAGTGGCTCTATACAGAGTCCTGGGGTGGAGGTGTGGTACATGGTTAAGTAGTCACATTGCTAACTGAAAGGTCGGTGGTTAGCATTCATCCAGAGGCACCGTGGAAGAAAGATTTGGCAATCTACTTCCAAACCCTCTATGTGCACATGTGGATTGCTGTGAGTTGAAGTTGTCTTGACAGTAACTGATTAGTTTCACTTTTTTAATAATATTGGGGATCTCTGGCGACCTAGAGGTAGGAAGCTACACTGCAATTCCAAAGGCACACAGTCTGAATACACCAGCTACTCCATGGGAGCAAGATGGGCAATCTCCTCCAGTGCAATTAACTGCCCCTGAAAACCTGCCTGAGGGTCAGCTATGAGTTGGTTCTGACTCAACTGCACACAATAACAACAGACACGGGAACTCGGATGGCCTAGTGGTAAGGAGTTGCTCCATCAGCCCATTCAGACTCACTAGTTGCTCTGAAGGTGAAAGGTAGATAATCTTCTCCCAAACATTTTACAGCTGAAAACCTGTTGGAGGATCAGCTATGAGCCAGTTCCACCTACTTAACACATAACAAAAACAAATATTTTGTACATACATGAATGGGAAGAAGAATCCACAATCAAGCAAAGAAAGAACAAGAAATGAAATAATTGCTTTAAGGATATATTTATTAAATGAACTGACAATGAAATGTCAGAGCCTGCAGACAAAGGTCTGGTTACCCCACCTCTGCTAGTCAAGGCCAGAGAGAGGCCAGAGAAATTCTGGTTTTGTGCTGATTTGCCCAGGCTGCATCCAGCTGAAAAGAACGAGGAAGCACCCAGGGCCCACTCTAGTCCTGAACTTTAAGCTTTTCAGTCTGTGACTAAAGATATAAAAATTTAAACTGAGGAGAAACAGAGAACTAGGGAGAACATTGAACTAAATAAACTTGAAGTTTTTGGAAGTGGATGGAAAATGAGAAACCATAATAATGAATTAACCAAATTAGTTGTCATAGAGTTGACTGTGATTCATGGTGACTTTGTGTCAGAGTAGAAGTGTACTCTGTAACGTTTTTAGTAGCTGCTTTTTATGGTAGTAGAACCAAGCCTCTAGATGTTCTAAAATTTCTAATTTTGATTCACAATTACATAGGTTAGCCATTTGAACCACCACACTAAGTCACTTCAACTGCAAAGCAAGCAAAGCAACAAGCAGCCCCTCCTCCTGTCCCCACTGTGTGTGTGTGTGTGTGTGTGTGTGTGTGTGAGAGAGAGAGAGAGAGAGAGAGAGGTGTGAAATTATCAAATAAATGATAAACACTAGGAAAAAAGGGATAAGTACACTAAAGGAGAGACATTATAAAGTAGACCCTCCAAAGAAGGGTAACCTCCGGGAGAAAAAGGAGACTGCAAAGCAAAAGAAAAGAGCAAATTGAAGGAAAATTCCAAGAGACAGTTCAGATTTTGAGTTCCAACTCTGCCTCAAAGGGACAGTGTGTGATGTAAGAATGGTCATATAGCCTCTATAATTCCCAAGTTCTTCCCTTTTAGTGCAAGGGGGCTGAGTTAGATCAAATGGCCCTGTTAGGCCCCTTGAGAACATACTATGGTCCTAAGGCAAAACCAGTTCTCCTTCAATCCAGTCTCTTTCTCTTTCCTTCTGAGTTGGTGATGTGTGGAGTGGCTCTTCTCAGGAGGTAGAAATAAGTATGATGACATAGAAAGAACTAGGATATCAGAGAAATGTGAAGTACACTCAGAAATGAGAGACCCACAATGGATAAGATTTTAGAGGGATAAAGTGGGTTGGGGAGGGACTTTGAAATGGAATAAAGACAACTTCTCTTATTAGGTAAGTATCAACTATGTAGCTGGCACTATGCCAGTCAAAGTTATTATTGTTTCCGTTGTCACGCATTTATATTTTTTTCTTTATACACTTAAAACTAAAAGTGTCACATCTCGATGAAAGTTTTAAGGCAAAAAACTGGGATAGAGAAAGCAAGAGAGTAACTATATTAGGGAAAGGAAAATAAAGTTTATAAAACAGAAATCAAAGCAAAAGTAATTTCATTAATAATACAGCAAGAACCAGGAACTGGAAGAGAAAATTAAATATGTGGCTAATCGTTACCGTGAATTCCTGCCTCCTTTGCTGTGAGACCAGTAGGACTGAATTGTGGCTGGTTACTATTACTGAGGTTTTTTATTAAAAGAATCTTTATAGAGACTCTTCTATATAGAAGAATCCTGATCTAAGAGGTAGAGAAAAATGAAGCATAATTTTGGATTCTTAAGGAATCGATATTTTTTTTGTAGCCATAGAATCTGGATGGACCCCTGAAACTTTTGACTTAAGATACTTTAAACTTCAAAGAAAAAATAACCCCTGAAGTCTTTAAAAACAGAAACAATAATTTCGCTTACCTAGTAAAGAATATCTATCTACCTTGAGCACTGTACTCTTCTAAGATCTACCTACATAGTATCCAGTTGACTAGAATTTGAAAAATGAAATAGGAAACTTAGGGTACAGAAAACGAACTTCTGTTAATGAAAGGACAACTTGGGAAAAAAGAATGAGAATATTTTCACAAATAGGAGAATGTAATAAAAGTCAGTGAACTGTACATGAAGAAATTGTTGGCTTTGATGTACGTTCAGTGGATATTCTCAACAACAGAACTAAAATGCATTCTTTTTAACAAGACATCAGTATTTTGTAGAGAAGGGATTTCCAAGACAAATCAGACACATGAAAGGGGACTACTGATCTCATGAAAGGAGAGAGTATTATTACTATTTAGCAACTAGTAATATTTAATAATATTTTACCAAATATTACTTAACAGTAATATTTAGCAACGCACACATCAGGCAGTTGCAAATGTGCTACTATTGTGGTTATTTTGTCATCACTGGATGTCTGACTATCAACAGACTCTTGCATTTACTGAGATGTAGTGTGTCCTCATTAAGTAGTAATAAATAATATGAATAATCATCTTTTTAGCCGAGTGGTGACTTGGTAAATTGTGGGAAGGATTAGAATACTGAACACAGCGAGAGAGGGGCTGGAAAGAATCACTTATGAATGCAAAAAATAAATAAAAACTCATAAGATAATAATATGAAAGAGCAGAGGGTTCAGTTGATATTCAAGAATATATGGAGGAGGGAAAGCAGAGCTCCTGGGGTGCTAAAAATAGATGACGGCAGGAACCTTAAAGGTTACTACAGTACTTGAACATTGGTTTTGCACTTTTATGTTCGTCATACTGGAATGTAGACTACTGGTTTCTGGGACTGGATTGGATTAGAGATGAATTCATGACCTCACTGCAGAGTATACAGTGTCTGACAATAGTATAGTAGTAGGCAATAGTATTTATTGAAGGATTGAGTTGAAATTCAATTTAAGTAGTAGTTTTATAAATGTTCCAATAAATAAATGGAGATACTGATCAATAGCAGCCAGATGCTACCACAGAACAGATCTCAGGGATTCTGGAAGCCAGTCCATAGTTCATTCTGCCTTCTTGACAATCCTTCCTCTTCTGCCCCATGTATATCCTACATGAAACAAAGAGTAGCCTGCAAAGCTTAGAGTGTGGACCCTCAGGAAATCCGTGTCTGTTTATACCCCAGTTTTTTCCTCCAACACATTTTGTGGCTAGATGAAATAATCTACATGACTTCTCAGCTGAAGGATCAGATAGAATCTCATAGGAAGTCTCTGGAATAAGTCCAATGCAATTACTGAACTGAAAGTCTCTTCCAAGACTTTACAGATCAATTTTCCTTATATGCAGCAATAAGTGTGTACAATGAGCCCTTTTTAAACATAGCTGAAGAATATCAAAGAATAATTCTTACACAAGGAAAAGAATGGCACACTTCCAAATGTGATTCTAACCACTACAAAGGTTAGATTTCTTTTGGACAGTAGCATAGAATTTTCAGGAAAGCGAGTTAATGAGATTTTCATTAGTTGGCTCAATTTTTGCCTACACACAACTAAAGACTTGTTTTTAGTTTCTGACAAGTCTTATGAAATTAACAAATCAGTTTATAGTGTGTGTGTATGTATGTGTGTTACTGTTAAGTGCCATCTTTTTGTAGGCGATATATATATATATAATTGGCAATCTCCTCCCATGAAACATGAAATAACTGCCTCAGGACAGTCAACTATGGGTCAGTTCTGACTTGATGGTAAACAACAACTATATATTTATATACAAACTATAACTGTAAATATATATATATATATATATTTCCCCCTTTTTTTACTTACTTAGTAAAAAAGAAATTGTCCCTTAAAAGGAGGAAATTTTTTTATTTACAAAAAAAGCACTGGTTGAATTTTGAATCTTTTTTTATTAAATTTTATTAATTTTAATGAACATTTACAGAGATTTTGAGTTTCCATTCATTCATTGTTGTACTATTTTCTCTACCCTCCCCCCCAATTCGTTCCTCTTCCCTCCCCTTGAAAGTCTATTTTAATTGCCCTATTGCCACAGTGCTTGTCAAAGCCAGTTCTGATTAATCTCCTTTGTCAGTGTGTCCTTTGCCATTGCCTGTCACTCCTCCCTGAGAGAGATTTCACCCTGATTCATAAAAACACTGATTAATGTTTATTTCTAGTAGAAACAACTCCAAGCCTAATCTCCCCAGACCCAGCAGATACAGAGAAAGGCCAAAGGCAGCTGCTGAGAGGACACTACGAGAATCTGTGTCTTGTTCCTCTCTGTCCTGCCTTCACCCCTTTTTCTGCACCTCCACAGTTTACACAAAGGCTCCACAAGATTAGATGCTTCCAAATCGTGTAGGTAAACATATCACCTGTCAAGAACATTAAAACTCTTTTACTCCTACCTAAGCCTATAGCCAGTTTTCAGATTCTATAAATTGCACAGGAAGAAATTTCCCATCTTTCTCCCAAGGAGCAACTATTGGATTTGAACTGCGTGTGTTTGAATTGGCAGTGTTCTGCATCTCCTCTAACTGTAAATTTATTTTTTCCTGTATGTTTCTACTTCAATGAAAGGTTGCATTTAGCTTTAAGTCATATTATTGTTCTATCATCATCATCTTCATCACAGTGCACATGACACGTTGGAGAATAATTAAAATATTTCTAGATTGCAAGTAAAATTAGATTTGTGCTGTCACTTGAATTTTTAAAGAACTAGCCAAGGATTTTTAAACCGTCGTCTAATGCATTACAGAGTAACAATGTAATATGGAGTAACAATTCCTTACACATAGCACCATAAATATTTTTTGCAAGAATTCTTTACATACATTATATCATGAGAACTGCTAGATAAACTTTTAAGTGTCGAGATGATTGTCTGCACTAGAAATGACACAGTGAGTGCTAGAGTGATTGTCATCCCAAGATCACACAGCTAATAACAAGAAGCAGCTTTGACTAATCCAATTGCCCTAACTGCCATTTTAAGTCTCTGTCCTTCACAAAGACACAAATTCCTTTATTCCTCTGGTGACCTACTGGGCAGGGAGTTGAACTGCTAACCCGAAGATGGCATTTCGCTGGCAGTTTGAATCCACCAGTGGCTCTGTGGGAGAAAGATAGGCAATCTCCTGTGCAATTTACAGCTTCTGAAAACCTACTGGAAGGCCAGTTATGAAATGGAACTGATTCAATGGCAATGAGTTTGAGTACTGAGTTTATAACTTTCCAAGGAATTCAGAGAATAGACAAATGGCTTATTTCTTTCCCATAAGTGAGGAAAGTCTTTCTCTTCTCTTCTTTCTTGGTTGAGTACGACTTTATAAGGAGAGAAAAGTCCTAGAAATATTTATAATCTCCACCTTCCCTAGCCTGAAGAGAATAGGTGTGTGAATGACATGTTTGTCAATGCTGACATCTTTGTGCTGGTACCTTCCCACCCATCTTGTCTAGTTGACCTCATGTGTCCTGGTTCACATGAGCCAAACTCACTTGTCCTATCAATTTCCTGACTGTACTTACAGCAGGGGTTCCTGTCTGTGAATGCAGGTTAACTTGGGAATCTATTTCATCTGCTTTCCTTTAGAAAGTGTCCAGAGTAGACACTGATTCTACTCTTTGAAAGAGAGAAGAAATGAAAATGAGTTCTTTGGGATTAAGGGAAGGCTGTGATGGATTCGATGAGAAGTGACCGGGTCAGACATAGCCAACCCATCTCAGGAGCAGCTACAGCTCAAGTATCTACCCTTCTATTAAAGGTCAAGTTCTCACTGTTTGTGCATGAATACATGCACCTAATACATTACTTTGGACCTACCCTACCAAAAAGTGTTCTGATTATTCGAAAGCTCAAACAAACAAACAAAAACCGGAAGTTTAAATTGCACAGTCTCTCTAGATAAAGCATTTCAGGAGGAAGGCAAAGAGGAAAAGATCTCCCCTCCAAGAAAATCTAACTTCCCTTACTACTGAGAAGCTAAGAGATTCACTATCTCTAATTGATCTGGGATATTCTGTGCCTTCTGACACTGGTCCTGATAGGAATAAAGCATAAGGTTCCACCATGCCCAGACTACGTGATCATTTCTTTCCCTTACATATTATCCAGTAAGGTAACACTAACTGATGGAAAAATACTCCAGTGGGAAAACTATTCAAGAAATTTGCAAAGGTCAAAGGGGAAAAAAGATGCTGCAAAGAATAAAGGGTGAGGACTGAAGAAAATTTGACCCCAAAACTCATTCCTTATTCATTTGGAGTGACCCTGGCTCTCTCCTCCTCAAAAGCCCATGTCTAGAGACCACCCAACCTCTGTCTTATATTCTCCACTTTAAACACAAAGAACCAGGATTGCTCTTAATCCCTTAAACATTAGCAGAACAAAATGCACTCACCAACAGCTGCTCCATCTTGCTTTCTGGGGGTTGTGTGTCATCTATGCTCCACCACAAAACTCATGGTTGTACCATCGAAGGAAGGTGGTGCGATGATCCGAGGCCCCAGCGGCTGTGAAGTGATGCTGATGACAGGCTTGCTGTGCAGCTGGGTGAAGCCCTTGGCCCCCACAAGCTGTGGTGTGGCGGCTGAGGCTGAGGAGGAAGAGGAGGCAGGAGACTGGCCCGAAGCCATGAAGTATGGGGCTTCAGTAAATGTGGCAGCTGCTTCTTTGTTGGGAGGCTCTGCAGTCATGGGGGAGAGCTCACTGCCCCCAGGAGTGTGAGCAATTTGTGTGGGCTGCAGGGCATTGGTGGGCAGCACCGTGGGCAGAAACCCAGGGTAGATCATGTAGGTGGGTCCATAGGTCCCAGGGCTCAGGGCCAGGGGAGGCACAGGAAGGGTCATGGGAGCCATGGCCTGCTGCTGGGAGCTCATGGGCACATCCACATACTGCCCTGTCTCAGGGTCAAACAGTCTCCGGGTCATGGGCTGCACTGGTGTGTCCACGAGATAGTACTGACCAGTCGTCACATCTAGGAGCATCTTACGCTGGGTCTGCTGAGGCTGGGGCTGCTGAAAGGGGTCTGTGGGGACGGAAGCTGGGCCTGCAGGTGCTGGAGCTGGCATGCCAGGTGGAGAGAAACAAAGGACCTGGGGCTGGGCACCTTGTAGGGCAAAGGGAAGTGGCTGCTGGTGGTAGATAGCAGTAGGGGGCTGTTCAGGGCTCTGTGGCCCTGGGGGTGCAGCTACTCTCTCCCGAGGATTATCAAGCTTGGTACGCCAAGCTGGCCGGCTGGTTCCACTGACCTGGGTGCCTTTAGGGCTACCGGGGACCTGACTGCGGGCACTCAGTGGGGGCAAGCTGCAGAGAGTGGCAGCTGAGGATGCTGGAGGCCCCTCCCTACCAGCCTCAGGCTTGTGCTGAAGCTCCCCTGCAGCAGAGCCTCCCTTGAAAGGGATTGTCAGGTAATTCTCACAGTCACTACTGGCCTTCTCCAAACTGCTGCCACTTTTCCTGCTGGTGGAGTCATCAGGAGGTGCCCTGGTGGCTGGAGAGATCTTGAGGGATCGGAGACCCTGTCCTTTAATGCCCTTTGTTGTTGCTGAAGGACTTTCTGGAGAAGGCCCTTGTGGGAATTTGCCTGCGACACCTCCAGTTCTCTGGGTGCTGCTGGCACTTACTGTGAACACATTCCTGTTACCAGGGAGAGGTGGGAGGGGCTGCAGGGGTGCAGTTCTCGCCATATCCTTGTGCACTGGGGGGATGTAGAGGGAGCGTGGTCTTTCCCTGGCCAGGTTCTCAAAGGCAGCTGCTCGGGCAGACACACTCTCTGTACTGGGATTGGAGTTTCTCCGCTGCAGGCGTTCTATGGGGCCCCCACGCAGGACCACGCCACCCTTGTTTCCTGTGCCCCGCTCTTCTACCTCGCCCAGCCGCTTGGCAAACTTGTCAGTGTCTCCCTCAGCACAGCCTGTCCCTTCTCTCTCCTCGCTGGCTATGAGGGACAGGACATGGCTATCAGCCATCAAGGGCAAGGGGTCACTTTTGCGCTTCCACTCATTCCGGTTGAAGCTGTACAGCTCTTCCATGGATCTCACGGCAGCGGTCAGCTTCTCCAGTGCATTCCGAGCTGGCTTCGGCGCTTTACTTTCCTCCTTGACCTCATCATCCTTGGGTTTCTCCGGGGTCTTCTGGGCAGAAGCCTTTGAGACAATCTTAAGGACAGGCAGGTAGGAACCCTGCTCTGACTTGTTGGGTGCAATGGTGGCCACAGGCAGCCTGCCAGATGCCCTATGGACCAAGACTGTCCCTTCTGGGGAAGAGGAGTCGAAGGCCCTATTGCTGCCACCTTTGCTGCTGCTCTCCCTTTGCTCCCGATCCATGCTATCTTCCCTCTGGTTCACCACCGCCTGGCATGTAATCACCATCGGGGATAGGGATCTGGAGCCACCAGTTGCAGCCGTCAGCTGTCTGGGTTTGGACCCAGTCAGTCCCTGCTCCGGGGTAATGCTGCCCTTGTCACTACTGTCTCCTGACCCTTTGATTAATTTCCTGACATCTCTCACCTGGTGGAGGGGCCCTTGCACCTTGGACTTGTCTCTGACATCTCTCACCTGGAAGTGGGGCACTTTTTCCAGGTTGTCCCCACGGAAGAGTTTCTGTTGAGCCCTGCTGTTGTCCTCAATGGTCTTAAAGAGACTGGAGGCGCTGCCACTGGCCAGCTTGGGTGTGAGCAGCTTGGCAATGTTGAAGTCCGAGCTTGGCTGCTGCACACTCCCCAGTCGAATCTTGATTTCGGGAACCTTGGGCCTAATCACTGCCGTGGACGTGGCCTGAGCAGCAGGGTATTTGGTGGCCTGCTTCCCTGGCTGCTTGTCCCTCGGTACCTGCTGGATGTTAGGGACAAAAAGGCGAGACATGATGGTGGACTTGCTAGCAGAAATCTCCCCGAGGTCAGCCCTCCAGTCGCCCCCTTTGGGCAGCTTCAGCTTCCCGATGGGGGCCTTCTCTTCTCTCTTCTCTGCCTCTTTCTCCTTCCATGACCGGAATGCACTGTTCTGACTTCGGAGGAAGATGCCCTTGACAGTCTCAGAGGCGCTCTTTTTGATTTCACACACTTCTTCCATGTATCCCTCTGCAAAAGTCCGGCCGGAACCTGCGTGGCTCTCCCGGGGAGCACTGGCTTTGAAAATGGGAGATTTGGCCTCAACCACAGACCCCTCCCCGCCTGCATCAGACACGCTGACCACAGTGTACTCTGAGCCGGCCTCTGAGTGGCGAGAACTCTGTCTCTGCAGGCCTCTCTCCCGCGGCTTCTCGAGGGGACCCTCTCCCTCCTTGGAACTGGTGCTGCTGGTTTGGTTCTTGTGGGTCGTGTCTGTGACTTCTCCCCGCTCCATTTTGAACTCGTGTTCCCGCTGCATCTTCTTGGAGATGACATTTTTGAGTAGGCTGGATGCAAATTTGGACTTCTTCTGGGGAACCTCGGCTCGGGAGGCGGGCTTGCTGCCCTCAGAGGTCTCAGCACCATCGTCAGTGCACACTGACCCAGGGCCCTTGGTGGGGCCTTTGGCTGCTCTGCAGGGCCTGCCGCCTGAGCTGGCTTTGCTCTCACTGCTTAAATTCAGAGGCTCAAGCAGGGTGACCACACGGGAGCCGGTTTGAACCTGCTTCTGGAAGCACAGAGGTGTCTCCACGTGTTTGATTTCCCCCTCGACTTTGCTGACCACAAACTCCAAGGCCTTGGTTTGGGACTTCTTGGACTGGATGTAGAGCTGGTCTGCGGTGGTCCTGGCCCCACTGCCTTTCCTCAGACCTGCCGCCACCGAGGCCGCGCTGCTCCTGAGCAGGCTCTGCTCCACTCTGGCTCCAACACCCCCACATTTCAGGTCCAGGAAGGTCGACCAGCGCCCAAAGCCCACTTCAGAGAGAGTCGTGGAGGACTCCCGGGAGCTAATGTTGAGGGCCTCAAAGTAGGGGTAAGCGAGGCTGCGGAAGGCCCGGGAGGTCAGGTTACGAACCTCTTTGTCGGCGTCGTCCAGCTCGCTCACGGCACTGGAGGCCCCGCTGGAGTAGTCCACCAGCTCCTTCGCTCGGATGGCCCCGCACCTGGTTTGCAGGCGAGCAGGGACAGCGATGAATTTCTTTGCATGGTCCTGAGCCACGGCTGCTGCAGCCGGGTCTTGCTTCAGTGAACTTGACTTGTGTTCAGCAGCTGTAGAGACGCGGAGGCTCATGTCGCCTTCATGCTTGGCAGCGTAAATAATGTTTTGCTTTGCACGCACGTTGCTAGGCTCATTTATAGCCCGGGAAGTCGGTTTGATTGATAGGAGGATCTGGCTCGCGGCACTCCCACAGCTGCTCGCCGTGGCTGCGGCCCCTGAAGCTGCCTCCGGGGGCTCGGGCAAAGGCTCCCGCGGGGTGGTAGTGCCAGCCCGGGTGGGTGGGGGTGTGGGGTCACTATCTGAGGGATCGCTGCCCACTTCCGTGCTGCTCGTGTCCCCGCCGCTGCTGCCTGCCCGGGGCTGGCCCTGCTCGCTGCTGCTGGGGCTGGGCGTTGGGGTGGTGTTGGTGCTGGAAGTGGTGCTGAGATAGCAGCTGTTGTCGTCGTCCTCTTCAGTTGGGGTGGTGACCTCCCCCGGGGTCTCGTCACTGCCACCAAAGGAGGCATAGTCCACGAACGAGTAGATGACGTTATTGTCCTCGAAATCCCACCGGGAGGCCAGGCCCACGTCAAAATCCGTGTCCTGCTCCACCTCGCTCAGCTGCATCTCGTGGGTGGTGATGTAGTGAGCCTCCCCACTTTTAGGGGGGTCCCTGGCGCCCTGGGACTTGGCAATAATGTCCTTGCACTCTTTTCCAGCCTCTGCTGCCCCTCGCCCTCCGGCCCCCCCTGCTTCCCCCCTTCCTGCTCCCCTGGACTCACAGCTCTCTTCACTCTTACCACTGTCACTCTCAAAGCCTAAGGAAGAAGAGGAGGTGGCCAGAGCCCCCGTCGATGCAGTGGTATCATCCCTTTGGGAAAGGTCATCCTCTTCTGCATTGTCCGGCTGAGACAAGAAGGAGGAGGAGGAGGAGGAGGAAGAGGAGGAAGAGGAGGACGAGGTTCCTTCACGGGAGTCACTCTTGCAGGACAGCTGGGCCCTGGAGAGCTTGGCAGATGCAAGATTCTTCTGAGGGGTGGGAGTGGGCTCTGGGTCTCCGGGTTTGTCTTGGGCAACTCTGGATTTCTCCCTGGGGCTCCTCAAGGCCCTCTGATGACCTGGACGATGCTCCAGGGCCAATCTCACAGTCCCCGGACTCTGCTCCCCAGCGGAAGCGCACATCTCCACATATTTTGCTTCTTGCTGGGAGGAAGCCGAAGGCTTGGGAAGTGGCTGCAGCTGCCGCCTTAGCTCTGGGTTGTCTTGAGCCCTGGTCACCTCGTCCCCGGCCTCCCTCCGTCTGACCTGCGACATCAGCTCAGGAGTGATGGTGTCCATTCTGAGACCCTGCCCAGGTTTCAGCGACAGGAAAACACAGTGGTGAGTGCTGGGGCTGCCCTGGGTCCCTCTCTGGCCTTGGAGGGGCCACAGAGTCCCCCGAAAGAGGGCTCCACGTGCCCGGACTGGCCTCAAGGCAGTAGACACCACAGCTGCCGCCGCCGCCACCTCCAAGTTCTTCAGCCTCTGTGGCGGGGCCAGGACAAGCCTGAGTGAGACCAGAAGGCTCCTGGTTGGGGCAGAGGTGGACTGCGGCTGGGGGGCTGCTGCTCCGGTCGAGATCGTGGCCAGAGTTCCGTCGCCAAGCTGTCCTGCCCAGTCGTTTGCCTGGCGCCCTCGGCAGCTCGGAGTCTGAATGCCATCAGCCACGGAAGGGGCAGCATCTGCAGGTTGACTCTGGGACTCCCAGAAATGAAGAGAAAGCATATGCTGTTTCTTGTGTAGCCTTGTCCCTTTCCTGGTGGGGCGAGAGAGGGTCACGTCATTCCAGAAATATTTTTAGTGTCCATTCCCTAGTCATACCCAAACCACACTTGAGGGTAAAGAGAGGAGGCTCTAAAAGAGATGAACAAAGAAGAATGGGGGTGGAGGAGGCGTGTGGGTTTGAATTCAAACCAGCCACAGGTTCTGTGTAATCTATAGCAGAGAGCCCAGGAAATTACTCCTTCCTCCCTGCCTCCTTGCACATCCAATTCTTAGCCTAATCAAATATTTCCCCTTCTTAACTGGTCCTCCAGTTCTCCATGGTATTTCATATCAAAGACACCCCAAAATATCCCTTGAATGAGGTGGGAGGTTTATGTTCACCTAGAAATGTGTTCATTTTCTTTTTCCATGGAAAGCCAAATTGGGTAAATGCTGGCAATCTAACTTCTTATAAAAAAGATTCCATCTCAACTCCCTCCAAAGACACAACACTCTACCAAATAGAAAGACTTCCTTATAGAATCCTAACTGTGCCAACTCGGAACACAAAGAGCAATTTTCAAAGACTGACAACCTAAGACATTGAATAAACTCTCAATTAGAGCTACTAAAAAGGGGCCTAGGTGGTGGCCAAAATTGCCACTGCTTCAGATCTCTGTGATAGCCAATAAGTCTCAAATAAAAAGTTCCCAAAACTTGTAAAACCATGGCAAGACAATAAACCACCAATTAAATATAGCCTCAGCTGCGGCCCCAGGTTTCAGTTTCCCTGGCTCAATTCCAGCCCTGCAGGGCACAGAGTCAAAGGCACCAAAGAACAACGACTGCTCTTACCCTTCATGAGTACAGTGCGGCTTGGAGGGAGGTTCAGAGAGGAAATGTGACCCGCTGGCATGCCCCATGGAACCGAAGCCAAAATCTCTGTTCACTGGCTCTGAGGGACCTCCATTTCAGATAATTCAGTAGTTGTGCAAGCAAGTGTGCCAGGGAGCCAAGACGGGGATTATGCACTGGCCGTCCTCAGCACAGATCCCCTGGGTGTCTCTCAGTAGAACCCGCAACTCTTGATTTTGTTGCGATCTGGCCCTCATCACCTGCCAGGCCCAATTCCGGCACTATACATAGTCTATGTGTCACTTATGCCGATTGAATAAAGCACTATTTTAAACATCCACATTTGTGGGGAACAAAAATAACACCAGCATCCATCTCCTTGCAACATGAACGCCACCCACACACAGAAAAAAAAAATCCCTTCCTCTAACCCACGAGTGGGTAGGTATGGAGTGAGAGCCCTCCAGTAACTACCTTTCCATACTTGGGATGTGGAGAGTGTAGCCTTATCCTCTCAACAAGCAAATGCCTCCTTTCTGCAGCACTGTCACGGAAAACTTCACCTAAGGAAAAATTGGGAAGATCAAGAATCACAATGTGGGTATAAACCAGAAAGCTAGGTGAAGATAGAAAAAAAGAAAGTGGGTGGAAAGCGGAGAGAACAATGAAAGTAGAAAAAGAAAATTTCCTGTCATTTTAAATTTGTGATGAATTTGTTGTTGTTATGTACTGTGAAGTCAGAACCAATTCAAAGCTGATCCTTCAGAGAACTTTTAAATTCAGTAAGTTGCACAATTGGCCATCTTCCTTCTGCAAACCAGCTGGCTGAATCTAACCACGTGGCTTTGGGTTGGCAGCACAACTCCTTACCACTAGGCCATCAGAACTCCTGTATTTGTTATGGAGAACCACTTTGTTTTGTTTGTTCGTTGTTTTAACTAGTGTCTCTTCAGTGCCGCAGCCCTTTTTTTTTTTTTTTAATATGTATACTGGTTTGTTTACAAAATTTGTATACATTGTTTTTCACACCATATCTCTCCACCTCCCTCCACCCATCAAACTGTGTATCCCTGTGATTATCTCCCCCCCTCCCATCCTCAAGCCCTGCTCCCACCCACCTCTTCCTTGGATCCTCATACTCATTTTACAATACAGGTCTGATACAATATTTGCCCTTATGGGACTGAGTTAGTTCACTTAGCATCCCAGTCACTTCCAAGTTAGGTGGTAATTGACAAAACCATTGTTCCTATGTACTATAGAAGTAGTCCATCCTGTGAATATACCGTAATTTCTCAATTCATTCCATTGTGTTTGGACATTTGATCTGTTTTCATTTTCTTGGGATGGTGAATAACACTGCTGTAAACATTGGTATACAAGTCTCCATTTGTGCCTCAGATCTCATTTTCTTGGGATATAGTCCAAGCAGTGAAATAGCTGGGTCATATGGAATTTGTATGTTCAGCCTTTTGAGGAAATGCCAAATTGCCTTCTTAAGTGGTTGTACCATTTTACAATTCCACCAGCAATGTATAAGAGTTCCTATCTCTCTGCATCCTCTCCAACATTTCTGACTAGCTGACCTATTAAACTTTGCCACTGCTACTGGAGTGAGGTAATATCTCATTGTGGGTTTGATTTGCATTTCTCTAATTGCCAGTGATTTTGAACATTTCTTCATGTGTCTGTTGGCCATTTGAATATATTCCTCTGTGAAAAGTCTGTTTCTTTTGCCCATTTTGTATTTGTGTTAGCAGTTTTCTCTGTAGGATTCTGTGAACTGTTGATATCAGACTCTTGTCTGAAATGGTATTGCCAAATGTTTTTTTCCAGTCAGTAGGTTTCCTTTTCACTTTACTGGAAATAGTTTCTGATGTGCACAGGGATTTAATCTTTAGAAGTTCCCAATCATCAATTTTAAACTCTCCAAATTGAGCATTTTGGGCTGGTTTTGATAGTCTGTTTATACCACAGAGTAGGCCCTCTAAGCTTGATCTCAGTTTATCTCTAATGAACTGTATGGTTTGAAGCTTTACTCCTTACCAGGTCTCTGATCCATCATTTGTTGAAAAGGTCATCATTTCCCCATTCTATAAGTTTTATTTCTTTGTCAAATATCAGTTGACTATAGATAGCTTGGTCCATTTCTGGGTTCTTAATTCTGTCCCATTGGTCTATGTGCCTGTCATCGTACAATGCTGTTTTGGTAACTACCACTATGTGCTAGGTTTTGAGGTCAGAGAGTGCTATGTCTCCCACTGCTATGCCCTCCCAAGGAGTACTTTGCTTATTCAGGATCTTTTTGGAGGGCCACATTTAATAGCATGGAATTTTAAAGGCAATAATTACAATTAAAAATACTTAGAGTACTTACTTTGTGGTTAGTACTATTCTAAAGCTTTTTTTAATATGTGTGTTGATTTTTTTTATCCTCTCAACTATCTCACAAGTTAAAAAAATTAGGTAAACATTTTTCACATGGGAACTGCAGAGATGTTAAGAAATTATGGAGTCAGACTTAAAAAAAAAAGAAGATTCTCCAAAGTTTGAACCATGACCATTATATTGCACTGCCTTGTGGAATCATATGCTCCATGGTTACACAGTACTCAGCCTAATTAGAATGGAGCATTTTATCCATTAATAGATTTCATCTGCATAATAATAAAAAACAAAGTTAACAGCTATTTGTTTCTTTTGTCAATCTGTATACACGTTATGTACTCAGGAATTAAGGAACATGACCCTATAAATAAAATGAAATGAAATATGGTTGTCTCCACAGACAAGCAGAGTATTTTCAGTACTCCATTTTAATTGTAATTTGATGGAGGCTTAGACAATAAACCCTGAACACTGTGAGGTATACCCACTGTAGTTTCAGAACATCAAGGCAATTTTTGCCTAAGGAAAACTTTTTCCTGTATCCATATGGCCCTGTCTGTCATGACAAGCCAACAGATTTCAGCAAAATTTCTCCTTGCAGTTGGCAAACTCTAAGATTGTCAGGTCACATGCCCTGGGTGTAGTTAACCATAATAACTTAATGCACAAAGTTCTTAAAAACTATCACAGAAGTTTTAACTTCCTCAAGAAACATTGTTTTAATGGAAGCTCCCAAAGATGCAAAAGAAGAACATTTTTCTAATAGAAGTACTTACCTCCAAAATCTCCCTTTTGCTCCTTTACAGCTTCTGTTTAAATGAAGGCCAGTGTAGGATATATTCTGAAGGGAAAATTTTTTTCAAATAAAGTCAAAGTAAAAAAAATGAAGGGCTTATCTCAAACTATACTTTCTGTTTTAAAAAGTCAACTAAATCTAGAATTTGAAGTCAGATAGACTTTATTGAAAGAGGGGGGGAGGGAAGCCTCTCTCACAACTGGAAAAATAATGACCAATCATGGGATATACTAAACAGTTAATAACAATTAAGAAGTACCTTTTGCTATGTTCAAAGACTAGGTGAGTATATGTTACTATGAAAGTGGATACTTTGATTTCTATTGAAATAATCTGCAGTCATTTAATATCCACAAAGCCTTGATGACCACAGTTGCTTTTTTTATTTACAAATGAACTCATTGATTGCCTAGTTGATCTCAACTCTTGAGCAATTAACAGTGACTAATGTCACCAGCATTAACGAGTGGTTAGCAGGCACATTTGCTAGGCAAGGAATACTCACTTAATAACTTTATATGGGAATCCTAAGAGCAGCAAAGGAAATGATTCAGTACCATTATTTTTACCTCTGTAAAGTAAGTTTCTTATCATACCCTTAAATGTAAATCTTTAATGTGATTAAAGAAATTAAGAATGAAGGTCAGACTTTCCATCAACTGCAAAAGGACACAGCTATATTTAGGGCTGCTGACAGTGCCATTAAATAAATAAATTGTCATTCAAAAAGAAGAACAGATTATCAAACACAAAGTGCTATACAGAAATTAAGAGAGTCCTAAACTCAGAATAAAGAAAGGTAAGTTAATTAAACCTTCCATTTCCAAGTTTTTCTAAAGCACAGAATCAGGCAAAGGATTTATTAAGTACAGACCTTTAAGGGATTATCTAGTATATGAAAGGGATATTCTCTAATTAACTTAAACTTTCTGTAAGGTTTTCCTTAAACAACTGCATATATATCCACATATGGTTGTGAAGGAAACTTTTCTGCTGGTCATTGTGTAATGGCTGGACTATGACCATTCATTCATGTTCTTAATCCAAGTAGGCACACAAAGAATTACACCTGAGGGAAAGACACTACATTATCATTTCTGCAGGGTGGAGTGAGATGGGGTGGGGCGGGAAAAGACCTTTTAGTTATTTAAATACTGAGGAAAATAATTTACACTTTTTAGTTCATTGTACCCTTTCAAAAAATATCATATTGTTGTTATTATGTACTGTCAAGTTAGAACTGATCCATAGCTGACCTTCCAGCACATTTTCGGAGGTGATTGACCATCTTTCTTCTGCAGTGCAGCTGGTAGATTCAAACAACGTGTCTCTAAGTTGGCAGCACAATTCCTTACCATTATGCTGACAGAGCTCCAGAAATATAAAAGAGTAATTATTTTTCTTCTTTTATATGTAAAAATAATTGAGGTTAAAGAAGATATGTGGCTTGTAGAAAGCCTTTCAACTAATAAGTATGAGCCCTAGTTGGAACTCATCTCTGTGTGACTCAGGACCTCAGTTCTATGAAGTGAAGTTCAGAGGGTCAACCACATTGCTGGTCAATTAGCTGTTCTACGGCCATAATCAGCTGCCTGTACACACACCAGCTGGTCACCATGGAGTCCAAGGAAATGGGGTGGGAGGATTAGTGTAAAACTATCCCTGGGAATAGAAAGCAGCATGCCCTGTGAAGATGAATAAATAGCATTATCTCCTTGTATAAAAAAGGGCACGTTACTGTAGACTCATGCCATGCCCATTGTTGATGCAACCTCTTAGCTATGCCCTTAAAGCCTGGAAGGACAGAAAACAGCAATCCAGCACCAGAAACAAACCCTACTAACAGATACTTAAGCATGCACACTGAAGGCAGAGGTGGTGAAAACAGTCTTTACTTTTCCCCTTGAGTCAGGATGTGTACTAAGGAGTTACTCCTACTCCTTTCTCTGAGTGTGCTCCTAGATCTTATTTTATCACCATTCCCTTTCTTCTTCTTGACCACTGGTTTGTGATCTCAGACAATAGTTTCCATGTGGTTTTCTCTTGAGGAAGATGGAGATAGTTGAGTCTTGATCTTACTGAATAAAATTATCTCTCAGATTAGACTCTAACTAAAATATCTGTATAGTACTGATCACTTCAAGTAGCCTAATTCTCATCTGCTATGGAAGCCCTTAAGATGAAAACACAAGGGAGAATTGGTACAGCACTCCACACTCAAGCCTATCAGGGCAAGATAAGAATAGGACACATTAAGATTTAACAAATTACTGCAAACCTTGTCAGACTAGTGTTGAAACAGATTTCAAAACATTTATCAACTCATTTGTCTGCCTATGAAATCACCTGAATGACTTACTGTGTTATTTTGGAAATTATTTCCTTCTTTTCTTTTTTTATTTTTGTCCCTTTTAATTCTTGATGCTGCACTTTTGGAGGATAAACTCATATTTCTCTTTTCTTTGGAAAGGTTTCTTCAGCCCACACGTTTTATTTCAATTTCAGAAGTTTCAGATTTGAACCTGTAAGGCAGTAAGGCCCACGGGCTACAGGTTCTCAGGCCTAGTTTTAAATGATTTGGGGATGAACATTTTTCTAAGTGGTTCAGCAGTCTGCTGTCTATTTGATGTAGGGAAGTAACTTGGGGTTGCTGTGATGCTGAACGCTGTGTCACTGTGTTTAGTGGATCTCCCAGATTGATTCATGTTTGGAAGCAGGAATGGCATGCACTTCCTAAACCACATTCCTCTGGAAACTCTATGAACATTGAGAAATGAAGATAGTTACAGAAGAGAGTTCAGGTCTTTTTTTCATAGGGTCGTTTTGAATCATACTCGACTTGACACCACTTAACAACACAAAAACAACAAACTTTGAAAAACCATTAAAATTAAGATTATATTTCTTCTTTTGCTTCAAACATTCCTTTCAAGTCAATATAAAACTTAACTATTAAGATGGATATGTGAACTTTTTAAAAAATAGTAGTTATTGGTTTCCAAGATGGCAGTAGAAACAGCGTGGCAAGCTGCGGGAGCAGCGGACCACACTGACGAGGGCCACCATGGCCTTCTGCAGACCTCTGTTTATTAATAATTGAACAGTTAAATAGTTGATGACTGGTCTTCGGTGCTGATTGAGGCTCAATATCAGGAGATCAAGGATTCCCAGGGAGGAATGGGTTTGCTCCCTTTCCTATAGGTAACCTTAACACTCAGTTTTATTCCAGACCTGACCCTGAACCCAGTTCCAGAGACAAAAAGGAAATACAACTGCCAGCTAAGGAAGCAAAGGAGGATGGAGCCTCTGGGTTCAACCAGCCATCCCCACTGGACCCTCTTGGGAAAACACTTTGCAGTCCAGAGGGGAGTAAAAGTCAGGAAAATACCTTCTAACAGAATAAGAAGACAAGCAGCTTTAACCCAAGACCACCAGTAAGGTGATAAAGTGTGCTCCCTTTCCCCCTTCACATCAATGCCCCTATTCAGCATGAAGAAGCCAAAGAGTCTGCACCTAATTCCCAAATGAGAAACCCACAAGTGAATAAGACAGTTTGTTTAATCACCATTGGACTATGCTTACCATTGTCCTGTATCATCTGGTCCCCACTGGATCCTTTTCATTTCCTTCACCTGCTCCCCCCACCAGCCAAACTTTGCAGCCCTGCAACTGCATCCCTGCAATGTCATCCCTGCCCATCCTCACCCTTCTGCTCCCAACCCTCATCTCCTTGTATCCCCAACATGTTTTTCCCAATAAAATGAAAAAAAGTTATTAAACATTAAGTGCACATAGCTTCTAAGACTCTGCTATATAGAATGAAAGCATGAAGTCTTAATGATAAATGTACAGGCAAATTTTGTGATAGCAAAAATGGAAAATTTTGTAAATACCAAGCAATAAACTATGATTGACCACAATGCATGCATACTATGGGACATGGTGCAAACATTAATTCAAATGAAGAAAAACAAATATCCTTACATTGTTCATTTATGTGGAAAAAATTCCATAAAAATAAAATGTAGAATAAAATATATGATTCCATTTTAAATCAACAATAACAAACTTCATTTAATGAACATACTATTTTATCAATGTGGAAAGTACTATAAAATAAACTTATACATTAATTTGTTTATGTAAGAAAGAAAATAAGATTTAATCTAAAGACAGAAAAGATAACTTTTTGGAAAGTATTTTAGCTATCAGAATTTGGTGGTGGTGGTGGTGGTAAGTGTCTTTGAGATGAGCACAACTCATAGTGACCTTATGAAAAAATGACCTGGACCCTGTTCTACAACTATTGTCATTTCTCTATATTCATAGAGTTTCCAGAGGAATGTGGTTTAAGAAGTGGATGCCACTCCTGCTTCCAAACCTGAATCAATCTGGGAGCTCCACCAAACACTGTACATGATGGGTAACCATAATGGCATTTGACACACCAGTGACACAGCGTTCAGCATCTCAGCAACCTCAAGTTACTTCAGTACAGCAAATTGACAGAGCAGTACTGTGCTTCTTAGAAGAATGTTCATCACAAACTTGATTAACACACCAGCGCCTTTAAATACAAGACTCACCTATCAGGTCTTGGTTGATTCTAAACTAACAGGCTTCCAGCCCATGGCTCATTGTTAGCTAAACCTGGCAAATCCAAGCAGTTCACAACTAATTGTGAATGGGGAAAAAAAATCAAACCAACCCACACCCTACCTTTACCAAGACAAGAGAAACCACCTACCAGAAGCCAATCACTTTACACATGAGCACATATAATTTCTAAGACTCTATCAGCTTTAGTTTGCTTGGCTCCAAAATAAACACTCTTGGTACCAGCAGCCAGGAAATCAAGAGGAGTATTGCACTGGAAGAATCAGAGACTTCTCCAGAGTACTGAAGAACAATCTCAGCCTGGAGACTAGGATGGGCCTGATACAGGCCATAGTCTTTGCAACTGCTTGATATGTGTGAGAGAGCTGGACAATGACTGGAGATGATAAAAAGAGAATTGATGCCTTTGAGCTGTGGTGCCAGAGAAGAATGTTGAATCTACTATAAACTGCCAGAAGAACAAACAGATTCATCCTAGAGAAGGTGAAGTCAGGCTGTTCCTTGGAGGTAAGGATCCTGAGGCTTCATCTGACGTATTTTGGGCATGTTGCAATGAGGGACTAGTCCTTGGAGAGGGACATCATGCTTTGAAGGATGGAGGCATGGAGAAAGAGAGGGTGACTGTCAATGAGATGATTTGATCCAGTGATTGGGATAATGAGGATAGGTAGGTCAAAGACAGTGAAGTTGGCACAGGATAGAGAAGGTTTCAGGGCTGTTGTACATAGAATCGCTATGAGTTGCAAACAACTTGATGGCACATAACAACAACAACAGCAACAACAACAACAACAACATGCATTTCAGTATGTTTGAATTCTTTAAAAAATATTTTCTTTGTAATAGATAAAGTTAGTTTACTTTTGGAAAAAAAATGTCATTTTCTTTGTGAATACCCCTTAAATTAAGCCCAGACAGATTAAATTAAGGCAAAGACAATTCATAATGGAATAGACAAAAGAAAGCTAAACTTTCTCCCTCGGTAAATGTGGGGACTGAAGCAACTTGTCCAAAGTAGAAAGCCAATATTTAGTGGAAAACCAAAAATCTAATTCTCCTGATTGTAAATCCAGTACTTAGTCTAGTGTTATTTAAACTTTTCTATCAAGTCTTTCAAAAGAGGAAAGCAAATTTTCACTTTCAAAAAATAAGTATACATTTTCCATGAAAGCAAAACAAAATTTATGATTTATACTTTAACAATAAATGTGCATTTTATGAAAAAGCTATTGCTACAAACAATAATGAATTTCATAAATATAATGTTAAAGAAAAGTTTGCTATATGGTGAACACTATCTCATTAGAAAAGGATCTAACAAAGGAAGAAAATATTCAAGGTGGTGAAGTCGGGATAGCTGTTGCTACCTTTAGGAATAAGGTCAGAGAAGATTTGTTTAGGAGTTCTGGAGTACTGGTAGTTTATTTTCATATCAGAAGGGTAGGGACACTGACATTTTCATTTTGAAAAAAGCTTCTAAAGTTGTATGCTTTTTATAGAAATGCTATATAAGTATTTTTATTTAAAATTTATGTATTACTACCATCATTAAAGGTGTAATTGAAGGTTATATAGAAGAATTCTGATCAAAAGTGGGAAAGGCAGAAAAGAATTTCAAACTTTCATAGAATCCAGACTTTCTGGAGGCATGAATTTTGAATAAGTCCCTGAAACTTGCCATAAAAATATACCCATAAATCACCCATAAAGAATATAATAATATATCCATAAACTACCCACTTGTTGAAATGGAGTCAAACCAACTCAAAGCTGAACCTTCACCCTGTTGGATTTTCAGAAGCTGTGAAAGGCAGGGAACGAAATGGCCATCTTTCTCCAAGGAGTAGCTGGTGGATTGTTCTTGTTGTTGCCATGTGCTATCGAGTCAACTACAACTCATAGTGACCCTAAGCACAATAGCTCTGAACCCTGCTCTATCCTGAGTCAATCTCATTGTCTTTGACACACCTGCCCTCATACTCCCACTTATTGTGTCAATCAATCTTATCCAGGGTCTTGCTATCCCAAGCTGTCCTACAACCCTTCCAAGCATATCCTTTTCCAAAAACTGGCCCTTCCTGGCTACATGCTCAAAGTGTGTGAGATGGACCTTCAAAACCCTTGCTTCAAGGAGTAGCTTGGTTTCACTCTCTTCAAGACATATATGTTTGTTGTTATTTTGTCAGTCAATCCTCTTCTCCAGTACCATAACTCAAAGGCATCAATTCTTTTTCTGTCATCCTTGGTCATTGTCAAGCTCTCTAATGCATAGTAAATAATTGCAAAGATCATGGGCTGGATCTGGCACATCTTATTTTCTATACCAACATCCTTGCTCCGCAGCACTCTGGAGAGGTCCCTGACAATAGGTTTTCATCATGTAATTTACCTTTTGGTTTCCTGATTGCTGGTGCCAAGAGTACTTATTGTGGAACCAAGCAAGTTCAAATTTTTAAGAACTCAATCTCTTTTCCATTTATCGTGTGCGTCAGAGAGCTGTACAATGACCAAAGAGAACAGAAGAAGAATTGATGTCTTTGGTTTGTGGCGCTGAAGAAGAGGATTCAACATACCATGGACTTCCAAGAGAAAAACAAACAGGTCTGCCCTGGAGAGGGCAGCAAGCTGGTCCTTGCAGGTGAGGATTTTGAAGCTCAATCTCACACATTTTGGCATGTTGCCAGGATAGACCAATCCTTGGAGAAGGACACCATGGTTGGAAGAGTGGAAGGATATAGTAAGGAAGAAGACCCTGGATGAGTGTATTGACACAGTAACTGGGGTAATGAGGATAGGTGTGTCAGAGGCAGTGAAATTGTCTTTGGATAGAGCAGGGTTCAGAGCTATTATGCGTAGGGTCACTGTGAGTAATAGTTGATTCAACAGCACATAACAACATCAACAACAACTAATTATTAATTGTGCTCATGTAAAACGCATGCCTAGACCAAGAGGCTGTTGTGTGAAATAAGTCAATGAAACACTACATGGTTTAAAATTAAGAAGAGTGTGCATAAGGATTGTATTTTCCCCCATACCTTTTCAATCTGCATACTGAGCAAGTTATTTAAGAAGCTGACCTGATTCTATAAAGAAGAATGTGGCATCAGGATCAGACGAAACTCATCAATAGCCTATACTATGCAGAGCAATTACTTGTTGAAAGTGAGGAAGACTTGAAAGTCTTACCGCAGACGATCAAAGAATACAGCCTTTGATATGGACTGCATCTCAATATTAAGAAAACAAAAATTTTCATCAGTTGGATAGACAACATCATGATATATGGAGAAAAGATTGAAACTCTCAACAACTTTATCTTACATGACCCACACCATTGGTCCTAGCAGTCAGCAAATGTAATGCACCATGAAAGTGTACATTCAGTGACCTCTTCAAATTATTGAAGAGCAATGATGTCAGATGGAGGACTAAGGTGTGCCTGATTTATGTCATGGTCTTTATTTTATTTTATTCTTTTTTTTTAATGTGTGTACCATCAAATCAGATCTTACTGGTACAGGAGGAGATTGTCCCTCCTTCTTCAGCAGAGCATTTGCTGGATTCGAACCTTGCATCTCTGGGATTGCAGTGCAGCTTCTTGCCACTAGGCCACCAGAGCTCGCTGTCATGGTCTTTTTAATTACTTACTATGAATCAAAAAGCTGGCCAATGAATAAATAAGGATAATGGAAGAATAATTAATGCCTTTGAGCTCTTGTGTTGAAGAAGAGTATGGAATATTCCATAACCTTCCAAAAGAATAAACAAATGTGTATTTGAGAGATGCCATCAGGGTGCTCCTTGGAGGCAGAAATGGCAAAGCTTTGTTTCACTTTATTCAAGTTACTAGGAAAGGTTATTCCTTGGAGAAGGGTATCATGCTTGGGAAGTGGAACATTGGTGAGAGAGGAAGACCCTCAACCAGATGTATTGGCACAGTAACTGTATAGATGAGTATATCAGAGATTGTGAGGGAGGATAAGGATAGAACAGGGTTCAGGTATGTTGTTCATAGGATCTCTATGAGTCCTACTGGACTTGAGAACATGTAACAATAATAAGACTGTACAGAAATAAAATTGACTATTTCTGGGGAAAGAGTTCTTGGAGAAGTGAAATATCAGCAGTCAAAATCAGACTAGATGCTGATTGTGGAACAGATCATTAAATACTCATGTGCAAGTTCCAGTTGAAACTAGAGAAAATGAAACTAGTTCACAGGAACCCAACTATGACACTGGGTCTATCCCAGTGAATTTAAGAATCAATTCAAGAACAGATTAGATGTATTGAACAGCAATGAACCAAGAAGCATCAGAAGAAGATAGAAGGAATTCATATAGTCACTGTACCCAAAATAATTAGTTGGTACTGAAAATGTCAGAAAGCATCACATGAAGAAGAGTCAATGGTAATGAAAGAGGAAATTGAAGCTACACCGAAGGCACTGGCAAAAAGCAATGTTCCAGGCATCAGTGTAACACTAACTGATGTGTTTCAACTAACAGAGGCATCTCTGAACATTCTCACTAGGCTATCCTAGGAAATCTGGAGGATAGTTACTTGGCCAACTGACTGGCAGTTGTTGTGTTGTTAAGTGCTTTCAAGTCAAATACAACCCATAGTGACCCTATGAACAACAGATGTGAACCTTGTCCTATCTTGTACCATCCTCACACCTCCTGACACACACTGGAACCCGTTTCACCAATCACTGTGTCAATTCACCCAGCTGAAGCTCTTCCCTTCCACCTTTCTGAGCATCATGTCCCTCTCCAAGGAATAGCTCCAAGCTGACAGGAAAACATCCATATTTGTTCCCATTCCCAAGAAAAGTGATCCAGTAGAATGTGGAAATTATAGAACAACATAGCTATTATAATGTTGTTGTTGTTGTTGTTTTTGTTGATTGCCTTCAAGTCAACCACAACTCATAGCAACCCTATGAACAAAATTTCTGAAGTCCCTCTACAACTATTGGCATTTATCAAAGTTTCCAGAGGCATGCTATTTAGGAAGCGGATGTCACTCCTGCTTCCAATTAATATCATAGGCAAGCAAAATATTGCTGAAGATCTTCCAAAACCAGCTATAACAGTAGATTGATAGAGAAGTGCTAGAAGTTCAAGTGAGCATTAGAAGAAGCCATGGCACTAGGGATACTACTGCTTGTATCAGACAAATTGTTGGTGAAAGTAGAGAATTACAGGAGAATTTCTATTTGTGGTTTATTGAATATTCAAAAGTATTTACTTTTATCATAACAAATTATTGCTAACATTGAGAAGAAAAGAAATTCCAGAACACTTATTTGTACATATGAGAAATCTATACCCAGATCAAGAAGCTGTTGTCCAATGGAAACAGAGCAAGGGAACATTATCAGGAAGGATGTGTGTCAATGTGGTGTTAGACTAAAAGTTGGCTTTATTTTAGCCAATAGTTAGCCACATTTGATCTCCAGCTACCTTAACTATAGACATAAAGTCTTTCAAATCATCAACAGCTATGAGACTAGTAGGATAAAACAAAGAGTGCATCCCACATTGGGAAGCAAGACCTGAGGCAAGCTTGACTTCTAGTAGCAAGATTTGAGGAGAGGGAGACTTGAGGGAGACTGGAGCAAGTTCCTGGTGGTGAAACTTTGGTGATGAGACTGTGGCATTGCTGTGGAGAAACTGTGGCAGGGAATGACCTGAGGCTTTTTGAATTTGTTTTGCTGAACCGAAATCTGACTAATTGAGGAATTGTGAGTTGGAACTGTTGTACTAAAACCTGAACTTGTATTGTGAGATATCCTTTGCCTTTCTTACTCTCCAACTTTTTTTCCCTAATAAACCAGGATATAAGGAAGATTCATCAACAGCTTTCATATGCAAAAATCACGACCTTGCTTGCTGAAAGTGAGGAGGACATGAAATGATTGCTGCAGAAGATCAAGAACTACAGCTCTTGGTATGGATCAGCTCAAGATCAAGAAAATAAAGGTCCTCAACACTTGCCCAATAGGCAGAAAAGCACTGAAACCATAAATGATTTAATCTTGATGTTGTGTACCGTGGAGTTGGAATCAACCCATAGCTGACCCTCCAGCAGGTTTTCTGAGGCAGTTAATTGCATGGGAGGATGTTGCCAATCCTTCTTCCACAGAGCAGCTGGTGGCCTCAAACTACATGCCTTTGGGGTTGCAGTTAGGCCACCAGAGCTCCCTAATCTTAAATAGATTAACAATTAACACCCTTGATACCAGCAGTCAGGAAATTAGGAAACACATTGTACTGAGCAAGTCTTCTGTCAGAGACCTCTCAAAATACTGAAAATATCAGTCTGAAGATGAAGGTGCACCTGATTCAGGTCATAGATGTTTCAATCACCTGCTATGTACCAAAGGGCTGGACAATGAATAAGGAGAAAAGAACAACTGATGGTCTTGACTTATGGTACTGGAGAAGAGCACTGAAATATCTCATGGACTGCTCTGAAAGATGGACAGTCAGTGAAGGAGAGAAGACCCTCAATGATATGTGAGTGTAGCAATGAGTTCAAGTGTGTCGGAAATTATGAAGATGGAACAGGATACAACAGAATTCAGAGTTCATAAAGTCACTATGAGTTGCATTTAAGTCAATGATACCTAACAAGAACTGCTGTAATAGGGAGTTTTGATGCCCCAGGAATAGATGGTGTTCCAATTGACATATTTCAGCTAACAGATGCTGTCCTGGACGTACTCACCAAGCTGTGCCAAGAAATCTAGAGAACAACCACTTGGCCTGGAAGAGTTCCCATTCCAAAGAAGGATGACAAAACAGAGTGTGGCAACTATACAACAATATCATTGATTTCACAAGCAAGCAAGATTCTACTGAAGATTATCCAAAAACAAATGGAACAGCACATCAGCAGAGAACTGTCAAAAGTCCAGGCTGGGTTTAGAGGGGGTTGTGGTACTAGGAATATTATAGCTAATATTAGATGGATCTTAGCTGAAAGCAGGGAATAGCAGAGGAATGCCTATCTGTGTTTCATTGATTATGCAAAGGTGTTTGACTATGTGGACCACAACAAACTGTGGCTGACTCTGAGAAAAATGGGAATCCCAGAATACTTGATGGTGCTAAGGCAAAACCTATACTTGGACCAGAGGCAGTCATCAGAACAGAGCAAGGAAACACTGCATGGTTCAAAATTGGGAAGGACATATACCAGACATGTGTCAAGTCTCCATACCTTTTCAACCTGTATGCAGAACAGATTATCTGGGAGGCTGGGCTCTATGAGGAGAAATGCAGCATCAGGATCAGTGGAAGATCTATCAACAAACTGCGTTATGCAGATGACTCAACCCTGCTTGCTGAAACTGAGGAGGACCTGAAGAGCTTGCTGCTGAGGGTCAAGGACTGCAGCCTT
>NW_006399872.1:3636417-3643124 GCF_000299155.1 Elephantulus edwardii
TCAGGATTGATGGAAGATCCATAAACAATCTGCGTTATGCAGATGACACAACCCTGTTTGCTGAAACTGAGGAGGACCTGAAGCACTTGCTGCTGAGGGTCAGGGACTGCAGCCTTCAATATGGATTGAGGCTCAATGTCAAGAAGACAAAGATTCTCACCACTGGACCAATTGGCAGCATCCAGATGGATGGTGAAGAGATTGAAATTGTTCACAGCTTTAGTTTGCTTGGCTCCACAGTCAGCACTCTTGGCACCAGCAGCCAGAAAATTAAAAGACGTATTGCAATGGGAAAGTCTACTCTTAGGGACCTCTACAAAGTACTGAAGAGCAATGGTGTCACTTTGGAGACTAAGGTATGTCTGATACAGGCCATGGTCTTTGCAATCACTCGCTATGCATCAGAAAGAAGGACAATGACTAGGGAGGATAGAAGGAGAATTGAAGCCTTTGAGCTGTGGTGCTGGAGAAGAGTGTTGAGGGTACCATAGACTGCTAAGAAAACAAACAGGTTCATCCTAGAGAGGGTTAAACTGGGCGGCTCCTTAGACACAAGGATTCTGGGGCTTCATCTGACATAACTTTGGACATGTTGTAAGGAGGGACCAGTCCTTGGAGAGGGTCATCATGCTTGGTAGGGTGGAGGGACAACGCAGGAGGGGAAGGCCCTCTCTCTATGAGGTGGATTGATTCAGTGACTGGGGTAATAGGGATCGGAGTGTCAGAGACAGTGCGATTGGCACAGGACAGAGCAGAGCAGAGTTTAGAGTTGTTGTACATAGTGTCGCTACGAGTTGCAAACAACTCGACGGCACATAACAACAAGCAACAACAATAATAAGGAATTACACAGCCAATGCAAAGGTACATGTTTTGTACCTTTCTGCCAGTTGCTCCATGGGAGAAAGATTGCAATTTCCATCAGTCTGATGTACTGCCTCTGAAATCCTACTGGAGAGTTTATTACGGTCCAGATCTGACTTCATGGTACACAACAACATTAACAACTGCTATGATAAGGATTCTTGGTGACATAATGCATTATACAATGGGATGTTAACCAAAAAACTTGATGTTTTAAACTACCAGTTGTTTTGTGGGGGAAAGTCAGTCTCCTACTGGTTTAGAGTTACAGCGTCAAAAGCATGATGGATCGTTGCAATGAGTAGTAATCAATGAGATGGCAATTGGCTTGAATTTGTTTGTTTATTTTATAATCAGGAGTTCTGGTGTATAGAGTATTATGTGTGAGCTTCTAACCAAAAGATCAGCTGCTTCCCTGGGCCTGTTGTCTGCTCAGATATGCATAGCTCCTTCCCACCAGCCTTGGGGGAGGAGACAGGTATACAAGCTGGTCATCAGTACCAACAGCTCCCTACCAACAAGCCACAGGAGGGACTGGTAATCAGATCAGCTATTAGCATGTACTAAGGCTTAGGGGCAGCACTATTTTTGGGACCTTGCCACTTTTCTGGGAATTTTCCCTGAGCAAAATATCCTAGGCAGTACTCCAGGTATTTTGTATACTCCTGGGAGAAACTGCCTCCACTGTGAATCAAACTACAGAACATGACCAAAAAGTGGCCCCATCACGTCTGAGCAAAGGTAGAGACCTCAGCTTCCTACACCCAAAGTACAACCAGCTTACCACAGGATCAGGGACCAGAGCTGTCTGTAGAAGACAAGTAGGAAAATAACCACTGGGACACTGAAATGAGGGAAACACTTAAACTCTGCAACTTACCAATAGCATCATAAAGATAAGGAACTAACTACACAGGCACGACAGAAACTACTACACATAAAACAAGAACTTCACACAATGTCAAAGAAGAAGCATGCAAGCTCAAGTATTATTTTAAAAATACCAAACAAGCCTTTTACTGAAAAAGCAAACCAGACTATATACTGAATGAATACCTAAGAGGTGTAGAGGCAGAAGAAATATATTAATTTAGAATAATATGAACTGCTATTGAATGTTGTTGTTGTTGTGTGCCGTTGAGTCGCTTGCGACTCATAGCAACCCTCTGTACAACAGCTCTAAACTCTGCTCTGTCCTGTACCAATCTCATTGTCTCCGACACACTCATCCCGATTGCCCCAGTCACCAAATTAATCCACCTCCCAGAGGGCCTTGCCCTCCTGCGCCTGCCTTCCACTCTCCCAAGCATGATGTCCTTCTCCAAGGACCGGTCTCCTTACAATAAGTATGTCAGACAAAGCCTCAGAATCCTTGCCTCCAAGGAGCCACGCGGTTTAACCCTCTCCAGGATGAATCTGTTTGTTTTCTTAGCAGTCTATGGTACCCTCAACACTCTTCTCTAACACCAAAGCTCAAAAGCATCCATTTTCCTTCTATCCTCCCTGGTCAGTGTCCAGTTCTCTGACACGTAACAAGTGATTGCAAAGACCATGGCCTCTACCAGACACACCTTAGTCTCCAGAGACACACCGTTGCTCTTAAATACTTTAGAGAGGTCCCTAACAGCAGACTTTCCCATTGCAATACGTCTTTTAATTTCCTGGCTGCTGGTGCCAAGAGTGTTGATTGTGGAGCCAAGAAAACTAAAGCTGCGTACAATCTCAATCTCTTCACCATCCATCTGGATGCTGCCAATTGGTCCAGTGGTGAGAATCTTTGTTTTCTTGATGTGGAGCTTCAATCCATATTGAAGACTGCTGTCCTTGACCTTCTGTAGCAAGCGTTTCAGGTCCTCTTCAGTTTCAGCAAGCAGGGTTGTGTCATCTGCATAACGCAGATTGTTGATAGATCTTCCATTGATCCTGATGCTACATTTCTCCTCATAGAGCCCAGCCTCCCAGAAGATCTGCTCTGCATACAGGTTGAAATATGTTACAAATAATGGAAGAAATAATTGAAATCATAAATGAAGAAGTACAAGAATTTTTAACATTTTCACAATACAGAGAGGATACAACCAATGCAGTAGTAGAAACAACAGAAATTCCTGAAAATGCAACTCAGAATGTGAAGACTGAAATGGCAGAATCTTTCAACAGGCTGGGAAGAAAAAACAAACAAAAAAAACCCAAAACCAGAAGAGTTGGGAGAGAGTCAGTGATCTAGAAGATAAAAAACTTCAATGAGAACTTCATAGGAGAAGAAACAGAGAGAAGAGTAATGAAGAAAACTTAAGAATCACGTGAGATAACATCAAATGGAACAACGTATGTGTGATTAGACTTTCAGAACAGGATGGACACAAAGCACAGAGAAAATTGTAGAAGAAACCTTCCCAGGTCTCATGAAAAACCAGGAAATCCACATAAAGAATGCTCAGGGAACCTCAAACAGACTAGATTTCAAAGGAAAAACATTAAGACATATTAGAGTCAAAATATAATATAGCAAAGGGTCAGAAATACAGTTAAGACAGTCTTCAGGGGGCAGTTCATAGTAATAGTCAAACACCAAAAAAAGAAGAAAAGAACAAAATTAATGACTTAACACCTTCATCAAATAGAAAAGAACAATAAGCTAATCCTACAGCATCAAAAAGAAAGGGGATTATAAGAATGAGGGCTGCCAGAACTACAATCTTTTGATGATATTGCATACATTCAACCCTGACTGGAGGAGATCCATATTTATTCCCATTCCAGAAAAAGTGACCCAACAGAGTGTGGAAATTATAGAATAATACCACTAATATTACACACTAGCAAAATCTGCTGAAGATTATTAAAACAAAACAAAACAAAACAAAAAAACCCAACTGGAAGAGTTTGTTGACAGAGAACTACCAGAAATACAAACTGGGTTTAGAAGAGGCTGTGGCACTAGAGACATTATTGCCAATGTCAGATGGATCCTGGCTGAAAGCAAAGAATACCAGAGGGATGTCTATCTGTGTTTCATTGTCTATGAAAAGGCATTTGTCTGTGCAGATCACAAGAAATTGTGGCTAACCTCGAGGAGAATGAGAATTGTAGAACACGTGATTGTGCTCATGCAAAATCTATATTTGAACAGAGAGCAGTCCTCAGGACCACTAAACAGTTCAAAATCAGGAAAGCAGTGTGTCAGGGATGTGTCCTCTCTCCATATCTTTTCAATCTATATGTGGAACATATCACTTGGGAAGCTGGGATTTATGAGGAGGAATGTGGCATCAGGATTGGAGGACAACTCATCAACAACCTATGATATGCAGATGACACAAACTTGCTGAAACTGAGGAGGACCTGAAGCACTTGCTGAAGAAAGTCAAGTGCTACAGTCTTCCACGTGAATTGAAGGTCAATATCAAGAAGACAAAGATTCTCACCACTGGCCTGATTCGCAACACAATGATAGATTGATTAGAGATTAAAGTTGTTAACAATTTCAGCTTAGTTTTGGCTCCACCATCCACACTCTTGGCACCAGCAGCCAGGAAATCAATAGACTATTGCACTGGGGAAAGCTGTTGTCAGGGACCTCTCCAAAGTACTGAGATGCAATGATGTCAGTCTAAAGACTATGGTGCACCTGATTCAGACTATGGTCTTTGCAATTACTTGCTATTCATCAGAGAGCTGGACAATGAATAAGGATGATAGAAGAAGAATTGATGTCAAGAAGAATTGATGTCCTTAAGTTGTGGTGCTGGAGAAGAGCATTGAACATATCATGGACCACCAAGAGAACATATAGGTCTGTCTTGGAGAGAGTGAAATAAAATTTCTCCTTGAAGGCTAGGATTATCACGCTCTATCTCACATACTCTGGTCACATGGCCAGGAGAGGTCATTCCTTGGAGGACACCATGCTTGGAATGGTGGAGGGACAGCACAGAAGAGGAAGATCTTGGATAAGATGGATTGACATAGTAACTGGGGTAATGGGAGTAGATGTGTCAGAGCTACTGTACATAGGGTCACTATGGGTCTCAGGTGATTTGATGGCAAATAACAACAACAAAAACATACTAAAATTTTATAGAGGAAATAGACAAATTTCTAGAAATCCACACCCAATTCAGATAGACACAGACAGATGGAGAACACCTGAACACACACACACACACACACACACACACACACACACACAAAATAACAAAAAAAGAAATTGCACAACTCATGAAAAGACACTCCCCTCTTGAAAGAAAGAAAGAAAGAAAGAAAGGTCCTAAACCAGCAGGCTTCAAAGGTGAATTCTATCAAACATTCAGAGATGACTTATCAAGAATTCTACTTAATTTATTTTTAAGAACAGAAAAAGAAGGAACACTCCCAGAGTCATTCTATGAGACAAACATAGCTCATTCTATAGGGCAATCAAAACTAAGTAAAGATATGGCCAAAAAGAAAACTATAAACTAATTGATGAAGAAAAGGCCTTTGACAAAATCCAATGCTTCCTCCTGATGGAAACGCTTAACAGGAATAGAAGAGAATCTCCTCAACATAGTAAAAGGTATATCAATAAACCAAGAGCCAACATTACTCTCAATGGGGAAAGACTAAACAGGGGCCAGACAAGATTGGCCACTCCCACCACTCTTATTCAATATTGTATTGGAAGTACTTACTCAGGCAATAAGACAAGAGAAAGAGATAAGAGGCATCTAAATTGGCAAGCAAAGAGGCGGTAAAACTGTCACTATATACAGACGGTATACAGAAAACCACAAAGACTCAACAAAAAACTGTTGGCCTTAGTAGATCAATTTAGTAGAATTCCAGGATACAAGATCAATGTAGAAAATCAGTGCGATTTCTCTACCACAACATAGAAAACACAGAAAAGGAAACTAAGAAAGCAATATTATTTACAACAGACAATCACAAGATAAAATATTTGGTAACAAAACTAGCTAGAAACACAAAAGTACTTTTTTAAGGAAAACTACCAAATGCTACTATAAGAAATTACGAGAAACCTAACTAAATGGAAAAGTATTCTCTGCTTATGGATAAAAAACCTCAACATTGTGAAAATGGCAGTTCTGCTAAAATCAATCTACATGTTCAATGAAATTGCAATATAGATAACAAACTCATTCTTCAAAGAGATAGAAAAGGCAGTTTTTAGCTTTATTTTGGAAGGAAAGAGACCCTGAATAAGCAAAGCTCTTCTGAAAAAAAAAACAAACAAACAAACCCCAAATGCAGAATTAAATAAAGTGGGAGGCATAGCACTCTCTTATCTCAAAATATACTATACATTCTTATTAGCCAAAACAGCTTAGTACTGGTACAATGACAGACACATGGACCAATGGAGTAGAATCAAGAAATCAACCCCATCTATCTGTGGTCAATTAGTTCTTGAGAAGGAATGGAAACCCATCAAATGAGGAAACAACAATCTCCTCAAAAAATCATACTGGCAGAACTGGACATCTACCTGCAGGAAACGAAAACAGAGGCCATGTCTCACACTATACTAAAAAAATCAACCCAAGGTAGATCACAGATCTAAATCAAAACAATAAGAGTTATGAGAGGAAAAATAGGACCAAACTTAGAACTCTACCCTATGTTATACATAGCCTCAAATACAGCAAGAATTACAACCAGTAGAGCATAAAACCAACAAGTGGGACCTTCTAAAAATCAAGTCCCTATGTGCATCAAAAGTGTTAGTCAATAGGCCTTTTACTGTAAGAACTACCTTCTCTCTGTAACTTGATTTGTGCCACTATTAGAGCCTCTACTTGGAATATTATTGCTTTTTAATTTTTGACTCATGTACTTTT
>NW_006399872.1:3643614-3671724 GCF_000299155.1 Elephantulus edwardii
AATAATAAAAAAAATTCCCAGTAAGGTGGAAAGAAAGCCTACAGACTTGAAAACAAACACTTGGAAATGATATTTCAGACAAGGGTCTAATCACAAAAGTTTCCAGAATATTGAAACTGGTAATCCAATAACAAAATGATAAAAAAGAATGAAAGGACTCTTTCAAAGGAAGACACTCAAATGGCCGACAGACATATGAGGAAATGTTCAAAATCACTTGTAACCAGAGAAATGCAAATCAAAAGAACAATGAGATAGCATCTGACCCCAGTGACAGTAACGAAGTTTACTTTTAAAATAATATAATTCATTGTTGTATGCACTATTGTCCAGCCTTGTAATTTTCTTCCATCAACAAACTTGGTCCTACTTTGGACTATTATTTTGCATGCAAATGTCATTCCCTTCTCTTTGGCTCTTAAGTGTTTGAATCCTGATTGGTCATGTTTTAGCTTAATCCTCATTTTCTTCTGAGATTGTCCTGACCTTATTTTGAGAAAATCTATTTTGTCATCACAACACAAATTACATTGCATTATAATATAATTATTTTAAAATTGTTGTCCTTGCTTCTCCTCCAATTTTACCTCACACGAATTTAAACTCTATGTACTCAGGAATTATGTCTGACTTGTTTACAGCTTGAATATTAAATTTTTTACAACAAAGGTTCCACAACAGCACACCTTTTTCTTTCTTTTTCCTTTTTCTTTTTGCTTATTTTCTTTTTTAATATTATCCCTACAGCTTGAAGAAGGGTTTGTCAGGTAGGAGTCACACAAAGAATCTTTGTTGACTAAACAATAATTATTAGCCTATTGATTGGCCAGTTATATGATGCAAAAGCCCCCAAGGTCAAAATAGAATTTGTGTATATAGTCTTTACAGGGTGCATCCTATTTTGTCTGTATTATTGAAACAACTAATTCTGGTGACTTTGTTGCTGTGTTTCATCAAGTTGGAACCAACTCATAGCTAACTCTCCACATGGTTTTCAGAGGCAGTAAATCACGTGAGAGGAAATTAATCTTTCTCCCTTAAAGCAGCTGGTGGATTAGAACTGTGCGTCTTTGGCATTGTAATGTATCTTCTTACTGCTAAACCACCATAGTTCCACTGATTGCTTAGTGATAAGGAATTGCACTGCCAACCCTAAGGTATGTGATTCAAATCCACCAGCTGCTCCCCAGGAGAAAAAAGGGCAATCACTTCCCAAATTATTTGCTGCCTCTGAAAACCTGTTAGAGGGTCAGCTATGAGTTGATTCTGACTTGACAGTATGCAAAAACAAAACAAAACAAAACAAAAAAACAATTTATACCTTAAATAGTACTTTTGGATAACTGGAAAGAAGCTAGCAAATTTATTTCAGGAATAATCCAACTAAAATAATAACTAAAATTATTTATAAACATTTGTATAAATTATTATAACCTATGTCATAGTTATTATGTACCATCCAGTTAGAACCAACCCATAGCTGATTCCCCAGCAGGTTTTCAGAGGTTGTTAGTTGCACAGGAGGAGATTTCCTATCCTTCTCTCTGGAACATCGGTGGATTTGAATTACATGCCTTTGGGTTTGGTGAAGAAACTATCACTGTGGTTGTCGTTTATAGTCATGTGGAAACTGATTCATAGCTAACCTGCTCCACCCCAGAGGGTATTCTGAGACAGTAAATCACAAGGGAGGAGATTACTTTCTCTTGAAGTAACTTGTAGTTCAAACTGTGTACCTTTGTGCTGGCAGCACAATTCCTTACAACTAAGTCAACCGAGCTTCTTATTATGATCTATGTGTATTGTTAATACATTATTCATAAGTAGTTGTCTCCAAAACCCTTAGACATAACTAGTAATCAAATATTAATAAATAATTCCATAGTTACCTTGTTTGCTATATAAATTTACTTAGCAAAGGAAACATTTTTTAACAAATGAAAATTTAAAATTCATAAATCCTAGATATGTAGGGCTTTTAAAAGGAAAATTTTTCTTGGAGTAAGACTTACCACTTCATTAAACCAATCGCTACCTCCAAGAAATTTCTTACCAATTGCATGATGCAAGAGCCTCCTAGGTCAAAAAAGAATCTGTGTGTATAGTCTTTACAAGGTCAGGGGTCATTAACCAAGAAAGACTGTTTATGTTCAGCCTTGAGTGATGAAGGGCACAAGGAGGCCTGACTTTCACTCCTGAGCATCTGGGCTTAGTGGGATTACCAAGGAAGGAGGAATCAGTCAGATACATTTCAGTCCTGTAGACCCTTCTTATATTTTTAACAACATGTTTTCCTAGTAACAGTTTATTTTGCTGAAAACATTTAAATGAAAACTTCAGACACTGTTTTGAGAAGATGGTTTTCACATTCCCCAGTCAAGCACCTGCCTGACTTAAATATGCTATTTTAGTCTCTGTAAGTATACACCCCTTCCATAAGACTTGAGTTGGTGTCTGTATATTTACCACATGCACAATCTCTAAGAATAGAAAGAGTGACAGAGGATTTGTCTAGCTATAACTTTGCGGACAATCCTCCCTGTATGCTTTTACAAGCTAAGAAAACAAGCTCATGAGTGAGGGAACCTGTTCTGTCCCAATGCAACATAAGGTTTTCTTCCCTCCTCCCCATTGGTAAGAATTTTTATTTTCTTTATTGAAGATTCTAGTATTTGATCCTCTGCATCAAGTATTTCCAATCCTTTTCTTTTACTGGTTTGCTTACAAAGTTCGTATACATTGTGTTTCATACTAGTCTTCATTCACATTGTATTTTATTCAATCACTCTTATGTGTTGTTTTTTAAAATTAATCACCATTGGTCCTTGCCCATCATTATCCTGACTTTTCACCCAGATCATTCCTATCTCCTTCCCCCTCTTCCTCCACCCACCAAACTGTGCAACCATGTGATTTTAGCCCTACCTATTATCACCTTTTCATTCTCACCTCCTACCTCCACTCTCACCTCCTATCTAGCCTTACCTTTCCACTTTCACCCTTTCCCCCTTGAGCTCTTCCTCCATCCACCAAACTGTGCAACCGTGTGATTTTACCCCTACCTCTCCTCACCTTTCCACTCTCACCTCTTCCCACTTGAGATCCCATGTATGTTTTACTAGTTATCCCTCTATTTTTACAATAATAGCCTTATGCAGTATTTGTCTTTATAAGACTGAGTTAGTTCACTCAGAAAAAATGCTCTCAAGTCTCTCTCAAGTTGTGTACTATTTTTCAAAATTGTAGCTCCTGAATGCTGAATAGTACCTCTGGGATGCAGCTAAGGCAGTCCTCAGGAGTCAGTTCATAGCAAAAGGCAAGAATATAAAAAAGAAAGAAAGGAAGAAGGAAAATTAATGATCTAACTCAACACCTTTATTAAATAGAAAAAGAACAACAATCTAACCCCACAGCCTCTAGAAGAAAGGAAATTATAAGAAATCAATGAGATAGAAAACAGGAAAACAATTGAAACCATCAACATAACCAGGAGCTGGTTTTTCAAGTGTCAATAAAATTGACAAATCATTGGCAAAATTAACAAAAGAAGAAACTAATAACTCAATTAATTAATGATAGAGGTGACATCACAACAGAACCAGAAGAAATCAAATATACAATATCAGGACAATATGGAAAGCTATACTCTGATAAATTTGAAAATCTAGAGGAAACCGACAAATTCTTTGAAATTCAAGCTCTACCCAGATTGACACAGACAGATGTAGAACACTTGACTAAACCCATAACAAAAGAAGAAATTGCACAGATCATAAAAAGACTCCTCCACAAAAACATCCTGGACCAGATGGCTTCGTGGCTGAATTATACCAAAATTCAGAGAAGATTTATAACCAATTCCACTTAAATTATTTTTAAAAAATAGAAAAAGAAGGAACACTCTCAGAGATATTCTATGAAGCAAGCGTAACCTTATTACCAAAACCAGGCAAAGATATTACCAAAAAGAAAACCACAGACCAATATCTCTCATGAACATAGATGTAAAAATTCCAGACAACAGACTCTAAAATCAAGTAAAAAATAATTCATCATGACCAAATAGATTTCATAATTGGTATGCAAGGATGTTTCAACATAAGAAAAACAATCAAAGTAATTCACATTAACGAAGCAAATAACAAGAAGCATGTAATCTTAGCAATTGATATAGAAAAGGCATTTGCCATCCAACGCCCTTTTCTGATTAAGACACTCAACAAAATTGGAATAGAAGGGAATTTCTTCAACATAGTAAATAGCATATATGTAAAATCAAGAGCAAATATCATTCCCAATAGAGAAAAACAAAAAGTATTTTCTTTGCAAACATGGACCAGACAAGGATGTCTACTGTCACCACTTCTATTCAATATTGTTTTAGAAGTACTTATTAGGGCAATATGACAAGGGAAAGGAATAAAAATCATCCAGACTGGCAAAGAGATGGTTAAATTGTTGCTATCCACTTCCATAATAGCTTGCCTCTGGAGACCCTGTGAACCTGGAGAGAGGATGAAAGACACCCAAGCGTTGAGGACTCTCCTTCATAGGGTCGCTATGAGTTGCCTGCGACTTGACGGCACTTAACAACAACAACAACAGTCAATGGTATAAAGACACTGTCTAATACAGCCAGAAATCAACAATCTGGAGATGATAAAATTTATGAATGAGGCAATTTAAAGATTAAATCTCTGTGCTCAGCAAAAACAAGGCGAAAAGAAAACCTAACAATTAGGAACAAACATTTGGCATTAACCTCTCAGACAAAGGGTCTCAGAACAAAAATTTACAGAGTACTCCTGGACCTCCAGAACAAAAAGACTGATAGATAACCCTATTATAAAATGGGCAAAAGACATTGAAAGACTTTTCGCAAAGGAAGAAATTCAAATGACCAACAGACACATGCTCAAGATCACTGGCAATAAGAGAGATGCAAGTCAAAACCAAAATGAGATGCCATTTTACCCCAGTAGCAGTTGCAAAGTTTAGTAGGGAAGCAAGCAATAAATGTTGGAGAGAATGTGGAGAGATGGAAACTCTCATACACTGTTGGTGAGATTATAAAATGCAATGTAAGTTTTTTAATGTGATAGTCTGTTAAAAGGACAAAAGCAAACAAACAAGAAAGTTGTTGCTGTTGCTGTTGGGTTGATTCTGACTGTAATCATATAGGACAGAATAGAACTGTGCCAAAGTGTTTCTAAGACTAAATCTTCACAGAAGCAAGACACCATTCTAAACACCGGGCATCAGGGATCCTCTCCAATATATTTTGTTGTTGTATATCGCCAAGTTGGAAACAATCCATAGCTGACCCTCTCGTATACTTTTTTTTAAGGCAGTAAATCACATGGGAGGAGATTGTCCAGCTTTCTTTCATGAAACTGGTGGATTCGAGCAATGTACTTTTGCATTCACACTGCAGCTCCTTAGTACTAAGCCCTCAGGCCTCCTTGTTTATACACAAGCTCACAAAAATAGTTTCTAAAACACTTTTTAATATCCTCTCCCAGTTTTGGACAGTCTTTTTACCTATTTCTCTCCCCTTCAATTGTTTAGACGAATGAAGCTAATTTTCCAAACTTGATACTATCTGGAGAACTCTTAACTAAACAATAAGTGCTCCCAAATAATTCAGTTATAGCTTCTTTGTCTAATGAAATTGTTGTCTCATCAACTCTGTCTGATTCATCACCCCAAGCTAACACACTCATGTATATAAAAATAGAACCCTGCTTCATAGGGTTTTCAATGACTGAGTTTTGGGGAAGGCACAACTTACTGTTAAAGAGAAACACTTAACTGTTCACATCACTCAGTTACTCCTTTCTTTCTTTATGCCTGGTGAATTCTAATATCTGACAGAGACCTCACTCTATTAACTATCAGGTCTGGATTAGTAGTATGTTGGACCAAAAACTGTCATTGATGCACCTTCCTGCTCACTGAAGGGCCTTTCTTATAGCGGAGTCAGAAGCTGTTCATTAATTATTCCTAAGTCAATGATTAAGGAAAGATACAAGAAAACAAAAAAAATGTGCTTGAAAATCTTAAATTACTCACAAAGTTTGATTTTTTTATGCAAAGCTTTAAATAGTAGGTAAATGCACACATTTATTCAATAAACAGTAACAAACATATTTCTAAAATCACATTTATAGCATTTTAATTTCTCTGCCTCCCACTTCCATGGCCAGACCAGTTTCATTTACATAAGTTAAATACATTTCATTCCATTTGTTGGGCCTCTGAATTCTACTCTGAAATCTTGCTTCTTGTTCTGAATCTAAAACAAGTCTTTTGGAAATCAGTTGTGTGCCCTCAACACCATTTCCATGGAAGAATTTTCATGGAAAATGACCTAATTAGATAAATAAAATAACAACAAGACTCTTGCTTCAGGGCCTCAATGACCCACCTGAATATCTAGAAAGGCAAGCAGTTTTTTCCTTTCCCAACTAGAACATTGATCTTTTCTAATTCCTGATATTTGCTGTTTTTTCTTGTACAAATAACTCATTTAATTGGTTGGTTTTGGGTGGTATACTTGAGGTTTTTAAAAATTGTTAAACATTTTGTCTCACATGTTTTGGAAATGTTGTCTATCAAGAGGAACCAGAGTCTAGAGAAAGGCATTATGGTTGATAAAGTAAAAGGTCTGTGAAAAAGTTTGTGAGAACCTCACAAACTAAATTGACTTACTGTATCTAACAATGGATTTAAGTACAGTAGCAACTGTGAGCTGTAAACTTGACAAACTTTTCACTTTGTTGTTAATGTTATTGTTGTTGAGTACCACAGAGTTGGAACTGACCCATAGTTGACCCTCCAGCAGGTTTTCAGAGGCAGTTAACTGCATGGGAAGAGACTGCCCATCCTTCTCCAGCAGAGCAGCTGGTGGCATTGAACCCCGTGCCTTTGGGATTGCCATGCAGCTTCTTGCCACTAGGCCACCAGAGTCCCTTATATTGTTAATAGAGCCACTATAAATCAGAGCCAAACTAATTATACCTACCAACAGCCAAAATGCTCCATTCCTTATGTTGCTGTATGCAGTCAAATTTAGGTGATCTAAAATGTGTTTTAGTAGATCACAACAAATTGTGGCTAACTGAGAAAAATGGAAATTCAAGAACACTTGATTTTGCTCATGTGACATTTATGCTTGGACCTGGAAGCAACCACACAGAGCAAGTAAACACTATATGGTTCAAAATCAGGAAAGGAGTGCTTCAGGGATATGTCGTATTTTCATACCTTTTCAATCTATATGTAGATCATTTAGAAGGCTGGGCTTTATGAGGAAGAATGTGCAATCAGGATCAAAAACCTATGTTAAGCAGATGATATAACCTTACTCACTGAAAATGAAGAATACCTGAAGCATTTGCTGCAGAAGGTAAGGACTGTAGTCTGCAATGTGGACTGAAGCTCAACATCAAGAAAACAAAGATTCTCACCACTGGGCTGATTGTCAGTACCACGACAGATGGAGTAGAGATTGAGATGATTAACAATTTCAGTTTGCTTGATTCCACAATTAGCATTCTTGGCAAAAGATGATTGCACTGGGAAAATCTGATGTCAGGGACCTCACCAGAGTGAAGAGCAATTATAAGACTAGAAACTAAGATGTGGCTGATCCAGGCCATACTGTTCACAATTAATCACTATACATCAGAGATCAGGGAAATGACTAAGAATGACAAAAGAATCAGTGTTTTAAGTTGTGGTGCTGGAGAATAGTTCTGAACTGCCAAGGGAACAAACAGTTTTGTTCTGGAGAGGGTGAAACGAGATAGCCCTTTGGAGGCAAGGATTTTGAAGCTCTGTCTTGTATACTTTGGGCATGTTGCCAGGAGAGACAAGGCCTTGGAGAAGTACCTCATAGTTGGAAGGGTGGAGGGACAGTGCAGAAAAGAAGATTCCAGATGAGATGATTGACACAGTAACTGGTAACTGATTGACCAGTCCCTCCTGTAGTTATAGACCACTGTATCTCATCTTTTCTATAGCCAAGACAAATCTAATAGCAGCGAACCATAAGGATAAAATCAGGATGGGCAAAAGAGCTCTGAGAGCTTACTAGTAAGGAGTTGTGCTGCTAACCCAAAGGTTAGAATCCACCATCTACTCCACAGAAGAAAAATGGGCAATCTTCTGTGCAATTTACTGCTTCTGAAAACCCACTGGAGAGTCAGTTATGGGTTGGTTTCTACTGGACAGCACACAACAATGATAATAGAGTAGGCAAGAGCAGGCTCAGAGAGCAATGTGGTGTATCCCTAGACCAAAAAGTTGTTGTCCTGTTGAAACAAGGGAACTGCATAGTTTAAAATCACAAAAGACGGGCATCAATGTTCTATCCTTTCTCCATACCTGTTCAATCTATAGACAGAGCAAACAACTCATGAAGCTGGGCTCTATGAAAAAGAATGTGGCGTTAGGATCAGATAAGACTTGTCAACAATCAGCATTATGTTGATGACACAATCTTGCTTGCTGAAACGGCAGAGGACTTGAAACACAGTAGAAAAGTAAAGACTATATAGCCTTCAATAGGAATTACAACTCAATACCAAGCAAACAAAAGTCCTCACAACTAGACCAATAGGCAACATCATGATAGATGGAGAAAGGATTGAAACTAACGATGATTTCATCTTACTTGGATTCATAATCAACACCCTTGGCATCAGTGATCAGGAGATCAGAGGACGTATTGCACTAGGCAAGTCTGATATTAGGGATCTCTCCACTATACTGAAGAGCAATAATATCAGCTTGAAGACTATTCAGGCCATAATCTTTTCAATCACTTGCTATGTGTCTGAGAGCTGAACAATGAATAAGGATGACAGAAAATAATTGATCCCTTGAGCTGTGGTGCTAAAAGAGAGTATTGAATATCTCATGGACTACCAAAAGAAAGTACAGGTTTCTTAGAAAAGGTAAATCTAGAATGCTTCTGGGAGACAAGGATGGTGAACTTTGGGCATGCTGCTGTTGCGTTATGTACCATCGAGTCAACCATGACTCATAATGACCCTATTTACAGTGGCTTTGAACCTTGCCCTCTTCTGAGCTGTCTCTGACACACCTGACCCCTTTGCCAACTGTCACTGTTTCATGTTACACAGATGGGTTGAGTCACAAAGATTCAATAGCACCTAATGTGTTGTGGTTCTAATGATGAAGATAAGGCCAAAAATTAATTTGTTCTCTTAGATAAAAGATGGTGAAACCAGTTTGCTCTAGGACATGTTGCTAGGAGAAGCTATTTATTATTTCGAAAAGGATATGAAGCTTGGAATGGCGGAGGGTCAGTGAAAGTGAGGAAGACCCCCTAGTAAGATGGATTAACATGGTAACTGCAGCAATGCACGCAAATGTATCAAAGATGGTGAGGATGGCCCAGGATAGGATGGGATTCAAGTCTTTTGATCATAGCGTAACTATGAGTCATTCTCAGTGGCTCCTAACAACAACAAAAAAGAGCAATGTAGTTTCAGCAGATGTCTGTTATTTAAAGTGTTGTGGTTGTAACTATGGTGATAGAGCCACAAATTAAGCCCATCCCTGATATCAGCCAGCTACTATTGACTCCACTCCAACTCTTGGTGACCTCATGTATGTTAGCACAGGACTCTGCTCTAGCATAGAAGGGGCTCTAGTGATATAATGCATTACATGCTGGGCTGCCAACCAAAAGAAGTGGCTCAAATCCACAAATAGTTTTAAAGTGAAAGGACAGACAGTCTCTTTCTATAGATTTACATCCTCAGAAACCCAACAGAGAATCTGGGAGTTGGGATTGACCATGGTGCATATATTCCTTAACATTTTCATGGCTGATATTTCAGTAGATTTTTTCAGACTCTTCTTCCAAAGCGCTTCTCAGTAGATTAAAACCTCCGTCCAGATTAACAGTTGAGCACAGTAAGCATTGTATCACCTAGGGATATTAGAAACTGTGAAAGAGCAAGATAAATAGCTAGAAAGATCAGGAGCATGTCAGAAACAAGAATGAATCAAATAACTTGGTTCAGAAAAGGAGGCTATTACTGCATTTTTTTCAATCAAACATCTATCCTCACTACTCCACCAAATCCAGTGTGAGTTACCAATTAGTCCTTGAATTAACCAATAAGCTGCAATTACGTTCAAAAAAGACTCACTAAACAATTGATTGTACATCAATTAAGCTAAATCTTGTTTTACTTTTTTAATAGTTGGAGAGTGGGAGAGGCAATGGATATCACCAAAAACAGGTCTAGGTTTTTTAGCCCAAGTTCCAAGGCACAATTCCTCAACTAGTCCAGCAGTCAAATGCAAATCATCCAGCAAGGTTTGGCTCCAAGCAAATAAACATCCAGCAAGTTTATAACTCAGCTATTTCTTCAAGCATCCAGTAAGAACAGCAAACACCTTTAATTGTGGCCTTTATCTCAGGGCTACTCTGCTTACACCTTGCCAAAAAAATGCCAGTTTCTCCAAAACCATCACCTGGCTCTCACCAACAGGGTCTGCTTCAGTTTCCCTCAAATTTTCCCACCACAAATCTTGCTCACCTCAAGTGTTGCCACCCTATGTGTGTGTAAAGACACTCTCTTATCCTAGTCCCACATCTGTTGATGATTTGCAAGACCATCTATATGCAGTTAAGGTAGTGGAAGACCAGAGGGGGCTAACTGTAATGGCAAAAAAGGGCCAACTTTTAGGCTAAAACCACATTTACTTCCTCTTATCTTTCTTTTTAAAATTTTTTGTTTTAATTGTGATTTTAATAAAAGTTTACAGAAAAATTGGATTTTCATTCATTCATTCAATCATTCATTCATTGTTGCACATTTTCCTCCCTTCCCTTCTTGCCCCCCTCCCCCAGTTCACTTTATTTTTTTAAAAATATTCATTTACTATTCCTCAATTTTCTCCATCTCCCCTTCACATCCCCCATCCCAAGTCCTCTTTGCAATGTACCTCTTATTCTGGACCATTGTTTTACATATAACGCCTAATCATATATTCCTTTTAAATAGTTCTCTCCCTCATCTGTTTCAATACAAGGTTCATCTATCCACTCTTTTCCTATTCTCCTCTCAACCTCCCGTGTCAGTCCTGCTTCATAAAAGCCTCAAAAGGACTGCATAACACCACTGTTACGAAGCAGGACCTTCTCTCATCTTTTATTATAACTTTCTATATTAGATTCCCAGGAAGCTACTACATCACCTGTGTGTTCTATCTGGATATTCTTATATTTGCTCCTTTTCTTCTTCCCAGGAACCACTTCTCTCCTCTCCTCTCCTCTTTTTTTTTTCTTTCTTTTTATATATATCTATTCTCTTGGCATTATCACTCAGTTTCATGACTTTGGTACAATTTATATAGTGATTATACCTAAATTATTATCTCCCATTGAAATTCATTTTTGCACTTGGGTGCATATCTCTGCATGGGTGCCTAATAGACATCTCAGATTTGCTTTGCCACAAATTGATTTCTTTTACCCCCCATCTAGTTCAACTAAAGCCCTACACATCTTTCTGATTTTGATTCATGGAAATTCTATCCTTCCAATTGCTGAAGTTATTATCTTGCTGTCCCTTGATTCTTCTCATCATCTCACAGTCATGCTACTTTCTACCTTTATTTCATTTACCCATCTCTCCTCCTTCTTTATCTATGTCTGTCTTGTGAATTTTGTCCTTGGGGTGTTCTTTGAATCATGAATGTTTGACTGTTCTACAAAGTTCATAGCTACCAAGTGTTCTTGCTGACTTTGTTGTCATTGTCTGTTGTGATTTGCTTGTCAAGTCAGAATCCACTCCTAGTTGACCCTCCAGCTGGTTTTCAGAGGCAGAAAATGATATGGCAGGAGATTGCCCATCTTTCTCTCACAGAGAAGCTGGTGGATTAGAACTGTGTGCCTTTGGTACCACAGCAAAGATTCTTACCCTACAGCACCAAAACTCCCTTAGACCTGGGCTGAAAATTAAACTACTTGAGTGAATTCAGTTCCAATGGTGATGAAGGGCCATAGTCTTGGAACTTCCTCCAGCATCTGATCAGTAAGCTTAGTGATCATCTACTTCAAATTTTAATCTGATCCTTGCCTTGGAACACTCAATCCCCTTTGACTATTCCATTTTTAAACTAGTCTGTACTGTTCTCTAATGTTGTTACGTGCCGTCGAGTCACCTGCAACTCATAGTGACCCTATGTACAATAGCCCTAACCCTGCTCTGTCCTGTGCCAGTCACACTGTCTCTGACACACCCACCCAGATTACCCCAGTAACTGAATCAATCCACCTCAAAGAGGGTCTTCCCCTCCTGCACTGACCGTCCACCCTTCAAAACATGATGTCCCTCTCCAAGGACTGGTCCCTCCTTACAACCTGTCCAAAGTATGTCAGACAAAGCCTCAGAATCCTTGCATCCAAGGAGCCACCCGGTTTAACCCTCTCAAGGAAAAGCCCGTTTGTTTTCTTAGCTGTCCATGGTACACTCAATACTCTTCTCCAGCAACACAGCTCAAAGGCATGAATTCTTCTTCTATCCTCTGAACTCATTGTCCAACTCTCTGATGCATAACAAGTGATTGCAAAGACCATGGCCTGTGTCAGATGCACCTTAGTCTCCAGAGTGACACCATTGCTCTTCAGTACTTTGGAGAGGTCCCTAACAGCAGACTTTCCCATCACAATATGTCTTTTAATTTCCTGGCTACTGGTATCAAGAGTGTTGACTGTGGAGCCAAGCAAACTAAAGCTGTGAACAATCTCAATCTCTTCACCATCCATCTGGATGCTGCCAATTGGTCCAATAGTGAGAATCTTTGTCTTCTTGACATTGAGCCTCAATCCATAATGGAGGCTGCAGTCCTTGACCTTCTGCAGCAAGCTCTTCAGGTCCTTCTTAGTTTCAGCAAGCAGGGTTATGTCATCTGCATAGCATAGATTGTTGATAGATTTTCCACAAATTCTGACACCACACTTCTCCTTATAGAGCCCAGCCTCCTAGATAATCTGTTCTGCATACAGGTTGAAAAGGTATGGAGTTTGGACACATCATTATAAATTTAATTATTTATTATGCTTATCATAATGTATCTTTTCCCTGCTGATAAAAAATAAGTTACACAAGGTCAGGAATTTATTTCTGCTTTGTTTACTGCTATATTACAAGTGTATAGAGAACTTGGCATATAGTAGATACTTCATAAATATGTGTTAATAATAAATGTGCTACATGTTAAAGAGATTAATCTGGATGTTTTCTTGGTAAAAGTAAAAAAGAAAAGCAAGAGATGAATCACAAAGACCAGTTAGGAGTCTATCTTGCCAATTCAGGAGCAAGATGGTGGTGGCTTGGACAAGGTGGTTGTTTTAATTGTTGTTATGTGCCAACAAGTAGACTATGACCCCTAGCAACCCTATGAACAATGGTTCTTATCCTTGCCCTATCCTGAGCCAATCTCACTATCTCTGACACACTTGATACCATTGACTGGGTCAATCCATCTCATTCAGAGTCTTCCTTTTCTGCACTAGCCCTCTACCCTTTAAAGCATGTTGTTCTTGTCCAAGGACTAGTCCCTCCTGGTGACATGCCCAAAATATGTGAGATAGAGCTTCAGAATTCTTGACTCCAATGAACAAATTGACTTCACCTTTCTCAAGACAGACCAATTTCCACTGTGAATCATTAGGAATAGACATCAATTCTGTGACAGTGAGATTTTGCTAACTCCAGGTATACAAATGGATTTCACCTGATGCTATGCAGAGGCATCAGATGGATTACATCTGTGGAAAGAATTGCTGGAGAAGCTCAATATCAGCTGTGAAAACAAGGTCACATGCTGATTGTGGAATAGATCACCAACTACTCATATGCAAGTTCAAGCAGAAGCTAAAGAAAATTAAATGATATCCACAGGAGCAACAATTTTATTTTGGGTCTATCCCACTCAAATTTCAAAACCATCTGAGGAACAGGTTTGAGACCTTGAACACCAATGATCAAAGAGCAGAAGAGCTGTGGGAGGATGTCATGAAAATCATCCATGAAGAAAGCAAAACGTCATTACAAAAGCAGAAAAGGAAATAAAGACCAAGATGAATGTCAGAAGAGACTCTGAGTAATGCACTAGAGTGCTGAGAAGCCAAAACAAAGGAAAGAAATCTCAAAATTAAGGTGCTGAACAGAAGACTTCAACGAGCAACACAGGAAGATAAAGCAAAGTGTTATAATGAAATGTGCAAAGAGCTGGAGTCAGAAGCATTTTTTAAGCTGAAGGAATTGAAGAACAAATTCAAGCCTCGAGATGCAATACTTAAGAACGCCTTAGGCTGAATATTAAATGATGCAGGAAGTATTAAAAGAAGATGGAAGATGTCAACCCATGTTTATTGCCGCTTTGTTCACAATAGCAAGGAGGTGGAAACAACCTATGGTATATTCACACAATGTAATACTATGCTGCATTGAAAAACAAGGAACTCGTGAAATATTATTCAAAATGGGTGACCCTGCTGAATGAAGTATCTCAGTCACAAAAGGACAAATACTGCATGGTGCCACTGTTGTAAAAGAGGACTGACATTGGGTTTGGGGGGAGACTGAGAAAGATGGGATAAATAATGTATAGTACACTGAAACAGATTAGGGAGAAAACTGTTTAAAAGGGCTATGTGATTGGGTATTTTTGTCATGACAGGAGTCCAGAGCGAAGGCTGTGTAGTGGAGTGGACCTGGGTGGAGGGATTATAAAACAATGAAAGAATTTTTCGTTTACTTTTCAAAGAGGGGAGTGTACTTGGGGGAGAGGTGGTGAGGGGAGAAAAATGCAACAATGAATAAATAGAAGTCCAAAGTCTCTGTAAAATTTCATTGAAATTTGTAATAAAAAAGGGGAGGGGAAGAATAAACAGAAAAAAAGAAGATGGAAGGAGTGCACAAAGTCACTGTACCAAAAGGAATTGGCTGACACAGAAGAATTTAATGAAATAATATATTAATATGAGTCTGTGGTGATATAGGCAGAAGTTCCAGTTGCTCTGAAAGAATTGGCAAAAAAAAGGCCCCAGGAAATGACAGCATATCAATTGACATATTTCAACAAATAGACATTACCCTGGATGCATTCGTCAAGTTGTGCCAAGAAATCTAGAGGACAACCACCTGGCCAACTGACTGGAAGAGATCTGCATTTGTTCCCATTCCAAAGAAAGGTGACCCAGCAGAGTGCAAAAATTATGGAACTATCACTAATATCACATGCAAGCAAGATTCTGCTGAAAATTATCCAAAAACGACTGGAACAGCGCATTAGCAAAAAATTACCAATTGTGCAAGAAGGGTTTAGAAGAGGCTGTGGTACTTAGGGATATTATAGCTAATAGTAGATGGATCTTGGCTGAAAGCAGAGAGCACCAGAGGAATGTCCGTCGGTTTTTCTTCGACTCTCCAAAGACATTTGATTGTGTGTATCGTAATAAACTGTAGCAAACTCTGAGAAGAAAGAAAATCTCAGAATATTTGATTGTGCTTATGGGAAATCAATTCTTGGGCCAGGAGGCAGTCATCAGAACATGGTTCAAACTCAGGGAAGGTATACACCAGGGATATGTCTTATCTCCACACCTTTTCAATCTATATGCAGAACAGATAATCTAGGAGTCTGGGCTCTATGAGGAGAAATGTGGAATCAGGATTGGAGGAAGACTTATCAAAACCTGCATTATGCATATAACACAGCCATGCTTACTGAAGCTGAGAAGGAGCTGAAGCACTTACTGCAGAAGGTCAAGGACTGCAGCCTTCAATATGGATTGAAGCTCAACATCAAGAAAACAAAGATTCTTACCACTGGCCTGATTGACAGCATTATGATAGATGGTGAAGAGACTGAGATAGTAAATAGCTTACGTTTGCTTGGCTCCACAATCAACATTCTTGGTACCAGCAGCTAGGAAATCAAAAGACGAATTGCATTGGGAAAGTCAGCTGTCAGAGACCTCTCCAAAGTACTGAAAAGCAACAATGTCAGTCTGGAGTAAAAGGTACACCTGAACCAGGCCATAGTCTTCACAATTACTTGCTATGCATCAGAAAGCTGGACAATGACTAGGGATGATAGAGCATTGATGGCTTTGAGCTGTGATGCTGGAAAACATTATTGAATATACCATGTTAGTGTGTCAGAGACAATAAGGTTGGCACATGATAGAGCAGGTTTCAGGGTTATTGTCTATAGGGTTGCTATGAGTTGCAAGTGACTTGAAGACACATAACAATAACAACAGCAACAGTCCTTGAGGAGTTTAATACTCTCCTCCAGCACCACAACTCAAAGGCATCAATTCTCTTTCAGTCATCTTTATTCGTAGTCCAGCTCGCAGATGCACGCCAAGCAATTAAGAAGATCATGTCCTGATGCTCACTTTGGCAACATATATACTAAAACTAAATCAGTACAGAGAGGATTAGAGTGGCCCCTGTGCAAGAAGACCACTACCTGGGTCAGGACTACCTTAATCTCTGGACTTAAATCATTACTCTTTGGTTGTTGTTACGTGCCATCGAGTCGCTTGTGACTCACAGCGACCCTATGTACAGCAGTCCTAAATCCTGCTCTATCCTGTGCCAACCTCACTTTCTTCAATGAGATTGGCACAGAACAGAGCAGAGTTTAGGGCTGCTGTACATAGGGTCGCTGTGAGTTTCAAGCGACTCAAAGGCACATAACAACAACAACCCCCCAGGTCCACTCCACATGAAGCCTTCATTCTGGACTCCTGTCATGATAATAATACTCAATCACATATCCCTTTTAAATAGTTTTTTCCTTCATCTGTTTCAATGTAGTATACATTATTTATCCCATTTTTTTCAGTCTCCCCCCAACCCTGATGTCAGTCCCATTTTACAACAGTGGCACTATGCAGTAATTATCCTTTTGTAACTGAGATATTTCATTCAGCATAATGTCCTCCAGTGTCACCCATTTTGAATAACATTGCATGAGTTCCTTGTTTTTCAATGAAGCATAGTATTCCATTGTGTGAATATACCACAGCTTCTCTATCCATTCATTTGTTGATGGGCACTTAGGTTGTTTCCAACTCCTTGCTATTGTGAACAAAGTTTGTATAAACACGGGTGTGTATATGTCTCCTTGGGTGGCAGTTATGGTCTCTTTGGGGTACATTCCCAGCAGTGGAATTGCTGGGTCAAATGGTATCACTACTGGCAACTTTTTGAGAAAGCTCCACACAGCCTTCCACAGTGGTTGCCTCATTTTACACTTCCACCAACAGTGAATAAGGGTTCCATTTCTCCACAACCTTGCCAGCATTTGTTGCTTGCTGTTCTATTAAATTTTGCTATTCCTATTGGGGTGAAATGATATCTCATAGTTGTTTTGATTTGCATCTCTCTTAGAGCTAGGTATTTTGAACATTTCTTCATGGGCTTGTTGGCCATCTGAAGTCTTCTTTTGGGAAGTGTCTGTTTATATCCTGTGCCCATTTTTCAATTGGATTGTTTACCTTTATCTTGCTGTGGTGTGTTCGACTCTTTATATTTTTTTCTTTGTTTTGGTTTCTCGGTATTCTATTACAATTTTCATAGTCCCCTCTGACATTCATCTTTCTTCTCTGACATTTCTTTCTCCTCTGTCTTTGCAATGATCTTTTGCTTTCTTCATGAATCATATTCTTGACATCATATCACAGCTCATCTAGTCTTCATTCATTAGTACTGAAAACTGTTTTTGAGATGGTTTTGAAATTCAGATGGAAGAAACTCAAGGTCATAATTTGGGTTTTGTGTATCTCTTTTTATTTTCTTTACCTTCAATTTGAACATGTGCATGATTAATTTATGATCTATTCCACAGTTAACTCCTGGTCTGGTTTCCCCAGCTGATATTGAGCTTCTCCAATGATTCTTTCCATAGATGTAGTCTGATTCCTGTGTAGTCCATCAGGTGAGTTCCAAGTTTGTAGCCTCTGATTAATCTATTTTCTAGTTGAGTCACTTTGTCTATACAAAACTACTTTACTGGTACTAATTCTTACCCATGAGTTGATAAGCAACATCATGACAGAAAAAGATTGACATTGTCCATGATTTTGTTTTACCAGGATTCACAATCAACATTCTTGGCACCAAAAGTCAAGAAATCAAAATATGAGTTGTAATGGAAATGTCTGCTGTTGGGGCCTTCTCCAAAGTACTGAGGAAGAATGATGTCAGTTTAAAAACTAAGGTAAAAAAAACAAAACAAAACAAACAAAAAAAAACCCCAAAAAACAAACTAAGGTGCACTCGATTCAGGCCAAAGTATTTTCAATAATTCACTATGTATCTGGACAATGAATAGGGATGATAGAAGAAGCATTAATGCCTTTGAGTTGTGCTGGAGAAAAGTACTGAATGTTCCATGACCTGTCAAAAGAACAAATATATATCATTTACTTTTGGATAAAGTATAACCAGACTGCTTGTTGGAGGCAAAGATTGTGAAACTTCATCTCACACATTTTGGGCATGTTATGAGGGGATAGTCCTTGGAAAGAGCTGTCATGCTTGGGAAGGGGAGAGTCAGCAAAAGAGGGAAGACCCTCAGTGAGATGGATTGACACAGTGATAGTAGCAATGGAGTATGTCAGAGATGAGGAGGATAGTACAGGATATTACAGGGTTCAGATATGTTGTACATAGGGTCACTATAATTGTACTCAACTAGATAGCACATTAAACAGCAACAAGAAGTACTTCTGTACAGTATGTCTTCACTTAGTCTTGATACTATTCCTTGTTTTTTTAAAATTTTTATTTCATATTGGTTTATTTACAATGTTTGTATTCATTGTTTCCACACCAGATCTTTCCCATTTCCTTCACATACCCTCATCAAATTTTGCAACCTTATGATTAACGTGCCCCCTCCCCCACCCATCCTTATAGCCTCTGCTCCCATCCTCACACCCCTTAGATCACCATACTTGTTCTACAATAATGGTCTTATACAGTAGTTGTCCTTACGGTACTGAGTTAGTTTACTTAGCATAATGAGTTCCAGTCCCTCCCAATTAGGTAGTAATTTGCAAAAATCATTGCTCTTGTGTGCTGCATAGTATTCCATCATGTGAATTTACCATAATTTCTCAATCCATTTGATTGTGGTTGTGACTGGGAAAAAAACACTTGGCAATACCATTTCACACAAGGGTCTCATATCAAAAGTCTACACAATCCTACAGGGTCTGCACAAGAAAAAAGACTGATAACACAATTCCAAAATGGGCAAAAAACATGGAAAGAATTTTCACAGAGGAAGATATTTGAATGGTCATTAGACACATGAAGAAATGTTCAAAATCATTGGCAATAAGAAAGGTGCAAATCAAAACCACAATGAGATTCCATCTCACTCCATTAGCAATGACAAAGTTTAACAAGGAACAAGTAAAAAATGTTGTAGAGGATGTGGCAAGCTAGGATTGTAAAATGGTACAACCATTCTGGAAGGCCATTTGGCACTTCCTCAAAAAGCTGAACATAGAAATTCCTCTTCACCCAGCTATTGCACTGCTTGGAATATTTCCAAATCTTATTGGATCAGATCCAGTTCAGACTTAACCAACCCATACCCCAGCACAGCACAGGTAGCATTCATTGTTACTTATTTCACAATATCATCATGGGAAAGTTTCAGAAACATTGTTCATAGGTATATAATATTTATCATACTATATAAAAACTAGACTGTATCCTTTTTATGGAGTCATAAATGTGTGTGTCTTCTGCTAGTTTATGAGTTCCTTGAGAACAGCAAATGTGTTTGATTGGTGTTTTTCCTGTAACTAAATCTTGGTACGTGTTCAATAAATAATTAAAATTTCTTTTAGCTGTGGTTCAATTAGTTAATTTCTAAGAGAGATATATATTTTAGCTTAAAATAGTTATAATTTTATCATAATGTAACAGACTAGTGGCTTGACTCAAGGCACCAGCAATGCAAGCCACCAACAGATGCAACACGAGGGAAGAGATCCATATTTATTCCCTTTTTTTAAAAAAAAGTGATCTAACAGAGTTTGGAAATTATTGAACAATATTACTAACATTATTACTAACATGCAAGCAAAATGCTACTGACTATTGTCCCAAAGTGACTGAAACTAGTACATCAACAGGGAACTATCAGAAACACAAGTTGGGTTTAGAAGAGGCCTTGTCACTAGGGACATCACTGCCAATGTCAGATGAATCTTGGCCAAAAGCAGTGCATATCAGAAGAATGTCTACTTGTATTTCATTGACTATGCAAAGGCATTTATTGTGTGTATCACACTAAATTGTGGCTAACCTTGAGAAGAAAGGGGTCCTAGAACACTTGATTGTGCTCAAGCAAAACCTGTACTTGGACCAGAAAGCAGTCATCAGAGCAGAGCATGGAAATACTGCATGGTTAAGAATCAGAAAAGGAGTGTGTCAGGGATAGGTCCTGTCTCCATACCTTTTCAAACTGTATGCAGAACATATTATTCAGGAGGCTGGACTTTCTGAGGAGGAATGTGACATCAGGATTGGAGGAAGACTCATCAACAACCTGTGTTATTCAGATGACTTAATCTTACTTGCTGAAACCGAGAAGGGCCTGATGCATCTGCTGCAGAGGGTCAAGAACTGTAGTTTGCAATATGATTTGAAGCTCAACATCAAGATTACAAAGATTCTCACCACTGAACCAATTGGCTGCATCATAATAGGTAGAAAAGAGACTGAGGTTGTTAACAATTTTTCCAGGTCCACAATCATCACTCTTAGTACCAGCAGTCAAGTAATAAAAAGATAAATTGCATTAGGTAAATCTGCTGTCAGGAACCTCTCTAGAGTGCTGAAGAACAACCTACGTCAATCTAGAAACTAAGGCATACCTGATCCATGCCATGTTCTTCACAATTACTTGCTATGCATTAGAAAGCAGGACCAAGAATAACAGAATTGATACCTTTGAGTTGTGGTGCAGTAGAAGAGTCTTGAACATACCATGGGCTGCCAAGAGAACAAACAGATCTATCCTGGAGAGAGAGAAACCAAACTGCTCCTTGGAAACAAGAATTTTGAAACTCTGTCTCACATACTTTGGGCATGTAGCCAGAAGGGGTCAGTCTTTGGAGAAGGATATCATACTTGGAAAGGTCAAGAGACAGTGCAAGAGAGAAAGACCCTAGATGAGATGGATTAACACAGTAACTGGAGTAATGAAGGTAGGCATGTCAGAGACAGTGATATTGGCTCAGGGTAAAGCATGGTTCAGAGCTATTGTGCATAGGATCATTATGAGTTGTAGTTGACTCAATGGCACATAACAACAAAAACATATAGTAACAACAGACTTCTTATTTAAAAAGGATTTTTTAAGCGAAGTTGAACGATTGAAGATATTCCGTATTTAAGTAAAGAAGAAGGAAAATCTTTCCTATAATATTTAAATGTAGAATAATTCAAGCATAGTATCTTGGTTTTTACCCTTAAAAGAGTTCAGGACATCAGGCAATGTAAATCCTGGGTTTCTGGCCTTGAAAGTAAAGTGTGTCTTCAGCCCTGAAGAAACCTTTTAAACCAGCTGTGCTGTCAGCCTGAAGCATTTGGAAGCTGGCCAGAATTTCCTAAAATTCTCCCTCCCCTACCCCCACCCTTTTCTTATTCTCCTCTTTTCTGCCAGGCTAAATCGGTGAGAATATTTGTAGAATCATTTGCAGAATCAAATGAAAATCAATCCCTTTTATGCAAACCTTCCTGAAGCAGCAGGACTATGTTTGGTCACAAAATTGGAGACTAGTGCAGTGAAAGCCTTGGTGGTGATTTCTCTCATCCTACTCCTGCCAAATCCTCTCCGCCACACAACGATGAAAAGGAGGATCAGACGGCTTTCCAAGCCATGCTCTATCAGACTTGCCTTTGCTAAATATAGTGCACTTGAGTAAACACCATTGTGAACTTGTAATTTGCTTGCTAAAGAAGATATTGCCACCTTCACTAACATCACACACATGCATATGTATGTTTTTATCTTACAAGACTCTTGACAACTAGAACAATCAGCCAGTTCATTTTTATTTTAAATTTTGATGTGCATTTAGTTCATGCTCAGGTCTTTAGATAAATTAACATGGTGAAAAGGGGTTCTGGGTCAGAGCAGATTGAAAAAATGACATTTAAGCAAACACAAGATTGAGGTCTCAATATTTTTGGGAAATGCCACCTTGGGTCTAGCTGTTCTGTATCCATGGGATATTTTCCTGAGTCAATTTGCATCAATCTAACTAAAGCAAAGTTAATTACCCTGTGTGGAGTCTGCTGATAAAGAAATGTTTATTGTCTGAAAGACCCTCGTAATGTAGGTACTGTCTTTATTTTGGTTTGTGTTGACCTTTGATGCTGATGGAAATTATATCTGTTAGGTAGTCAAGATCCATGGCCTTCTGTTCCCTCTCACCTAAAAAAAAAAAAAAAACTCAAGAGGAAAAGCACACAAAGTGTGCAAAATTTAGGCACAGTTTAGGAAAAGAACCTAAGAATTTGATCCTTAGTTCTTGGGAATCCCCAGGGAGAGATGTGATACTCAGAGTTGACTTTAGCTGGGCCCAAGGGGCCCCCATGAATGTGGAGAGAGACGTGGAAATCTGACCAACTACAGATGGAGAGCATTCATTCTTTTTTTTAAATTAAATTTTATTAATTTTAATGAACATTTACAGAGAAGCATTCATTCTCTGTAGTTCATCTGAGAAGTGACAATTTATAAAACCCAGTATCTTGGTATCACTTAGCTCAAATTATATACATTTTATATAAAAGTCTGGAATGAAAATAAATCATTACATTACTCCTTTCCTACACCTCTGCTCTTCTTAGTAGTTTTTAATTTCTTTCTAGATCAATTTTTCCTTTACTTGCTTGTTAAATGAAATCAGAAAATTAGAGTAACAACTTTAGAAAACAAATCTGTATTAAATCAAATAAAAAAAGAAATATTATGTAATGCTAACTAAATATAAGAAAACATTTCAGTACAGTTTTGAATGGTATACGTTTTTCTTTTAATTATTTAAAATTTTTAGTTGACATTAATTTGTTTACAAAGTTCATATACATTGTGTTTCATGCTATCCTTCATTCACACTGTATTTCATACAATCATTCCTATTCATTTGTTTTATAAAATTAATCACAATTGAACTACTCTCCCCATTACCTTGTCTTTCCAGATCCCCATCGGGTCTTTTCCATTTCCTTCACCCCTTCCTCCACCCACCAAATTGTGTGGCCCTATGATTTACCCCCTGCGAATGTTACAAATTATTAATGCACTTGGCTGCCATTTAAGGATTGAGGAAGGAGTTCTGGTGCATTAGTGGATAAAGGCCAGCTCTGCCAACCTAAAGTCAGGCTGTTCAGATCCACTAGCTGCTCCATGACAGAAAGATGGCAATCTCCTCTTGTATAATTTATAACTTCCAGAAACCCACTGGAGAGTTAGTTATGGGCCGGTTCTGACTCAACAGCAATACCTTTTGTATTTTAAAGGATTGGAGGTTCTAGCACACTAAGAGGAATCTTGCAAGTAAGGCCTGGTCAGATGTAATTCTGAAAAAGCAGCCATTAAAAACTGCAACACACTTGTGCTCTGACCACATGTGGCCACTCCAAGAACTGACTCACTGGCAACTGATTTTTTGGTGACCATTCCAGTAAGTGGTACAAAAGAAAGAGAGCTGGGAAAGTTGAGTGTATTTGTTTACCTGTTTGTCCTTCCACTATCGTCTTTTTGTAAACAAAGTTTCTTGTTTAGCTTTTATACACTTCAATTACTCTATCTTCAAAATTACTGAGAACTAGAATTTGATGCACTTTGAAGAGTTCCATGATTGGAAAATACAAAAACACATTTGCTTTCAAAATGTAAATTATTATGTCATTAGGTGTCATCTAATCAATACTACATGGTTTAAAATTGAGAAGGTAGCCTGTCAGGGTTGTATTCTCTCTATATACCTATTCAATTTATATGCTGAGCAAATTATCCAAGAAGCTGGACTCTATGATGAAGAGTGTGACATCAAACTCAGAGGGAGATTCATCATTCACCTGAATTATGCAGATGACACAATACTGCTTGCTGAAAGTGAGGAGGATTTGAAACACTTGTTGTAGAAGATCAAGGAATTCAGCCTTCAGTATGGAGTGCACCTCAATGTCAAGAAGACAAAGATTCTTACCACTGGACCAAAGGCAGTATCATGATGGATGGAAAGGAGATTGAAACGGTCAACAGCTTCATCTTGCTTGAATTCACAATTAATACTCTTGGTACCAGCAGTCAGGAAATAAGGAGACACATCACATTAGGAAAATCTGCAGGTAGGGAACTTTGCAAATTGTTGAGGGATAATGATATCAGTTTAAGGACTAAGACATTTGATTCAGGCCATCATCTTTCTGATCACTTGCTATGAATCTGAAAGCTGTACACTCAATGGCACCTAACAACAGCAATCAACTATGACTCATGACTACTCTATGAAAAACAAATCCTAACCTTGCCCTATCACGTGTCAACCTCACCAGCTCCCTACGCAAGCTCTCTGCTGCAGTTCAGTGCTCTTCTCCAACACCACAGCTCAAAGGCACTGGACATCCCATGGATGGCCAAGAGAACAGATATGTTTGGAAGAAAGTGCAGACGGAGTGTTCCTTGGAGGCAAAAATGATGAGGTGTCACCTCACATGCTTTGGGCATGTTGCTAGGAGGAATGTTCTTTGGAGAGGAATAGGATGCTGGGAAGGGTGGAGAATCAGGAAGACCCTCAATCAGATGAATTGACACAGTGACTGCCTCAGTGGACTCTAATATATCAGGAAGTGTGAGGATGACATGAAATAGACAGGGTTCAGATCTTTTGTTCATTGAGTCACTATGAATCGCACTCAACTCAATGGCACCTAACAACAGCAATCAACTATGACTCATGACTACTCTATGAAAAACAAATCCTAACCTTGTCCTATCACGTGTCAACCTCACCAGCTCCCTACGCAAGCTCTCTGCTGCAGTCACTGTGTCAATCCATTCCCTTGATAATCTTCTTTTCTTTTTGTTGGGCTTTTACTTTCCTAAGCATGAAGTCTTTTTCCAAGGACTAGTCTCTCCTGATGACATGCCCTAGGCATGTGAGAAGTTTCATAATCTTTGCCTCTAAGAAGCATCAATTTGTGATTCCTCCAAAGAAGATTTTAGTCCATGGTATGCTCTGTACTCATCTCCAATACCACAATTCAAAGGCAACAATTAATTTTTCAGTCTTTCTTATTTATAATCAAACTTATGCATGCATATGAAGCAATAAAAAATACAATGCCCTAGGTCAGGTACAGCTTATTACTTAACCGAAACTGGAAGAATCTGGTCTGAAAAACAATGTATTCAAATTTTGTAAATAAACTAGTATAATTAAAAAATGTTATAAATGAAGAGGATTTCTTTTTCCTTACCAAGTATTCTAACATGTTTTTGTTGGTAAGTGCCATCGAGTTGATTGCAACTCATAGCAACCCTATGAACAGATTTGAATCTTGTCCTCTTCTGCGCTATCTTCATGTAGAGTCCATTGTTATCATCCTTCTGTCACTCCATGCCAGGGATCTTCTCTTTCTCTGACCCTCCTCCACCTTTCGCAGAATAATGTCTTTTCCTATGAAGTAGCCTCTACTGACAACATGCCTCAAGTATGTGAGACTAATTTTCGCCATCCTCATTTCTAAGGAGCACCTAGGTTGCATTATCTCCAAGACAGACATGTTTGTTCTTTCGTCAGTCTATGGGATATTCATTACTCATCACCAATATAACAATTCAGTGACATAAATTCTTCTTCTGTCTTCCTCATTCCAATATGTTGTTGTAGAGTACAACTGAGTCAGATCTGAGCATAGCTTACCCTCCAGTAGGCCTTCAGAGGCAGTAAATCACCCAGAAGAGATTGCCTATCTTCCTTGGTGGATTTGACAGCGTACCTTTGCATTGGCAGAACAATTTACAACTAATAAGCTACTAGAGCTTCCTCTAAATCAGAATTATGTCACCCACAAACAGCTGTTGTTTGGTATAATCATAAGATCTCAGTTAATTTACCAGGTTCACCATTTATTAGCTGTGTAACCTTGAACTCTTAAGCCAGTTAATCATGTGTGCATCTGTTTCTAGTCTGTAAAATAAAGGTAAGAGTGCCTACTTCAGTGTTATTAAACTGAGGAAATAAAACAATTTGTATAAAAGCCCTTGGTCTACCTAACCCATGTATAAGTGAATTTGTTGTGCATACATAAAGTATCTACTCTGTGCAGACCCTGCTTGGCATTAATGTTATGATCTACACAGCATATGGTAATTCTATTTGCAATTTTCATCTCTTAGAGATTTCCAGTTGATGTTACAATACAATCAGACCCTTGTCAAATGTGTGACATTCTATTATTGCAATGCAGTTTTAGAATGTCAAAATGATGAAAAGAGTAATTTAAAAACAAAATTTTATTAGGGTGTAGTGTAGTCACAATTTCTCAAAAATAGACCTATTGTACAAATAAAAGAAAAAAATAACTCTTATTCTGTTATTCTTTATATGTTTAATAGCTACTATGTACTATGATGGCTTATTTACTGTAGCTTTTTTGGCCATTGGTTTCAGCTATCACCTGACTTTGTAAGACTATACAAATGTAAAGTGTCTGTGACTCCATCATTGGAACTGGATAACTTGCTAATAATTTAAAAAAAAAGGTAAACAGCATCTTTTGGGTGAGATCATGTAAACTAGATGTATAGATTACTAACAAGTGTTTCGGTCAGTTGTACATTCCAAGTCAGACTTAAATTCGGTAAATTCATGTTGTTGCTGTTGTTAAGTGCCGTTGAGTCAGAAGCAACTCATAGTGACCCCATGAACGAAAGTCCTGGACACCTGTATAACTTTTGTCCTTTCTCCAGGTTCATAGGTTTTCCAGAGCAAGCTATTATGGGAATGGATGCTACTCCTGTTTCCAAGCATGTTTTAATTGGGGAGCTCCACCAAACACTGTCCACCATGGGTAACCATTCTCACATTTGACTCATCAGTGTCACAGTGTTCTGCTTCACAGCAACCACAAGTTACCTCTGTACACCAAGTGGACATAGCAGGGTTACATGACCTAGAAGAATGTTTCACCAAACACAATTAGAGGCAGGCCTGAGGGCTGTGGAGTAGAGTCACCCACCTTTGGCTTGGGAACATGGCTTTCTGTCTGCTCTCTCTCTTTCAACTGCTCTCTCTCTCTCTCTCTATGCTATTGGTGTTGTTGTTGTTAAGTGCCATCAAGTTGACTTCAGGTGACTCATAGCAAACCCATGAATGATAGTCCTGGACACCTGTATAACTTTCATCCTTTCTCCAGGTTCATAAGGCAAGCTATTAGATTCATGTGCTGTTGAGTCACTTGTGACTCAAAGCGACCCTATGTACAACAGCCCTAAACTCTGTTCTGTCCTGTGCCAATCTCATTGTCTCTGACACACTCATCCCGATTACCCCAGTCACAGAATCAATCCACCTCCTAGAGGGCCTTCCTTTCCTGTGCTGTCCCTCTACCCTCCCAAGCATGATGTCCTTCTCCAAGAACCGGTCTCTCCTTACAACATGACCAAAGTATGTCAGACGAAGCCCCAGAATCCTTGCCTCCAAGGAGCCGCCTGGTTTAACCCTTTCCAGGATGAATCTGTTTGTTTTCCTAGAAGAACATGGTACCCTCAATACTCCAAAGCTTAAAGGCATCAATTCTGCTTCTATCCTCCCTAGTCATTATCCAACTCTCTGATGCATAACAAGTGATTGCAAAGACCATGGCCTGTGTCAGATGCACCTTAGTCTCCAGAAACAGACTGTTACTCTTCAGTACTTTGGAGAGGTCCCTAACAGCAGATTTTCCTATCCCAATAAGTCTTTTAATTTCCTGGTTACTGGTGCCAAGAGTATTGACT
>NW_006399872.1:3674144-3684689 GCF_000299155.1 Elephantulus edwardii
AACAACAACAACAACAACAACAGTCCAGAGTTGTGATGCTGGGCTCAGCAAGGCTAAGACTTGCCCCAGAAGCTGAATCGTAACTTGTCACTTCCCTAATAAACTCCATAATGGTGAGTTTTGTCTGTGGGTTTTACGTGACCACCGCAATGAATTCTTGGAGCCAATAATAGATCAGTGAGAGCCCTGTGGAGGATGGTTGGAGTTAGAATTGATAAAAGTGAAGTGTGAGAATCTGAGGACATATCTAACTTCCTGGAAGCACGTTTTGTGTTTTAGATGTTTGGATGGGGACTCTTCTCCATTTTGGAGTCAGTGGAAGCCGATGCCACCCACACACAAACCCACTGTTTTTACACCATGAATCGTGAATCAGGCCCTACTTCTGGAAAGCTTCCAATCTTAACTGGCTAAAGTTAGAGAAAGGAAAAATGCATGAACCTCCGTGCTTCTCTAACAGATATTGGCAAGAAAATGCCTCTCGGTTTGTACACACCGATTGGACTTGGCATCTTGGAGGCTCTTCCAAGTTCCTCTCTAAGCCCCTTATAATTGGGCAACGTTGCACAGCGTTCCTGGTGGGACTGATTACCACATTCCTGAGCCGCACAAATGGAAATTATACCTCAGTCTCTGTTCTGATGCCAAGTGCTTTTTTACCGTCTCTTTGAGGGGCCCCTTCTCAGCTGCCTGGAAACCTACTTTTGTCTGCACTACTACTCCTCTCAGTGTCTATATGACATAAGCACTCTTTCAAATATGCGTTAGGTCCTAAAAGCTCCCATTGATAATCTTGCTCTGCTAAGATAATCTTTCTTTATTAAATTTTTATTAGCTACTTTGTACAACTCCTAGACACCATGTAAAACAGTGTTGCATGATCCTGCATTGTCCCCATGATTGGTTATGGATTCAAACACTGTGATCCATACATAAGGTTTTCATTGGCTGATTTTGGGAAGTAAATTGTCAGACTCTCTTTGTAGTACAGCTTAGTCTGGAAGCTCAAATGAAGTGCAGTAAGCATCATAGCAACACACAAACCTCCACTGACAAATAAGTAATAGCTATGCATGAAGTGCATTGGCCAAAAAACAAACTCAATCCTCCTGCACTGAAAAGGGGAACTCTACCACTGAACCACCTCTACCAGTTGGGATTATGTATACCACACACAATATTTCTCAAGCAGTTGTATGAACTATCTCTGGAAATTTAAGATTATACAATAACCAGCAAGATTAGGTAGTAAATGTAGGGCCCAGCAAGTTTATATTAATAGGAAGATCAACTCAGAAAAGAAGAGTATGAATAACTACACACTCAGAGAATGTAATCACTGTTGCTAAAAAACTGTTGGATTTATATGTTATACTGTGTCTATTAATAACAGAAACAACAAATCATTTTAGAAATATTGTACAACTATTGGAACCATTGTATAATTCTAAGGGACCCCAAACACTATCATCTATGTCAGTATTATTCCTTAGGATTGTACAGTGTACAACTTGCCTAACCTTACATGGCAGCCCTGAGCATAAAACTAGATGCTAGGAGGGACAGGAAGTTTCATGAACCTAAGTCCTTTCTGAACAAAAGATATTAATAAAATGCCTTTTGGTTTATAGGTGCAGAGAATATAAGGGATCTTATAATTTTGGAAATTTTTCCAAATTCCTTTGTAACTTGATCACATGGGGAATCTACATTCTCTTGCATATACCTCAAAGATATTTTGGTTATTTTAGTGTAGCTCTCTAATCAGTTAGCGCTGGAAAGTGTTCTAAGTACAGGTGTGCTTTAATGTCTTTGGAATCTGATTTCTTTTTTGCTTCAAATTGTTGCTGTCTTAGTCCAGGTCTTTGTCATCTTCCTGTTGAATTGTTGTGATAGTCTCTTATCTAGTCTTTCTGCTTCTAAACGCCACTCTTTTTCTGCAGTGTTTACAGGATGATCTATTGAAATCTCAGAATCAGTCATGTCATTCACTTACTTGCAATCCTTTAATAATTTACCTTATTTTCAAGATTGAATACAATTGTATAAAACACATTGTGAATAGAAGAATATGAGAAACACAACATATATACATCAAATACAATGTATATGAATTTTATACACAAACTAATTGTTGTTGTTGTTGTTGTTATGTGCCGTCGATTCGCTTGCGACTCATAGCGACCGTATGTACAAAAGCCCTAAAACCTACTCTATCTGTGCCACCCTCATTGTCTCTGACACATCTACTCACACCACCCCAAACACTGAATCAATCCATCTCATCTAGGGTCTTCCTTTCTTGCCCTTTCCCTCCACCCTCCCAAACATGATGTCCCTCTTTAGGGGCTGGTCCCTCCTTGCAACATGCCTAAAGTATGTCAGACGAAGCTTCAGAATCCTTGACTCCAAGGAGCATCCTGGCCTCACACTCTCCAGGACAAACATGTTTGTTCTCCTAGCAGTCCATGGTATATTTGACACTCTTCTCCAGCACCACAGCTCAAAGACATCACTTCTCTTTCTTTCATCCCTAGTCACTGTCCGGCTCTCCTACACATAGCACACAATTGTGAAGGCTATAGACCAGATCAGGTGCACCTTAGTCTCCAGCCTGATGTCATTGCTCTTCAGTACTCTGGAGAGGTCCCTAATAGCTGACTTTCCCGATGCAACTCATCTCTTTATTTACTGGCTGCTGGTATCAAGAGTGTTGACTGTGGAGCCAAGCAAACTAAAACTGTTAACTATCTCAATCTCTTGACCATCCATACTGATGCTGCCAATTGGCCCAGTGGTGAGAATCTTGATGTTAAGCTTCAATTCATATTAAAGGCTGCAGTCCTTGACCTTCAGCAGCAAGCACTTTAGGTCCTTCTCACATTACACAGATTGTTGAGGAATTTTCCACCAATCCTGATGCCACATTCCTCCTCCTACAGCCCAGTGTCCCAGATGATCTGTTCTGCATACAGATTGAAAAGGTATGTAGACAGTATACATCCCTGGCAGACCCCTTCCTGATTTTGAACCATGCAGTGTCTCCTTGCTTTGTTCTGATGTCTGTCTTTTGGTCCAAGTATAGGTTTCGCATATGCACAGTCAAATATTTTCAGATTCCCTCTCTTCTCAGAGTCAGCCACAGTTTGTTTTGATCCACACAGTCAAAATCCTTTGCATAGTCAATGAAACACAGACATTCGTCTGGTACTCTGTTTCTGCCAGGGTCCCTATAACATTAGCTATGATATCCATAGTGCCACGACCTCTTCTAAACCCAGCCTTCATAGCTGACAGTTTTCTGTTAACATGTTGCTCCAGTCGTTTTTGGATAGTTTTCAGCAGGATTTTTCTTGCATGTGATATTAATGATATTGTTTGATAATTTTCAAACTCTGTCAAGTCAACTTTCTTTGAAATGGGAACAAATATTGATCTCTTCCCGTCAGTTGGCCCAGCTGGCTGTCCTGCAGATTTCTTGACACAACTTAGTGAGCACATCCAGGACAGTGTCTGTTTGTCGAAATATGTCAATTGTTATGTCATCAACTCCCGGAGTCTTGTTTTTTTTGCCAATTCTTTCAGAGCAACTTGAACTTCCTCCTTCATCACCACAGGCTCTTGCTCATATGTTATTTCATGAAATTCTTCTTCTGTGTCAGTCAATTCCTTCCAGTACAGTGACTCTGTATACTCCTTCCATCTTCTTTTAATCCTTCTTGGATCATTTAAAATTTTACCCAAAGCATCCTTAAGCATTGCCTCTCATGGTTTGAATTTGTTTTTCAACTCCTTAAGAAATGCTTAAGAAATCTTAAGAAATGCTGAGCTATCTATCTCCAGTCTCGTTTCTGTCACTGTGTCCAGGTTTTCCAGCTACTGATCCTTCTTCCCTGTCCCCAACTTTTGTGTTCCAGTTGCCCATTATTATCAATGCATCTTGATTGCATGTTTGATCAATTTCTGACTGCAAAAGTTGGTAGAAATCTTCCATCTCATCCTCTGGCTATAGTTGTCCATGCATATATTTGAATGATAGTGGTATTCACTGGACTTCCATGTATGTTTTTTAAGATGGATCTAGAAATTACTTTTTTAATAATGAAATTAACCCCATTTTTTCTCAGCTTTTCATCTCCAGCATATTAGATCATATGATCATCTGATTAAAAATGTCTCATGCCAAGTTATCTCACTTCACCAATACCTAGTTTGTCAATATTTATATGTTCCATTTCTTAACAAGGTCCAATTTTCCTACATTCATGCTTTTCACATTCCATGTTCTAATCACTACTGTCTGCTTACAGCTGCTTCTCCTTCTTTGTGTTTCCATATCTGAGATCTCAGTCTCAATTGCCATGTCTGCTAGTCTAAGTGTACTTTATTGTACATAGGGTTTTCAAAGTCCTGTTATTTTGGAAGTGGATGGCCAATATGAATTCCTGTTTATGGAAATAAGATATTTCATCATTTTAAACCTAATCTTGTTATCCTCTGCTTCTAGAATATTACACTTGCTTCGGGCCTTTGCATCTGATACTCCTTTCACTTAGAAAGTTTTCCCATCCCTCTATTTGTTTCTGCTGTCTAACCTCAGCTCAAATAATACCTCTGCTGGGAGCTCTTTAAAGGTTACAGCAAGGACTATTGTTAAAAGAGTGTAAGCAGAATTGGGAGAGCCATATCTGACCTCTACTAACTCCATAGGGGGAAGTGCCCTCATCAACAACATTCACAACACAAAACCAATTTCGGTGAGGTCAGATATCTGCCCCCCCCCCCCATGCTCCCAACACTAGTTCCAACATCAATCCCACTATTTGACTGGGTCCAAAGTTTGTTGCAATAGCTACACAGACTATACAAAATGGTACTGATGAATACAGGGCTTTTTAAGGGAAATTAATAGATTATAATTCAGGTTGGATGCAGGTTGTAATCTTTCAATCAAGACAGCTTTGAAGTATACTTGCAGGGCCCTCAGCCTTCATTCTCATGACTTTAGATTATTACTACAAAGCTTTCTTAGTCCTTCGAATTAAGACATCCCTCCCTCCACCCCGAGTCCTTCAGTAAACATGGGTGAAGGCTCCTAGCTCTGTTTCCTTAGATTAGCAGTTCCCAGGTCAGCTTTGTCTCACGTCAGGTCTCTTATTCTCTGCTGTGATGCCTGCTATTGCTCCTGAAGGTTTCAGTCTAAGTAGCACAGAAGAATTCAGCTTCAAAGAGTGCATGCCACATTTTCTTCTTCTTTGCTTGTGGTAAGATTCCCAAATTCTGCTGCTGAATCCACTCGATTTAATAGCAAAACTAGTTAATCCCCTTGTCTATCACCTTAGGATAGACTATCCTACTCATCCATGTGACAATGTCAAAATTAATGACTATGAAAGTAATTTTGAACAATAAACCCTTGACACCATAACTATACATTTAGCAGAAACAAAATAAGAGATTTTTTCTTCTCAATAAATAAATAGTACATAGGACAGGTAATTACAATTTAAACCTCTGCTGGCAGTAAACATAACACAAAACACAATGTATCATGAATACTGAAAATTTGAATGGGTTGATTGACCTTTTTATTTTTTTTTGTTTGTTTGTTTTACATTTTACTGTGATTTTAATGAAAGTTTTCAGACAGGTTGGGTCTTCGTTCATTCATTCGTTGTTGCATGTTTTCCTTCCTTCCAAGTCTACTTTACAATGCATCTCTTATTCCAGATTGTTGTCACACATAAACATCTAATCATATATTCCTTTCCCATAGTTCTTCCCCTCATCTGTTCCAATGCAGTTCATTATCTATCCACATTTTTCCTATTCTCCCTCCAACCTCTCAAGTCAGTCCCAATTTATAACAGCAGTGTTATGCAATATTTGCCCTCTGTGACTGAGATATTTTATTCAGCATAACGGCAAGCTCACTCATGTTGTGTAATATTTTGTGAGTGTATTGTTTTTTATGTTGGCATAATATTTCATTGTGTGGCTGTATCATAGTTTTTCTGTCCATTCATTTGCTAATATGCATTTGGGTTGCTTCCATCTCTTTGTTATTGTGAGTAGTAATGCAGCAATAAACATGGGTGTTCATACATCTGTTTAAGTCATGGCTCTGGTTTCTTTAGGGTATATTCTTAATAGTGGAATTATTGGGTCAAAAAATATTTTTTTTCCAACTTTTTGAGTCTTTACCATTTTACATTCCCACCAGCAGTGAGCAAGGATTACAATTTCTCCACAACTTCACCAGCATTTGTTGTTTACAGCCTGTTGAACTTCCTATTGTTACTGGGGTGAAATTTTTTTTTTTACTTTTATGCAAGCTTTTGTTTGTTTAGTAAAATATTTAATGCTCAGTTATTAAAATACATCATTCTGCTTTAAAAGTATCATTTTTTGCCCAGTTAAAATATTTCTTAAGCTCACGAAGTGTTGAAAAGTAATAGCTTTGAGGAAAGGTTGAAAAGAAAGTAACACCTGGCCCAGTACACAAATAATTCCAGGTGTTAGAGACCTGGAGGAGGAAATGCAAGGACCTGTTAAGAGAGTAATGAGCGAGCATCCTGATCCTATGATGCTGCCTTCCATTGTGGTTCCTGAGCCAAGTGCCAAAAATGACACAAATATGGATGGCCTGACTCGCCACTCAGAGACAATAATGTGTCAAAAGGCTCTAAAGTCCCTCTTTCAAGTCACATCAAAAACAAAACAAAAAAAATGGAAAATATAGTGGCAAAAGTATAAGTACAGGAACCAAAAGCCTTAGTTCTGTTATGATTTCAGAAAACAAATTCTATGTTAAAGGATTGTACTATGACAGTGGTTTTCATATTGTGCTTTACACAAATCTGGATGGTTTTTCATGGGAGGTCTGGTGGTGTAGTCTCTAAGGAGTTGTGCTCCTAATGCAAAGTCAGTGCCTCTCTGTTGGCCTGTATCCATCCGCAGCTTTAAGGGAGAGACGGGCAGTCTCTTCCCATGAAATTTACAGCCTCCTGAAAACCTGCTGCAGGGTCAACTATGACTCAATTTTACTCAACAGGAATGAATTTAAATTTTGAGGTGTTTTTCAAGGGAATCTTGATGGGAGCAGAGAGGAAGGGTGGAACTCCCCTAGAACACCTCCATTTTCATCAAGTATTCTATTTATCTGTGTATTATTTTATTTTAAAAATTATTTACTTCTTTAAACCCATGTAAAAACCTTAAGAACCATTATAAAGAGCAGGTGTTCTACCTTTGCCTTCTACAAAAGACTAAGTCCAAGAGTTAGTCCAGATCTTTGCTCCCTTACTGAGACAGTCTGACTGATGCCCTCAAGAGTAGACAGGAATTACTGCTAGCTGTTCTCCTGTAACTTGTCCCCTCTTTTCCTTGTAGGTGAAATATTTGCTTTCCAAGGATCAGTTTCATGTTGTGCTGGAATCAGTCACTATACATGCTATTTTGTTTATATTATTTAATTGCATATTATCCACACTGCACAGAGTGCAAAGGGTGTGTGTCTCTTTTCTCTGGATACTAAGGAGGATGTTTTTTAAAAGACTATAAAAATTGCTGTTGTTGTTATAAAAATTACGTATTAAGAGCATTGTAGAACTTTATGTAGGCAAGACAACTATTTGGGGCAAGATTATGAAAACACAGAACCTACTCTCAGATCGTTTAAAAAATATCTTGGAATTAGGATTTCCTTTTAAAGAAACCAAGTTGGAAATCATATTTGTTGCATTATAAGTGAAGTTCAGAAAGATGAGGAAATTGCAGGATTCCAAACTGTTCATGCTCTCAAACTAAATGTTGGCTTGACATTGGGTTTTTAAGAACAAAACATGTATGCTTTAAGCTAAAATGTCTAAATATGCATATACATTCTTTTCATAAGTCTTTATTCTAATGGTTTTTCTAATTTACTACTGCTGTTGTGGTTCTCCATTGCCATTGAGTGGATTCTGACACATGGTGATACTATGTTTGCAAAGCAGAACTGCTCACAGGTTTTTCTAAGAGTTTATGATCTCTCATAAGCAGATCACCTGGACTGTGTTCTGAGGTGCCTCCAAGTGGAATGAGTCCAAACCAACAGTTTTTTCAACTAGTAGTCAAGTACTTAACCATGTGTGCTACCCAGGGACTCCTGTTTAACAACTAGTTCTATCAACTATGTAAGTGTATATGCATACATCCAGAAAGAGATACCAAAAACTTTGCTTCTGAAAAATCAAACACACAAACTTGCTTCAACAGTTCAGAATATGAGGTTCTGTTGCATTTTATCCCAAGGAGAACCGACACCCCTGTTGAATTGAGCCCTGCCTGGCCCTGCACTTGAGCAGCTGTCAGGCTCATAGCTACTACGACACAGACAACATGGTAGCGTCCAACTACAACAGGTGTCCCTGATTTTGAATCTTAAATTTCAGCAAGGACTGCAGTATGATCATGGAAAAAATAAAACTTGAACGAGTAGAGTAAAGAGAGTTGGGGTGCGGAGTGAATGGTATGACCTGGAGGCTCTTTCCCTTGCTGGTCAGTCCATTCAGAGTGCCAAAGAGCTCAGACTGGCAAGCCTAGAATCATGAAGATTTACTGATTCTGCTTTTAACTGTGATCAGGCACTGAGTGACTTATCTTGTTGTTTGGGAGTGAATGCTGACTAGACAAAGCCATCTTTGCCTGGGGATATTTGTAACTGTTTACAACAAAATAAATAGTGCCAATGTTCAAGAGAATATGCCAAATAGGTGGACACTGACCTCAAAAGAGAAATAGATCAGCTAATGGAAGATGCATAACATTTACTTGTGAAAAGGTGATCACCTTTTCATACCTGAGTGTTGATTCCAACTTTATGAAAGAATAGTAGTTTTTTTTTTTTAAGACTTCATCACTCACACTTAAGTCAAGTTGTAGTTGTTGTTGTTAGGTGCCACCAAATCAAGTATGACTGGCTCATAGAGACCCTATGAGCAACAAATCTTAATCCTGCCCTATCCTACACCGTCCTGTCATCTCTGGTACACTTGAGTCCGTTGCTGCAGTCACAGCACCAGTTCATCTCATTGGGAATTTTCCTCTCTTTTGCTGAATCTCCATCTTTTCAAGCATGCTATCCCTTTCCAGGGAATAATTATCCTAGCAGTATGTCCAAAGTATGAGAGATGAAGCTTCACCATCCTTGCCTCAAAGGAACACTCTGGCTGAACCTTTTCTAAGACAAATCTCTTTGTTCTTTTGGCAGTACTCTTCTCCAACATCAAAATTCAAAGGTATCAATTCTTCTGCCATTTTTATTCATTGTCCAGCTCTCAGAAGCATAGGAAGTGATTGAAAACAACAAAGTATATGAGACAAAGTAAACCGAGCTTGTTTGCCTCTATGGAGCATTATGGCTGCACTTTTCCCAAGACATACTTGTTTGTTCTTTTGGCAGTCAATGGCTTAGTTAGTTCTTCTCCAACACTACAACTCAAAGGTATCAATTCTTCTTCTGTCACTCTTACACACTGTTCAACTCCCAGATGCATAGCAAGTGATTGAAAAAAAAATGGCTTAAATCAAGTGCACCTTGGACTTAAAGCTTACACCATTGTGCCTTAGCACTTGGAAAGATCCTTGACAGCAGATTTTTCTCAATGCAAGAATAATAATAATGGTTATTATTATTATTATTGATACTAGGGGTTTTTTATATCATCTTTTGATTTCTGGACTGCTGGTACCAAGGGTGTTGAATGTGGATTCAAGATGAAATCACTGACAACTTCAATCTTTTCTCTATCATGGTGTTGCCTGTTAGCCCAGGGGTGAAGATTTTTTTTTTAATGTTGCAATGTAATCCATATTGAAGGCTAGAGCCTTTGGTCTTTTGCAACAATCATTTCAAGTCTTCTATACATCTGGTAAGCAAAGTTATGTCATCTGCATAATGCAGATTGTTAGTGAGTTTTCCTCTATGATGTTAAAGGTTTAAAAATCTGTTCCATTTAGTGGTGAACTAGCCAATCCCCTTGGGAATAGGCTAACATACCCTATTCACATAATCCTGTCCATTCACACAGCAAAGTCAAATTCAAGGCTAGAAAAGCCATTTTTAAGCGTTCTGATGTGCTTGCTTATGGCTATAATTTGACCCCTGGTTATTGTTTTGGGTGTTTCCCAGAGGCTTTAGTATGTTATGTTTTCATTCTCAGTTGTTTCAAGAAAATTTTTAATTTTATTTTTTTATTTTTTCTACTACCCACTCATGTTCAAGCAAAGTGTTTTTCAGCTTCCAAATGTATGCTTTTTTCTTCTTTATCCTCTTATTATTAATTTATAATTTTGTAGTATTGTGGTCTGAAAAAATGATTTGTATCATTTCTATGATTTTGAATTTACTGATGCTTCTCTTGTGTCCTAAAAAGTGACCTATTCTGGAGAATGTTCCCTGCACATTGGAGAAGAAGGTAAATGGTTCTTTTTTGGGGTGTGTTAGCCTATAAATATCTATGAGATTGAGTTGGTTTATTCTGTCATTTAATTCTTAAGCAT
>NW_006399872.1:3689810-3695624 GCF_000299155.1 Elephantulus edwardii
CATCTTTTTTCTAAATTCTGCATCAGAAAGTTCCATCAAACTTTCTGGCATCATGAAATCCATTGCTACTGTGTCGTTTTTTGGGGGGAGATATCTTGTTCTGGGCTTGCGTGGTGAGTGCGGTACCCTGCTTCTTTCGAGACATTGAAGTGGAAGAGTTGTTGAAAACGAAGGTGTTAGTTGATTCTTTGTTTGATGTCACTACTTCTCTATAAAGATGTCCAGTACCTTCCTTTTGCTTAGATTAATGGAACCAATGTGGTACGGCCAAACAGCAGTTTGTAGTCTAAAGAAACTAAATCTTCAATATTGGACAATTTTTTTCAAGTGCTGTTGAAATATGCTATAAATTTGGTTTATATTTTGTTGTTCTTCTGTCTGGTTTTTTGTTTCGTTTTTCTTTTTTGTTGGGTTTTTTTTTACCCTTTTCTTTAAGTCCGGGCGCGAGGGCCGAAGTCCCTCGGGCCCCAAAGTTCAGAGCTGGCGGGGGGGTGCGTGAGCCGGGTCGGGGGGGGGGGGGCAATGCAATACCTGAAGATGGGGGTCGTGGGTCAGAGCTGCAGGGGTCTGTCCCGATTCAAGTCCACTCCCACCGGTCACTGCGTCTGCACACATCCCTTCGCCAGTCCCAAAGTTCAGAGCTGGCGGGGGGTGCGCAAGCTGGGTCGGGGGGAGCAATGCAATACCTGAAGATGGGGGTCGTGGGTCAGAGCTGCAGGGGTGTGTCAGTTCTATCTTTTTTTGAGAACTGTGTATTGACATCTCCAACAACTCTAATAGTGTTGTCTATTTATTTTTTTAGTTTTGTTAATGTTTGTTTTATATACTTTGCACATCTTTCATTTAGTGTATAGATATTTATTATTGTTATGTCCTCTTGTTCTACTGACCTATTAAGCATTATGTAGTGATCTTCCTTGTTTTTTGTGATAGTTTTTGCATTGAAATTTTTTTATCAGATATTAAAGTTGCTTTTACTGCTTTTTTCTGGTTTCTGTTTGCTTAGTATATTTTCCCCCACCCATTTACTTTTATTCTTTCTTTATCTTCATTTTTCAGGTGTATCTCATTTAGACAGCATATTGATGGGTTTTGCTTTTTTTTATCCAATCTGCAACTCTTTTTCTCTTCAGTGGTGCATTTAAACAATTTACATTCAGTGTGACTATTGAGAGGCAAGGTTTTATTACTATTATTTGGTTGAGTCCTTCTTGGTGTTGTTGATGGTTACTTTGGCCCATCCTGCTTTTTGTGGCACCTCTGTAAGAAGGACGTCTCTCAGTTTTTGCTGCAATGCTCATTTTGTTTTTACAAACTCTCTAAATTTCTGTTTTCCTGGGAGAATCTTGATCTCTCCTTCATATTTGATGGACAATTTTGCTTAGTATAATATTCTTGGTTGACAGTTGTTTTCTTTGCGTGTTTGATATATGTCTTTACATTGAATTCTTGCTTAAAAGAAATCAGCACCTAATTTTATTTGCTCTCCCTTATAGATTACGCTTTGTTTCTCCCTCTCTGCTTTCAGAAATCTCTAACTTTGGTTCTGGCAAATTTGACTATGCTATGTCTTGGTGTTTTTCTTTTAGGGTCTATTCTATACGGTGTTCATTCAGCTGCTTGAGTATATATTCTCTCAATCTTCATTATGCTTGGGAAATTTTCTTCTAGTAATTCTCTCACAACTTTCTGGTGCCTTTGCTTACTTCTTCCTGTGCTGGGATTCCAATGATGTACATGTTATGGCTCTTGATGCTGTCCCACAATATTCTTAGGTTCTCTTCTTTTTCCTTTTTTTTTATTCTGCTTTTTGTCCTAGCAGATTAGTGGTGACAATTCTATCTTTCATTTTACTGGTTCTGTGTTCCATCTCTTCAACCCTGTTTATGTGACCCTCCATCATGTTGACAGCATCTGAAACATTGGACCTCATATTTTGGATTATGATTTCTTGTTTTTCCAGAGCCTCTAATGCCTCATTTGTTGTATCTGTGTTGTTTTAGATTTTTTTAAGCTCTTCCTGATTTTTCCTTGCGGTGTCCTGTAATTCTTCAAGTTTGTCTTCCATCCATTGAAAATATTCAGCCATTATTCTTTTAAATTCTGTATCGGAAAGTTTCATCAGACTTTCTGGCTTCAGAAAATCCATGGATACTGTGTCACTTTTTGGGGGTAATATCTTGCTCTGAGTTTGTGTATGGGGTGAGGTAACCTGTTTTCTATGTGACATTGCTGTGGTAGAGTTTTTCATATCTGAGGTGATAGCAGGTTCTTAAACTGAAGTCACTGGTCCAGGAGAGGGTCAGGCCTGGGTTTCTCTCAGTTTCAGAGAAAAGGCCTGTGGAAGCAGCCTTCTCTGTCAGACCGCTGTCACAGCTAGGGTAGGTAGCCCAAGGTGCTCTGGGCTAAAGGCAGTTGATAGACTGGACATGAGGAGAAACAAGGCAGAGTGTGGAGAACTGATTGGAAAACCAGGAAGCCTTGGTTTTACCTTCAAGAATGTGTTCAAGCTGTCTCACTCCCTTCTGACTGAGCATAAATGGTCCCATGTGATCCAATCAGACAGCTGTGACCCTTACAAAGTACCTCTCTCAAGCTCCAGCATTACTCTTGGTGCATGTAGGGAGTGGCATTCTGAGTGTGGGCCAGAGGCATCAGGACCAGAGTTCTGGGTGATGTGACTGGATTTCTGGGCTCCCACTCACTCAGATTCCAGCTTTTCTGCTGCTCTCCATGTCATAACACTCCCCAGCATGTCATTTCATCATTGTTCCCTGGTGTGTTGCTCCCTGGTGTGTCACTTCAAGATGCATTGCTGCCCTGTGTGTGTGTGTGTGTGTGTGTGTGTCAACGGCTCCCTGGCACATGTGTGGCATCAGCAAGCAGCTCCCAGCATGTGCCAATAGACGCTTTTGACTTCTCTCACTCAAACTCCCACTGTACATCTCTCTGCCACATCTTACTGACGTGTCTTGCTGCTGCATCTCTTTCCCAGCACATCTCAGCTTGAGTGTCTACCTTTTGAAAGCATAAGAAGCTATTGAAAATACTACAGCTTAGATCAGGCACACCTTAGTCTTTAATTAGACATCAATCCACGACAATGTGTTTTCCCAAAGCAACACATCTTTTGATTTCTTTACTGCTGTTAGTGTGGGTATTGATTGCAGATTGAAGTAACATAAAATTATTGACAACTTCAACCTTTCCGTCAACTATCATAATGCTGGTTATTGATCTAGTGGTGAATTTGTTTGTTTCCTTAGTATTGAGATATAATTCACGTTGGAAGTTTCTGTCTTTGTCCTTCTTCAGCAAGTGCTTCAAATCGTCTATTTTCAGCAAGCAAGATCTATATAATCCAAGTTGCTGATGAATCGTTCTGCAATCCTAATGCCATATTCTTCTTCATATAGTCCAACTTTTAAAATTATTTGTTTGGCATACAAAATAGGTATAAGTAAAGGATCCAACCTTGATGCACATTTTCCTGATTTTAAACCATGCAGTGTTCCCTTGTTGTGTTTGGAGAACTGTATCTTGCTCTATATATAATGATAACAGTAATTATAATAGTGATTATTTTTGGTTAGTTTGATTACTTTTCCCTCTTTACTTTAAAATTTCCAATAATAAATTATTTTTGTAAGAAAATACAACTATTTTTTAAAAAGACAACCAAATTTCATTTCTTGCATATTTCATATTTTCAAATTCATCAACTACTTAAGTTGTACTTGGAAGCTCAAAATCAATAAGAGTACTTAAAATGACACAAAAAATAGTTACACATTTTCATCTGAGATTGAACAAAATGATGCTGCTTTCTTATCTTGGGTTAAAGCTCTTTCTTTTATTTTCTGCATTTTTGTGCTTTATTTTGATGACTCTATTGTTTGAAACAACCCATAAGTGCAATGCAGAAGCCCTAACCATGATTCACCTTATGGAGAGAATGTAGATGTTAGATATGCCTCATTCAGTCATAAATTAGTTTTATGAATTCAACATTAATGAATTAACAACATGTATTAAGTAAATTCCCTTGAACAAAAAAAAATCCTTAAAATGAAATTATGCATTGATTGGATGACAAAAATACTGTGACCAGAGGCTCACAAGAACCAAATTCTGCATTTCCTCTAGGAACAATGTTCCCCCAGGAACAACTTTGCTAAGTCAATGTTTACAGTGACTTTATAAACCGCAAATACTGCAGATAACAAGAACTGACTATACAACTAAACATTTTTAATGATTTTTTAAAATGGTGTTTATGCAAGGTTAATTGTAAAAAATAAAGGATGCTTTATATGTAGTTTTATTGTAATTATGTTTTTAAAAATGCAGTGAGACTATATTGGAGGAAAATATGCTCAAATGCTATATATTAATGTGTATAGGGTTAGGGTTTGGTTTTTCCCTCCTTTCCTCTTCATTCTCTTTCTTTCTTTCGCTCTCTTTCTCTCTCTCTCTTTCTTTTCTTCAGATCTGAATCTTTCCAATTGCTCACAACTACCTTGTATTTGCTCTTATTATTAAGCAAGTTGCCAAAGTTGTCTTCCCTGCAGGAGTTATAACTGGGATATTTTAACTTCAGAATAAATAGCCAAAAACACGTGGGATAACTATAACTTCTACCATATACATTTGCAAAACAAAGATAAAAATGTCTTATATAGGGAAAATTAATTTCTATTTTAAGTCTTCATTTTACACAAGAGGAAACCTTGAGCTTCAGTAAGTCATTTCTCTCTTTCTCTTGTCTAATTCATTTTTGCCTTCATAGCTAACTGAATCACTTTCCTAGGAACTAGTTACATATTTTACCAGATCTCAACATATTGAGAAGAAAACATATGTAAGTATGTTTATCCTTCTTTAAATCAGTGATACGGAAACATTCAGTAACAAACCATCAGATGCTAAGCCAAACTTACTGGACTCACATGTCAGAGCCATTGACTCTCTGATCTTGTTTGGTAGTACTAAGCCATACAAAATTCTACCCCTATGATTTACTCAAGCAGCTTGACATGACCTTCTTTTCTAGGTTGAGGATTTACTGTCAAATGGAGATAGAATCCTCTTTACCTAGAAAGGATGGTCATACCAGGTCATCCTGGAGGGAACTGAAAGAGCACATTGAAGCTTAGGCTAGGCTGGCAGCTGCCTTTGCTTATTAAGTAGTCTTTCTACTCCACAGCAGATGGCTCTGGCAGTGTCACATAAGTCACCCTGTAAAGTCATAAATATATTTTGAAGCTAACTTGGACTGTTTACATTAAATGTTCTTTGATTTTGTCTATCTAGCCTTGGCATTCATGGTTGGCTTGCTGTTTGGTCTATCACTGTATTTTCAGAGCCTGCTTAACTCAGTACTGGACACCCAGGGAGCACTTAACATCTTTCGTTCTATTGAGAAATACATAAATAAATGCTGAATAAATCCACTTTCACATACAAGGTAAATATCCACCAAGAATATGGTATAGTTTTTACACAATCTAGATGGAATGGGATGCGAATGTTGTCCATGAAATGATAACTGAGAGTTTTAATTGAAAAGAGAGCAACTAGTTTGATGGTTTTTCCGGCATTCTAGAGTTGAAATAGATGAATGTGGTGGCCACATGTGTTCCACTAGAGTGGTAAGCACTCAAGGCTGTGTCGATAAGAATAGAATGTTGTTGTTGTTGTTGTTGTTATGTGCCATAGAGTCGCTTGCGACTCATAGCGACCCTATGCACAACAGCCCTAAACTCCGCTCTGTCCTGTGCCAATCGCACTGTCTCTGACACTCCCATACCGATT
>NW_006399872.1:3696519-3702305 GCF_000299155.1 Elephantulus edwardii
GTTTGTTATGATCCACACAGTCAAATGCCTTTGCATAGTCAATGAAACACAGATAGACATTCCTCTGGTATTCTCTGCTTTCAGCTAAGATTCCATCTAACATCAGCTACAATATCCCTAGTACCACGACCCTTTCTAAACTCAGCTTGGGATACCTTACTTTTTCTTTGGGTTTACTAGGTTCACACTATATTGCTTCTCTGACTGAAGAAATGCCAGGGAATTTGGATTCACCACAGAGAGTTTATTTCCAGAATCAGGAGATCATTGGGTAGAACTCTACGTTCCCTAAATTTCCAAGACCAGTCACAGATATACCAAGAGGTAGAGAGGATATAACTCCTCATGACGCCTGATAGTAACAGTGTTAGGAATCTTCTAAAAGTGGTGTTAGAACCAGGCAATGCTACAATCTCAAATACAGATTTCATAACAAACTTTGAAGGAGACCTGATGGTGTAACAGTTAAACACTTGGCTGCTAACAACAGAAAGGTTAGCAGTTCAAGCTCACTACAGCTGAGAAAATCCTACATGGCAGCTAGAATAAGCTTAACAACACACAACAACTACAATTTGTTGGGAGTTTGGAACTCTGTACCCGGTGACATCCTGTTCCTAGTATCGACTTCATGATCATTAACTTTGTCATTTATCTGAACACCTACAGAGCAAGCACTATGCCAAACACATTGTTTCTAATAGTTAAAACCTCACTGGAAAGTTTAATTATCTCTATGTTACGAAGGAGAAAATAAGCCCTAGAGAGGTAAGTAGCTTCTGAAATCTCACAGTTAGTACTTCCTCTCTCCTCTCAACACTTCATTACTGACTACCCATTATCTAAACTTTCATTTTGTATCTGTTTCAGAGAAGCCTAAGGAGCCTCACAGAAAAGCCTCAAGATCCATCTCAAGGGAACAGCCCAGCGTTCTTCCCACATTTAATGAAGCAACACTGATTTAATCTGTTTCCAGTACTGGGCTGCTATTGAAGTGCTAGTATTGAGAAAAGGTTCTGCTCTGGCATTTGAAAATATAAAACTAAAAGTAAGGACATGAAAGGTAAAAGGAAAAGAGATAAGAAAGAGAGGAAGTAGGGAAGAAAAGACAAAAAAACCCAAACCCCACAGACTTAAAGAAGAAAACAATATTAATTTTGGCATTTCTAGGCCTTCAGAAACCTTTCCCCAAACACACACTACATAACTACAATCTCCTTGCTTAATATGTGAACTCCCATTATACTGACCAATAAATTGTTTCTTGACTATTTCTCATGTTTATTTGTCTCAATGAGTCTTTTCTCGTGTCTTTCAAGCTCACACTTTATTTCATGCCCTCATTTCCAGATATCACACACCCTCCACCTCCTGAAGACCTCACTAGACTTGAGAAAACTATGGTTTTCCCCATCTGCAAGTTATCTAGTACTCTCTCAATGACATTACACTTCACATAAACCATTCAGTCTCATTTTGTGGTTGTATAATATGTGTCTTATTTTCACAAACACTGATCTACAAGGAATCAAAACCCACAATGGTTTCCTGGATTTTTACTTTTGAACATAAAAATCCTCCTTCCCCAAACCCCAAGAACCACATTTTCTTACTTTCTATTCCTGTCCACCTCTCCACAGATCCAATATACACATGTACTTTGATTGCCTTACACTTCTGATTAGGTGTTTTACCATTTTAATTCTGAGAGTAGACCAGGCTTTATTCCTGTCATAGGTAAATATGTGATACCAGTTGCTTTGAGAAAGAAGTTTCTGACTACTGTCACTTGTACTTTGATTCTGTAATCATTATGCTATGAATTGGCATGTGCTACAGATAAGAAATTCTTTTCATTGAACCATATTGTCCTAGCACATGCATTCAATTTCTCAGAAAGATATAAAACAAGTTTCTTCTCTATTCTTCATGATCTTATCTCTTGTCACAGGAAACCTCTACATTATCAAATTCCCTTCTTTCAAGTGAGGGCATATCTTGGGATAAGCAAATCAAAAGCAAGAGAGATGAATGCTTATACCAGAATGCTAGTTAATCCATTTACAGTGCTAAGAAACACAGATAGACATTCCTCTGGTATTCTCTGCTTTCAGCTAAGATTCCATCTAACATCAGCTACAATATCCCTAGTACCATGACCCTTTCTAAACTCAGCCTGGGATACCTTACTTTTTCTTAAGAAAACATTTTGAAAAAATGACCAATGATTTGTTTGGTGACTGTAGAACCAAAATTATGGTAATTTGATGGCTCTTGAGGAAGCTTGTATGAGACTAAGAGAGAATCTAGCACTTTTCTTTTGCCTCTGGCATGCGATCACTTTAGTAATCTTGAATTAACTTGGACCACAGACAAGAAATTCCTTTCATATCCATGGTCAGGGGAGACTATATACTAAAGTCCCTGTTCTAGTATTTAGCAATCATTTATATTGTTTGTGTGTAATTCTAATAATCATTTTTATATTGAAACTATTTCTCTAAGCAAGCATCTATCAAAATATTAACATAAAATTAATTCAGAACTTTAAGCATAATAATTTTACTTTGCAAACCAGATTATGTTGCTGTTACTCACCTACTCACTCATTAACTTCTGTCCAGTAGCTTCCTATTCATGGCTACCTACCATTAGTATGCAAGGCTGTAAATCATAAGAGGAGATTGATCATTTTTCTTCCTCAGATCTCTTATTTGAACCGTAAGAGACTTAAATGTGTTAGTAGCACAGCTCATTACAGACTACACTAGAGAACAGTGTCTCTTATGGTTGAAAGGTCCTCTAATTTAAATTCTTCACATTTTGCGTGATAATCCAATGTACAACAGAAAGACTACCCAGAACTACACTATCTTCATGATTTACTTCAGATTATATCTTTGTGAAATTGATCACTAGACCTTTCTTTAGAATCTGTTTTAGTTTAGAAGCTTTTAAAAACCGGTTCAGCATCTTGCTTTGGTGAATAATGCTTCTATGAACATTGGTGTACAAGTTTCTGTTTGTGCCTCAGTTCTCATTCTGTCGGGGTATGTTCCAAGCAATGAAATAGCTGGTTCATATGGAATTTCTATGTTCAACATTTTGAGGAAATACCAAACTGCCTTCCAGAGTGGTTGTACCATTTTACAATCCCACCAACAATATATGAGTTCCTATCTCACCACATCCTCCACATCCTCTCCAACATTTATTAATTGATGTCCTGCTAAACTTCACCACTGCTACTGGAGTAGGATGGTATCTCATTGTGGTTTTGATTTGCATCTCTCTTATTGCCAGTGATTTGGAGCATTTCTTTATGTGTCTTTTGACCATCTGAATTTCCTCCTAGGTAAAAAGTCTTTCCATATCTTTTGCCTATTTTGTAATTGGATTATCAGTCTTTTTTTTTTTTTTTCTCCTGGAGGCCCTATAGGATTCTGTAAACTTTCATTATGAGACCTTTGTCTGAGGTAGTATTGCCCAATCACAACAAAATGGACTGATAAATTATGGTATATTCACACAATGAAATACAATGCAGCATACAGGAAAAATGATTTTGTAAACAACTAACCAACATGGGAGGGACTGGACAGCATTATGATGGGTGAACTAACTCTGTGTCATAAAGACAAATACTGTAGAGGACCATTATTGTAGAGTGTGTATGAGGATGCAAGGGGGGATGCTTAAATATAGACCTGTACAATTTTATGGGTGGACAGAGGGATTAATAAAGGAAAAGAGAAAGGTCTGGTACAAAAACAATATATATTAACTTTATGAACTTTGTATGTAAACCAAGATAATTTTTTTAAAAGCACAAAATACCTGTTCAGTATCATAGTTGCACAGACAAGTGGTAGCTACACATGATTGGCTAAAACAAAAAACAATCTCTGTCATGGAAGGCCAGAATTATAACATTGCACAACACAAATAGAAAATTTGTCTATCCTAAAAGTCTAGAAACTGCTCTATAGCGTTGTAATTTTCTCTTTTCTAACTACAAAAGCATGTTGTTGTTCCTGCTATATGTCATTGAGTCACCCTCCAACCTTAAATACAAAGCTCTGAGCTGTGCCCTGTCCTAGCTCGTCTCACTGACTCTAACACCTACCCCCATTACCCTAGTTACTGTGTCAATCCATCTCGTCTGGGGTCTTCCTCTCCTGCACTGTCCCTCTCCATTTCCAAGCATGATATACTTCTCCAAGAACCAGTTGCTTCTGGTTATGTGATGAAAGTATGTGAAAGGAAGCTTCAAATTCCTACTCTCCAAGGAGAAACATGTTTTGACCCTTTCCAGAATAGACATATTTGTTTTCTTGGTGGTCCATAGTGTGTTCAATATTCTTCTCCAGCACCACAAGTCAGAGGCACTGTTTCTTCTTCTGTCATCTTTAGTCATTATCTAGCTCTCTGATGCATAGTAAGTAATTGTGAAGGCTTAGATTAGCTGCACCTTAGTCTCTAGACTAACATCATTGCTTTTCAGTACTCTAAAGAGGTCCCTGACCACACATTTTCCCAGTGCAATTCATCTTTTGATTTCCTGGCTGCTGGCACCAAGAGTGTTGATTGTGGAGCCAACCAAGCTGAAATTATTAACAACTTCAATCTTTTCCACATCTAATATGATGTTGTCAATTGATCCAATGGTGAGAATGTCTGTCTTCTTGATATTAAACTTCAATCCACATTGAAGACTACAGTCCTTGACCTTCTGCAGGTCTTCCTCAATTTCAGCAAGTAAGGTTGTGTCATCTGCATAAGGCAGGTTGATGCCAAGTCCTCCTCCAATCCTGATGCCACGTTCCTCCTCATAAAGCCTAGACTTCCAAATGATTTGTTCCACATATAGTTTGAAAAGGTATGGAGAAAGGATACATCCCTAATGCACTCCTTTCCTGATTCTGAACCATTCGCTGTTTCCTTACTCTATCCTGAAGACTGCTTCCTGGTCCAAGTACTGGTTTCACATGAGTACTATCAAGTTTCCTGGGATTCCCATTCTCCTCAAGATTAGCCACAATTTGTTGTGATCCACACAGTCAAATGTTTTTGCATAGTTAATGAAACACAGATAGGCATTCCTCTAGTACTGTTTTCTTTTGGACAAGATCCATCTGACATTGGCAATAATGTCTTTAGTGTCAAGACTTCTTCTAAACTTAGCGTGTATTTCTTGTAGTTCTTTGTCAATGTACTGATCTAGTTATTTTTTTATAATCTTCAGCAGAATTTTGCTTGTGTGTGATATTTGTGATATTGTTATATAATTTCCACACTCCATTGGGCCATCTTTTTTTTTTTTTTAAATGGGAATAAATATGTTATGGAGCTCTTCCAGTCAGTTGTCCAGATACTTGTCCAGATTCCTTAGTGCAACCTGGTAGCATGTCCAGGGAAGCATCTGTTTTTTAAAAAATGTCAATTAGTATTCCATCAATTCTTGTGACCTTGTTTTGTGCCTATTCTTTTAGAGCGGCCTGCACTTCCTCCTTCATCACCTTTGCCTCTTAATCATAGATTATTCCTTGAAATTCTTCTGTGTCAGCCAATTCTTTTCGGTAGAGTAACTCAGTGATTTTGTATACTCCTTCCATCTTCTTTTAATGTTTCCTACATCATTCATTATTCTGACCATAGCACACTTAAGTATTGCAACCCGAAGCTTGAATTGTTCTTTTTTTTTCTATATTTTATTAATTTTCATAAACATTTACAGAGATTTTGGGTTTCCATTCATTCATTGTTGCACTATTCTCTCTACCCTC
>NW_006399872.1:3706531-3717648 GCF_000299155.1 Elephantulus edwardii
AACTTCATGTTTTTGCACATTTCATTATAAAGCCTTGCTTTGTCTTTCTGAGCTGCCCTTTGAAATCTTCTTTGAGTTTCTTGACTCCCTGCTTTGCTTTGGCTTCTCAGTGCTCTAGTGCTATTTAGAGTCTCCTCTTACATCCAACTTTTCTTCCTCCTCTGTCTTTGTAATGACCTTTTGCATTCTTCTTGGATGATATTCTTGATATCCTCCCACAGCTCATCTGGTCTTCATTTAAGGTCTTATATCTGTTCCTAAGAAGGTTTTTTTTTTTTTTAATTCAGGTGGGATAGATTCAAGGTCAAATTTTGGCACCTGTAGATTTGATTTAGTCTTCTTTAGCTTTAGTTTGAACTTGCATATGAGTAGCTGATGATCTCTTCACAGTCAGCACCTGGCCTTGATTTCATTGTTGCTACTGAGCTTCTCCAGCTATTCTTTCCACAGATGTAATTGACCTGATTCCTGTGAATACCTTCAGGTGAAATGTATGTATATAGACTGTGTTTATGTTTCTTACAAAAGGTATTTGCAATGAAGAAGTCACTGATTGTAAAAACTCTACCATTCTCTCTCCAGCCTCATTTCTGTCACCAAGTTCATCTTTTCCCACTATGGGTCTGTCTTCCTTCTTCCCAACTTTCATATTCCAGTCATCCATTATTATTAATACATCTTGGTTACATATTTGATCAATTTCCGACAGCAACAGTTGATAGAATTCATCTGTTTCCTCCTCTTTGGATCTGGTTTTTGATGCACAAATTCAAATGGTAATGGTATTTCCTTGCATGTGTATGGATATTGCCGCTCACAGCATAGTATTTCAAGATAGATCTAGAAATGATCTTTTTAACTATGAAAGTTATCTAATTTTTTTTCTCACATTTTAATCTCCAGCATAGTAGTCATATGATTGTCTGATTCAAAATGCCCCATGCTAATCTATCTTATTTTGCCAATATCCCGTATGTCAATAGTTCTATGTTCTGTTTCTTTCTTAACTATGTCTACTTTTCCTACATTCATTTCACAATCATTAATGTCTATGTCTCTTTTGTGTTTCCATATTTGAGGGCTCTGCTCCAGGTGCCATATCTGCTAATTTATTCTAAGTGTGCTCCATTGTACATAGGGTTTTTGAAGTCCTGTTATTCCAGAAGTGAATGGCCAATCCTTAGTTTCCCAGTCTGTCTTAATTTGGATGGTAAGCTTTAGAACCATATCTGACAGACAAGCATTTTACCAAAAAGAGAAAAGACACCTCCTCCTTACAGAAGTAACTAATGGATTCTGTGTCACCCCCACCACCACCAGGCACTTGTATCTTGTCCCTCCCTTCCCTTGTTTCATCAACATCCCCTTGCACTCCTGATTATCCTGTCTGGTACCTTCTTCCCCTAACCCAGCATTTGATATGATGACTCAGGTCTCAAGTCACTTCTCTGATGCCTTGCACCTTGCACTGCTGATAGTGTCTCATGCTGCTGCCTGTCTCGAGCTTAGAAGCCCAAAACCCATGTACCAGCTTAATGGAAGGATTTTTGTGTCAGGCAGGTTTTGTCTGAGAAAAGGTTATTCAGAACTGTCATCTTATGACTTGGCATATCTGTTCCTGCTGTCACAACAGGATAATTTCCCAGGGGAGGGTTATGTCTCCTCCAGATCTGGTATGCTGGTGGTGTTTACTTGGCTTGAGGGCCACAGGCCCTCAGGCCTGGTACTAGTTTGGGATGAATGCCTGAATAGTCTTGCTATGTTTGGATGTCTTACTTTCAACAAAGCCTAGTGGAATTATGGAAGAATGGGCATTACCTGAGTGTTGTTGTTGTTAGGTACTCCATCAACTATGACTCATAACAACCCTATGAACAAAACACCTGAACCCTGTTCTATAACTATCATCATTTCTCTAATGCTCATAGAATTTTCAAAGACATATTTTTGAGGAAGTAGATGCCAAGCCTGCTCTAATCTGGGAGCTCTACCAAATGCTGTCTACTATGGGTAACCATTATGGCATCTGACACACCAGTGGCACAGCATTTAGTATCACAGCAACCCCAAGTGATCTCAGTACAGCAAACTGACAGACTAGCGCTGTACCACATAGAAGAATGTTCTTCCCAAATATCATTAACACCAGACCCAACCAACTTTTAAATACAAAGACCCACCCACCAGATCTTGATTGACTTAACAATAAGCTTCTGACCCACAGCTTATTGTTAGATAAGTGCAGATGACAAATTAGCTCACACATGATTGTAAATGAAACAACCAAACATTTACACCCGACTTTTCACTAAAACAAGAGAACTTACCCTCCTGAATAAAGATGGTTTCAGACTCCTGCCATGTGCAAAGTTCAGGAGTTCTGGATACTAGTTTGAGTTGAATATCTCTTCTTGCTTTGAATTAAATGGAATGTGCACTTTTTAAACTTTGGTTTCAAGAGGTCTCATAGCTATAAATGGTAAAAGAACAAACTTTCAGGAGTTAACCTTTTAATGTTAATACATGTGCCATGATGGATTATTCAATATCATTTTTATGCTATCGGCTTTGAATTCCAACATGGGACTGCATGCCATTGAATTTAGTATGACTCTTAGAAACCCTATGTACAATAGATCTGACTCTATCCAATCCTATGCCATCCTTATCATCTCTGACACACTTGAGCCCATTGCTGCAGTTACTGTGTCAATCCATCTTTTTGAAGGTCTTTTTATCTTTTGCTGACCCTCCATCTTCTCAAGCATGATGTACCTTCTCAAGGAACAGTCTCCCTAGCAACATGCTCAAAGTGTGGGATAAAGTTTCATCATTCTTGTTTTCAAGGAGCATACTGGCTACACTTTTTACAAGACATATCTCTTTGATCTTTTGACAGACCATGGGATAGTCAGCATTCTTCACGAACACCACAGTTCAGAGACGTCTATTATTCCTATCTTCCATAACAAGTGATTCAAAAGATCATGGCATGAGTAAGGCACACCTTAGTCTTCAAACTAATATCATTGTTTCTTAGTGCTTTGAAAGGTCCCTGGCAGAGAACTTTTTCCAGTGCAATACATCTTCTGATTTCCTGACTGCATAGTTAACAAACACAAATAGACATTCTTCCAGTATTCTCTCCTTTTAACCAATATCCATCTGACATTAGAAATTATATCGCTGATGCTACAAACTTTTTACAAAAAGTGTTTTTGACCCACCAATGACATTGCTTAACATGCTAATAATGTAAAGCTAAGGTAATTATACCTTTTGAGTGTTTTTTTGTTGCTATGTGTCATCAACTATTACTCTTGTTGTTGTTGTTGATTGCCTTCTTTTCGAGCATGACTCATAATAACCCTATGAACAAAAGGCTTGAAGCTCCTCTACAATTATCGACAGTTATCAAAGTTCATAGAGTTTCCAGACACATGTTGTTTAGGAAGTGTATGACACTCCTGCTCTTAAACCTATCATAGAATGTTATTGGTTGAGTTATTTGTGATGCATAGTGACCCTATGTACAGCAGCTCTGAACTCTTCCCTGTCCTGAGCCAGTTTCACTAATTCTGACACTATGACTCATAATTTTTACAATATTAATTTTCAATGAAAATTTTAAAAATTAAAAAAATATGTTTCCTGTAACACCTTTCAGTATTGCAACTCAAAGCTTGAATTTGTTCTTGCCTTCTTTTCAGTTTGAGAAATGCCAAATGAGTTCTTCTCTTTTGATTTTGACTCCAGTTCTCTGCATTTTTTCCTTATAATATTTTTACTTTGTCGTCCCAAGCTCCTCTTTAAAATTTTCTGTTTAGCTTCCTCATTTCTTCCTTGTCCTTTGGTTTCCCAGCATTCTAGTGCAATATTCGGAGTCTCTTTTGGCACCAATTTCTGTCCTTTTTCCTCCTTTGTCTTTGCAATGACCTTTCACTTTCTTCATGGATAATATTCTTTATATCATTCCATAGCTCATCTAGTCTTTGCTCATTGGTGTTCAATGCCTCAAACTTGTTCTTGAAATGGTTTTTTAATTCAAGTAGAATAGAGTCATTGTCATATTTGATGGATTTGTTTTCATTTTCTTAGCTTCAATTTGAACTTGCACATAAGTAATCATTGGTCTTTTTCACATTCAGGACCTGACCTGGTTTTCATAGCTGACATGGAGCTATTCCCAATAATTCTTTCCACAGATGTAATCAATCTGATTCATGTGAAGTCCATCAGGTAAAGTCCATGTATAAAGTAATCATTTGTGGGTTGTCTGTTTTTAGTTTTGGGGGGTTTTATCATTTATGTTTTTTATAAAAGTCATTTACAGTGAATAAATCATTGATTGTACAACCTTTTATCGTACTAACTCCAGCTTAATTTCTGTCACCAAATATATATTATCAGACTGCTGGTCCTTCTTCCTTGTTCTCAACTTTTGCATTCCAGTCACCAATTACTATTAATGAAACTTGGTTGCATGTATGATGGATTTCAGACTGCAAAAGTTGGTAGAAGACATTTTCCTAGCAATTTCCTCCTCTGTGGCTTTAGTTGTTGGTGTGTACATCTGAATGATAGTGGTATTAAAAGGTCTTCCCTGTATGTATAAGGATAGTATACTTTCACTCGCAACATTGTACTTCAGGATGTTATCTAGAAATTGTCTTTTTTTTTATATGAATGCAGCCCCATTTTTTCCTCACTTTTTCATACCTGGCGTAGTAGATCATATGACTGTCTGATACAAAGTGGCCTATGCCAATCCATCTCAGCTCGCCGATGCCTAACACTAACAATATTTATGCTTTCTATTTCTTTTTTAACAATGTCCAATTTTCCTACATTTATACTTCATGTGTTCCACGTTCCCACTATTAATAGTCATTTGCAACTTGTCCTCCTCATTTTTATGTTTCCCAATATGAGGACTCAGCCTCCATTGCTATATGTAATAATCTAATTATGTTCCATTATTTATCTGGCTTTACAAAATCTGTTATTTCAGAAGTGGATGGCCAATCCTTCTTTTTAAGGCTCTTAATTTGGGAGCTCTACTTTATTACAGCATCTGATGGACAAGCACTTTACCCAAAACAGCAAATGATATGCAAGCAAATGTATAAATATCTAAATATCTAAAATATTAAGAACAGCAACATGCAAAAACACTTACCCAATATAAAAATGGACAGATAATTTCAAAATCTGTGTTTCTCACCCCACCCAGGATGGCCATTAGGCCAGGAGTCTATCCTCTAGCTGACCTCTAATATGATGGTTCAAGCTCCAGTCTTTTCCACCCATTATCTGAGTGCTCCTCAGCATACATAGCTCACAAACTAGGGCATTGGTTCGTTTAGCCACCTGCCAGGCTTAAATCAAGAAGTTTCAGAGGTAAACAAATGGAATCTTACAGCCATTAAGAAGGAAGCAGCAGAGAGCACTGTGTTCACCCTTTAGACTAGTAACTCCTGTGCCAAATGGAGTGAGATCGAGATACAGCAGCCTTGATGGCATCAGTGATAGCACCAGTGGCAAACATGGTCGAGAATCAGAGAGCAGTGTGAGAACGTTAACTATGCAAGATCTGCCATCCCACAAAGAAAGAACAAAATGCCTTGGATTCAGTTTACTGGCAGTTGAGGTGGATAAGGATATATAATTGGCAGAACTAAAAGAGCTTGGTAACACTTGCCTGATCACAGATAAGAACTCAAGATTGAGAAGACAAGGGTCAGGCATATACCTGACAGCACAAATAAGGAGTTTTTCTGGCTGAAGAATTGTATCCTGAGTGTTTCCAACAAGAGTTGTAACTAGTTGCTTCTCTATGTTCCATAATTGTGGGGGATATCTGTGAGTTCTGTGTGGCCACTGCAATGCATTAGCAAGTCTAGTAATAAAGAAGGGGAGCTCAGGTAGTACAATCCATACAGTGTTGTATGGAGCCCACAGTCCAAACATATTTCCAGCAGTTCAAATCCACAAATTACTACTCAAGAGAAAGATCAACAGTCTCCTGCTGTTGCTATATACAGCCTAGGAAATAAAATGGAGAGTATCGATGAGTTGGAACTGACTTGACACCAGTGAATAAGTAAGTAATAAAGCAGTAAGAGCCATTAGATGGATTCGAGTGTTAGAATAGGTAGTAGACTGTATAAAGTGTGGATACCTATCTGACCTCCTGAGAATTGGCTTTATATTGTTGATTTTTGTTGATGGGGATTGGTCCCCTATGTGTAACTAATGGAGACCAGACTCTGCTGCTCCCATACCCAATGTACTGGTTGTATAATGTTGTTGTTGTGTGCCATAGAGTTGGGGCTAACTCTCCAGTGAGTTTTCAAAGGCATTAAATTGTATGGAAGGAGATTGCCCATCCTTCTCCAGCAGAACAGCTGGTGGATTCAAACTGCATGTCTTTGGAATTGCAGTGCAACTTCTTACCACTAAGCCACCACAGATGCCTACAACTCTGTAGGAATTATGACATACAATGTAGTAACCATGAAGCATTTTATCATCATGGAAACATGTATTTATGAAAGCAAGAGAGCGGAATTAGCTTCTATGGAATCTCCAATTCTTGGAAACATTTCTTATTGAAATGAGATGTACCTTCATTCCTTCAATTTGAAAGTGGTGTGTTAAATAATGGAACAAACAACTATTCTTTTTCTTTTGTAACAACTGAATAAAGCCTATTTAAACACTTTCTTTTTTAGATACAAAATTTTCTTCCTGCACGCACATGGGATAACTGCACAGAATTAACTTTTTAATTCCATTTCTTTGTGTTTTTATTATTTTTAACATGCTGTTCACTAGGAATAGAATTTAAAGAATTTTCTGTCCAGATACAACCAGTAGGAACATGACAGAAGTGAAAATCTGCCAGAATAGATTGAAAAGTTGCTAAAAGCTTCTAGTTACTTATGGAAAGGGAAATCTTAGAATCAAAGTAATGGAGAACACTTGGGGCAGTTGTTCACACATGTTTCATAAGTTAAAATATAGGCACATTGCCATGGGAAAGTCTGCTATTAGGGACCTCTCCAGAGTACTGAAGAGCAATGGTGTCTCCCTGGAGACTAAGGTGCGTCTGATAAAGGCCATGATCTTCACAATCACTTATTATGCATCAGAGAGTTGGACAATGACCAGGGCAGATAGAAGGAGAATTGATGCCTTTGAGCTGTGGTGCTGGAGAAGAGTATTGAGAATATCATGGACTGCTAGGAAAACAAACAGATTTGTCCTGGGAAGGGTTAAACCGGGTGGCTCCTTGGAGGCAAGGATTCTGAGGCTCCGTCTAACATACTTTGGACCTGTTGTGTGAGGAGAGACCGGTCCTTGGAGAAGGACATCATGCTTGGAAGGGTGGAGGGACAGCGCAGGAGGGGAAGGCCCTCTATGAGGTGGATTGATTCAGTGACTGGGATAATCGGGATAGAAGTGTCAGAGACAGTGCGACTGGCACAGGACAGAACAGAGTTTAGGGCTGTTGTACATAGGGTCGCTATGAATTCATAGTGACTTGATGGCACATAACAACAACATCTTTCTATTGAGGATAAAAATGTTCTTTGCAAATATTATCCTTTTTAAAGATAAACATTGCTATTGGTGAATTTTATTAATTGAAGCAATGAAGCTTTAACTACAGATGCCTATTGAATAAACTGACTTCTCGTGCATAAATCGACAGTGCTTTAGGACAAGTGATGATTGTTACCTTGAGCTCAGTTAATCAGACAAAGCACAAATCATTGAGCCAAAGGCAGCTACTCTGGCCAATGGTTTATGAATGGACTGGAACCACTACAATGCATAGTCTGGATGTCCCTTAAGCATCCAAGGCAGATTACTTAGATTCTCCCTCTGAAAGCTTAAATATGAGAATCTGTGGAACAAAGAATAAAATGTGATCTTTTGTGTCTAGTTCCTGAAAATAGCCTGAGCTATTAAGGTGTTCTTTTTTTTGCAAAATAGCCAAGGCAAAAAGGGCTATACAGACCTCACAATCAGTGTACTAATTTTAGGGGAAAAGGGAGGTATGATGCATATTCATGGAGTGGATGAATTACAACTACCCTTTAAGGCCTGAAATGTGCATATTAACTGATGTCCCAATGATCAAGAGACTCTGAACCTTGTAGCCCTCTTTCTTGGAACTACCCACTTGGTGAGAACGTCTATCCTAGACAGCAGAAGACTAGTTTGGACCCTTTATCAAATCTTGCATGATGCATCTTTTTGCTGGATCTTGATTGTTGTTATGTGTCAATGAGTCACTTGCAACCCATAGACACCCTATGAATAGCAGCTCTGAGCCCTTCCCTATCCTGAGCCAGTCTCAGTAATTTTTAAACACCAACCCCTATTGCCCTAGTTACTGTATCAATCAATCTCATCCGGGGTCGACCTCTCCCACACTGTCTGTCCACCCTTCTGAGCATGATGTCCTTCTCCAAGAATCAATATCTCTTGGCCATGTGCCCAAAGTAAGTGAGGTGGAGCTTCAAAACCCTAGCCTCCAAGGCTTGGTTTTATCCTCTCCAAGACAGATTGATTTGTTTTCTTGGCAGTCCATGATATGTTCAAGGCTCTTCTCCAGCACCATAACTCATAGGCATGTATTCTTCTGTCATCCTTTGTCATTGTCCAGCTCTCTGAACCATAGCAAGTAATTGCCAAGACCATGGCCTGAATTAGATGTACTTTAGTCTCTAGACTAACATAGTTGCTTTTCAGTACTCTGGAGAGATCTATGACTGCAGATTTTCCCAAAGCAATTCATCTTTTATTATTATTATTATTATTATTATTTTGTGTGTGAGTGTACCGTCAAATCAGATCTGACTGGTACAGGAGGAGATTGTCCCTCCTTCCCCAGCAAAGCATCTAGTGGATTCGAACCGTGCGCCTCTGGAATTGTAGTCGCAGCTCCTTGCCACTAGGCCACCAGAGCTCCCCTGAAATTCATCTTTTGATTTCCTGATTGCTGGTGTTAAGAGTGTTCATTGTGGAACAGAGCAAGCTGTAATTGTTAACAACCTCAGTCTTTTCTCCTTTTATCATGGTACTACCAGTTGGCTCAGTGGTGAGAATCTTAGTCTTCTTGATGCTGAGCTTCAATCCACAGGTGATAAAATCAACCAAAAACCAAATTCATGGTCATAGAGTCAATTCTGACTTAGTGATACAATGATCAATGCTAACCAAAAGATCGATCATTAAAATTTACCAATTGCTCCAAAGGAGAAAGATTAATAGTCTGCTTCAACAAAGATTAACAAGCTTGGGAACCTTATTGGCAGTCTAATCTGTACTACAGTATTGCTCATAGCAAAGTCTCTGAGCATTACGAGCTGATACAAATGAAAATGAACCCACAGGTGTCAATGAGCAATCTTACAGGATATCAATACAGAGTTATTCTGTGTAGACCCAGTTCTGTATGTCTTTATGATAGATAAATGATACAAGAGTGGTTAAATGGATCAAGGGAATCCTTCTAACTTGTTACTTAGTCTCAGGTATTGGGGTTGGGATAGGGAAGAGAGAGCATTATGAGCTGGATTAGAGAGAAAAAGCATTGAGTTTGAGTGTGTGAGAGATTGTGAGGATGGCATGACAAAGGACAGTGTGAAGATCATTCATTTGTTCATAGGGTTGCTATGAGCAGTGCACAACAACAACAAGAAGAAAAAGAAAAGGGCTAGTCTAAAGTTCAGACTTCTGAACCTTCTACTGGTAACTGATGACCTGGTCTCAGGTCGCTGAGGATGTTGTGGCCTGGCTCAGTGTGACTTTGGATAATGTCTAACGTAACACTGAGGTGACAGAAAAATCAATGTCTGAGTTAATGTGCTGGAGAAGATTCTTGAACATACCGTGCACCTCCAAGGAAACAAATAAGTCTATCTTAGAGAGGATGAAAACAAGTTTCTCCTTCTTGTTGCTTTTGATTGCTTTCGAGTCAAGCATGATTCATAGTGACCCTATGAACAAAAGGGTATCAAAGTTCATAGAGTTTCCAGAGGCTTGATGTTTAGGAAGTGGATGCCGTTCTTGCTTTCAAATCTGTCATACAATATTATTGGTTGGGTTGCCTGTGATGCATAGAGATTATACAGCAGCTCTGAACCCGTCCCTGTCCTGAGCCAGTCCAACTAATTCTGGTACACCAAGACCCATTGCCCCAGTCACTGTATCAATCCATCTCATCTGGGGTCTCCCTCTGTTGCGCTGTCTGTCCACCCTTCCGAGCATAATTTCCTTCTCCAAGGACCGGTGTCTCCTGGCCATGTGCCCAAAGTAAGTGAGGCAGAACTTCAAAATCCTAGCCTCTGAGGAGAGACTTGGTTTCACCCTCTCTAGGACACATCTATTTGTTTTCTTTGAAGTCTATGGTATGTTCAAGACTCTTATCCAGCACCACAACTCAGAGGCATCTATTCTTCTGTAATACTTTTTCATTGTCCAACTCTCCTGAAGCATAACAAGTAATTGAGAAGCCATGGTCTGAATCAGGCACAGCTTTGTATCTAGACAGACATCATTGTCTTCAGCACAATGGAGAGGTTCATGACAGCAGATTTTCCCAATGCAATTCATCTTTTCTTAAAAAAAAATTTAAAAATTCCTGACTGCTGGTCTTAAGAGTGTTGATTGTGAATCTGAGCAAGCTGTAATTGCTAACTTCAATCTCTTCTCCATCTATTCTGGTGCTGTGAATTGGCCCAGTGGTGAGAATCTTTGTCCTCTTGATGTTGAGCTTCAATCCATATTGAAGATTACAGTCCTTGACCTTTTGTAGGAAGCGCTTCATGTCTTCTTCAGCTTTAGCAAGCAAGGTTTTGTCATCTGATGAGTTTTCCTCCAATCTTGATGCCAGGCTCCTCCTCATAAAGCCCTACCTTCTGAATGATCTGTTCTGCATACAGATTGAAAAGGTATGGAGGCAGGGTGCATCCCTGAGGCACCCTGGTTTTGATCCATGCAATGTTTTGTTGCTCTACTCTGACGACTGCTTCTTGGTCCAAGTATAGTTTTTTCATAAGCATGATCAAGTGCTCTGAGATTCCCATTTTCTTCAAGGTTAG